>NW_023270268.1:92636207-92872782 GCF_011800145.1 Mirounga leonina | reverse complement strand
AAACAGTCAACAAAACCAAAAGACAACCGACAGAATGGGAGAAGATATTTGCAAATGACATATCAGATAAAGGGCTAGTATCCAAAATCTATAAAGAACTCATCAAACTCAACACCCAAAGAACAAAGAATCCAATCAAGAAATGGGCAGAAGACATGAACAGACATTTTTCCAAAGAAGACATCCAAATGGCCAACAGACACATGAAAAAGTGCTCAATATCGCTCGGCATCAGGGAAATCCAAATCAAAACCTCAATGAGATACCACCTCACACCAGTCAGAATGGTTAAAATTAACAACAGGAAATGACAGATGTTGGCGGGGATGTGGAGAAAGGGGAACCCTCCTACACTGTTGGTGGGAATGCAAGCTGGTGCAGCCACTCTGGAAAACAGTGTGGAGGTTCCTCAAAAAGTTGAAAATAGAGCTACCATATGATCCAGCAATTGCACTACTGGGTATTTACCCCAAAGATACAAAAGTAGGGATCCGAAGGGGTACGTGCACCCCGATGTTTATAGCAGCAATGTCCACAGTAGCCAAACTGTGGAAAGAGCCAAGATGTCCATCGACAGATGAATGGATAAAGAGGTGGTATATATATACAATGGAATATTATGCAGCCATCAAAAGGAATGAGATCTTGCCATTTGCAACGATGTGGATGGAACTGGAGGGTATTAAGTTGAGTGAAATAAGTCAAACAGAGAAAGACATGTATCATATGACCTCACTGATATGAGGAATTCTTAATCGTAGGAAACAAACTGAGGGTTGCTGGAGTGGGGGGTGAGGTAGGAGGGATGGGGTGACTGGGTGATAGGTACTGGGGAGGGTATGTGCTCTGGTAAGCACTGTGAATTGTGCAAGACTGTTGAATCTCAGATCTGTACCTCTGAAACAAATAATGCAATATATGTTAAGAAAAAAAAAAAAGAAGAAGAAGAAGGTAGCAGGAGGTGAAGAATGAAGCGGGGGAAATCGGAGGGGTAGACGAACCATGAGAGACAATGGACTCTGAAAAACAAACTGAGGGTTCTAGAGGGGAGGGGGGTGGGAGGATGGGTTAGCCTGGTGGTGGGTATTGAGGAGGGCACATTCTGCATAGAGCACTGGGTGTTATGCACAAACAATGAATCATGGAACACTACATCTAAAACTAATGATGTAATGTATGGGGATTAACATAAGAGTAAAAAATTTAAAAAAAAATGACACAGAGGTTGGATGAGAGGAAGAGGAGGATTAGATTGTCCTCTTCTTTCATCTTTTCCAGTCTTTAGAGAAAAAAGCCTTTTATTAGTATTTTGTCCTTGAATGTTATGTTAAATATACTTGGTTTCTTTAATCTTCCAGCTTCTCTGTTTTGTATTTCAGAGTGTTCTGTCATTAGGATAAATTTGGTGATGCCTAAGGAAACACCATTTCAATTCTCTCTTCCAATTACTAGTACCTTTATTTTCAATGAGGAACAGTGTCTTAAACCTTTTCTTGGAGCTTTTTGTTCAACAGCAACTTTCCTTTTAGATCCTTACAAATGGAATTAAAAAAAAAAATTTAACTTGTTCACTCTCCCCCCATGTACACATAATTATATCTAGTACTTAAATATGATTTTATATTGTCTCTAATTATTTCATGTTTTCATCTTGTCTTTTCAGCTAGATCACATGTCTGCAGTATATTTCATTACAATTACCTGCTGTACCAATTTGGTTTAGCTTTTCTCTCTCATTTTGGCTTAGCTTTTCTCTTTCTTCCATTATGATTTGGTCATTCTTTTCTATTACTTCTACTCACATTGTACATTTTTTCTTTTCTTTCCTCCATAAAAAAGTTTTCTTCATTTACAAAAATATTATTTAATTAAAGGTTTTCAGAATGGTTTAATAAAACTACTCTATTTTGCATATAAGTAAACTGAGTATCTGACACGTTAATGTAATTTCTGAAGGTAATAGTGCTAACAAGTTGCACATTTAAAAAAAAAAGGAATACAGTATTAGAAAACGTGTTAAACACGTATGTGGTCAAATTTTCGTATGCATTTATCTTCTGTATTCCTCAAAATAACCCTCTGAGATAAATATTCCCCACTTTAACAGATGAGTGAACAGTCTTAAAATGCTAAGTAATGTGCTCAAATTCAGTTCACAAATAATACAGTCAAGAATCAAACCCAGCTATTTTTGTACCTATAGTCATCTTCTTTTTTTAAGGGAATATCTAGCCCCAAACCGCAGCCTCACTGCATGATATCACACTGTAATATTATGTTGCAATTCCACTTCTATTCTAAGAACATGAGTGAAACGTATGCCTACCTTACCAAGGAAAGATGTTTTCCTGTCTGCCAAGCATGAAAGAAGTATACCAGCTACAATGAATAAAACATATCCAAGTGTGTAAATCAGATTTGCAATGATTACTCTTTATCTGTAGGTTTGATTTACTTACAAACACTTCTGCCAGCCAACACACAAGCTGGAAATAAGATATTAATGACACAAATCCAAGTATTTCAGACAACCCAACTAGACAACACCTTCTTGAAAAGTTTATGACTCTGTATTTCTAAGACTGATATTGTCAGCTAATTTTCTTTTTTTTTTTTTTTTTTAAGATTTTATTTATTTGACAGAGAGAGAAAGACAGCTAGAGAGGAAACACAGCAGAGGTGAGTGGGAGAGGGAGAAGCAGGCTCCTGGCTGAGCAGGGAGCCCGATGCGGGACTTGATCCTGGGACTCTGGGATCATGACCTGAGCTGAAAGCAGATGCTTAACGACTGAGCCACCCAGGCGCCCCTGTCAGCTAATTTTCAAATGGTTAATGTCCAAAGGTAAAGTCAGTCTCTAAAGTTAATACAACCCAAGGAGCCACAAAGTGATACTGAACAAATCTACTCAAATCATTTAGTTTCATTCCTTTATATTATTAAATAAATGAATATTAGATCTGAATTCTTAATGGAGAACAAGAATATAAATTATCATGACTGAAACTCTAACAAAAAAGAAGCGAATAACCATGGTTTTGTGTGACAGTAAAGGTCAAATTTCCCACCACTTTCTGTTATCACCATTCTGGTGCAGTACTCCCTCACTCTCACCTGGATTAAGGCATTGCCCTGGATACAGAAAATCTAAATACTCTTAAGCATGAAAATCCATGACATTGGAAAGTGTAGCTCTCCTTAAAACATTAGATAAACACTAAAAACAAATTGCAAGGACAAATGAAAAAAATGATAACTTGTCATGAAGTCGAGAACAGAAATGTGTGCTGTCTGGTGCCTGTTTCATATATTCGGGGTCAGTGTGGTGATTTGACTTTCTAAAAACTTACCTATTATTTTCACTGCTATGTTACCAGGTAGCAGCATCTCTATATTGTATAGTTTTCTTCTAGAATATAGATTCTCTCCAGGTATTGCACAAATACTGAAATATTTATGGTCATGGATTGCCAATTACTTTAAGGTTCAAATATAGCTTCCTCTGTTAAAATAGTCAAACTTACATGATGTCTAACACCTTAAAGCAGACAACACTTTCAGAAAAATATTTTAGAACAAACCAACAAATGAAGAGTTGCTGTTTAATGGGTATATAGTTTTGGTTATACAAGATGAGTAAGTTCTAGAGATCTGCCATACAACATTGTGTCTATCGTTAAGTGAATTATGCACTTAAAAATTTGTCAAGGGGGTAGATCTTATGTTGCGTGTTCTTACCACAATAAAAAAATATTTAAAGAAAAAATCATATGTGTTTTAACAAACTAATTCTTACTTATTGGCCTATACTCATTCTTCCTTTTTAAGGAAGTCCTATATTTTCCTTCAAACTGAAATTCAAGGACCTATTTACTTACCTATTTGACTTTGAGTCTAAAGGACCTTCAGCAATTTGCTTTAAACCATCCCTGGTTAGCCAAGCTCAGAGTAAATGTTTCTTCAGCTGTGCTCCTGGTGTAAAACATTTTCTTTATGCTTCATCCTTTCATTCAGGTGGTAGAACAAATAAACTGCCAAAAGAAAAAAAGAAAGAAAGAAAGAAACATGGCCTCTCTCTTCACCTTGGGAATCCTATATCATCTACCAAAGGAAAGTATAAGATGTCTCTCCATAGAAAAAAAGTGTTATGGTATGGTGCCCTCCAATCAGGAGGAGAACTAGCACATATTTCTTCTTCTCTTATGTAATTCCTTTAGTAATAGCTAATGAAGGATTTGGCTTTATTTGTATATGAAAATAATCAGTAATTTAAAGTTAATTCTTTCTACTAAGTTTCAAATATGAATGAACTTTATTACAGTAAAAAGAATAATGCCACATAGCTACATTGTCCCTTTTTTGCTGCTATTATTTGCCATACATATTACATCTATATAAGTTACTAACACATTACATTGTTATAATTATTACTTTATATAATTTTGTGTCTTTTAAAGAAGCTGAGAGAAGAAAGAAAAGCAAGTATATATTTATAGTGTTTATTATATTAAACTTCTTATTTGCCTTTTCTGATTTGCTTTATTTATTCCGACAGATTCAAGTTACCATCTGGTGTCATTTCCTTACTCCATTACAGCTTGGCTCCCACCCTCCTGTCACCTCCTTTGTGCTATTATTGTAAAATACATACATCATTTCTAAATGTTATAAGCTCAAAAATATAATTTATATAATTGTTAATCACTTATATATTTATATATTATATAGTCTTACACAATTGCTTTTCTAATGAATTAAGAAAAGGAGAAAAATATACAATTACACTCTCATATAATTACATAAATTGCCTTTATTGATGTTCTTTGTTTTTTGTGCAGTTTCAAATGAAAGTCTGGGGTTACTTGCTTTCAGCTTGAAGAACTTCCGTCTGAATCTACTAGAAACAAATTCTGTTTTTCTTTATCTGATAATGTCTTAATTTCACTTTTATTTTTGAAAGAGAATTTTGCTAGATATAAATATGTTTGGTTGACAGGGTTCACTGATGGCATTGTCATTGTTTTACTTCTAGTATTTGAATATGTCATCCTGCTCCCTTCTGCATCATTTCAGGTAAGAGATTTGTTCATCTTGTTAAAGGTTTGTGGATCCCCTCTGGTGAATTCTTTTTATCAGTTATTATGCTTTTCAACTCCAGAATTTTCATTCATAATTTTTGTGTGTGTGTAATTTCCATCTCTTTATTGATATCTTCTATTAGTGAGACACTGTCATTATACATTTCTTTACTTCTTTAAACCCAATTTCCTCAGTCCTATAAACATATTTACAAAGGCTGCTTTAAAGTTTTTGTCTCTGAAGTTCAACATCTGGGCTCTTTCATAGGTAGTGTCTCCTTTTATTTTCCTGCTTATCTCCTTTTCCTGTTTATTTCTGTATCTCAGCATTTCTTGTTGAAAACTGGACAAATTAAATAGTATGTTATAGCAACTCTGCATACAACAAAGTCCCATGGTTTGTTGTTGTTGTTGTTTGATTTTTTTTATGTTCAGTGACTTGCTGGATTTAAGTCTGTTTCTCCGGGACTGTGAGGCCTCTGTTGTGATGCTTCAGAGGAAGCAGCCTTGGATATAGGCACAGTCAACCTGGGATGACAGTGGTTTGGACAGAGCTCTCTTTGACTGTCTTTTTTCCTGATCTTTTGGTTAAACTGTTTGCCTCTGCTGGTATCATACCCAGCTGTAAGTCTCCACTACTTTCCAGCTGACTGCTCTATTGTTTTCAGCAATGCCCTGGGGCATAAAATGCTCCACAGTCTGACCCAATTAAATTTGAGCTCCTTTATAGGGATAATTTTTGAGGTCATTCTTTGAGGTTAGTTCTGACCCTGGGAGGGATACTCTTAGCTGTCTCTTTCCATGATTCTCTCTGGTAAACCAGCTGTTGTATAGTTTAGTTGTGGCTCTCATGGAGTTACCAGTCTCCCCTACATTGTTTACTAGAAAAATCTTCGTTGTTCTTGAGGGTACCTTATGCTTAAACATCTCTGCACTCTGTTCATTTGGACAGACCTTCCAATTGGAGGAGTTGCAGAGCTCTCTCATGAAAGATCTCTCCCCCTTGGTAAAATCTTTGGGCCACCGCTCCAGACCTGGGATGTGCAGCTGGCCCATTTCTCTGAGTAACACTCTCATTTTACAAATGCAGTGTTGGGAGAGGGCAAGGGCCTCTGGTCTTCACGGCTTGCCTCTCTGGTCATGAAATCTCCACCTCAGAAGCGAGCTTGGTCAAAGGCTGTTGAGGGTCCAGTACTCAGGAGTAAAATCTCTGTCCTACTAATGGGGGCTGAGTGGAGGAAGGGAGCTCATAAGGTGCTTTCTAGGTTACCTTTGCCTACAATGTAGCTTCCGCAACAGAGGGCTGGTCTAGATGAGAAATGCTGATGACCTTTCCCTCCTGGGGAGACACGATGACCCTTGGTTGGGAGCTAGAGAAAGAGGGAGCTCAAACTGCCCTGCCAAACCTGCCCAAGTGGAGCTCTCGTAGTGCTTAGCTCACAGAAGAGGCAGGAAGCAGTTTGTATCTAAGTGCCACAGACTTTTACTCCTCTTACAGATATTTAGCAGGTTTTCTTGAATAAATTTGTTCTGTGCCCTTAGGACAATTCCTAGAGATTTTAAATTATTTTTAAAGCAATTTCCCAGTTATTCTTTCACCATAATTTCTCCCCAGTTTCACTAGGGAGAGCATCCACAGAACTTCTAGGCTGCAATTCCAGGAGTTCAGGATTTTCCCACCTATAATCATGGCTTAAAATTTCATTTCCATGATGGCTAATGATACTGTCCACTTTTTTTTTAATACAAGGATATTTTTTTTCCTTACCTAAAATATATATATCTCATTTATCAAAATGACTGTAATAATTTTTTAACAACTTTACTGGAAGTATAATTGACATAAAACAAATCATACAAATTTATAGTGTACAAATTGATAAATGTTGACAAGTACTCCTATGAAACAATCACTGAAGTTAAGATAATGAAACTATACATCACTCCCCAAATATCTCTCATGTCCTTTATAATCCATCCTTCTGCCTCTCTCACTGACTTTTCAGCCACATAAAAGGAGGAATGTCCTATAGAAACATTGATCTGCTTTCCTTCCATGTAGTAGATTAGTTTGCATTTTCTAGAATTTAATATTAATAGAACCATATAGTATGTAATCTTTTTTTGGTCTAGTTTCTTTCATTAAATGTAATTGCTTTGATAGTCATACATTTTGTAATATATATCAATAGTTTCTTTTTATTACTGAATGCTATTATATCATATCCATTCATCTGTTGATAGAAACTTAATTGTTTCCAATTTTAGGCTATTACAAATAAAGCTACCATGAATATTCATGTACAAGTCTACATAAAGACATATTCTTTCATTACTCTTGAGTAAATACCTTGAAGTGAAATAACTAGATCATATGACAGATATATGTTTAACTTAAAAAAACACCTGCCAAACTATTTTCCAAAGTAGTTGTACTCTTTTACATTCTGACCAGCCCAGTGTATGAGAGTTCCAGTTTCTTCATACCTCTAAACACTTGCCAATAAAGCATATGATTGGTCTTCTTTTCTTTAAAGCAATTCTAATAATGTAGTGGTATTTCATTATACTTTTTATTTTTCTTTCTTTTTTTTTTAAAGATTTTATTTATTTATTTGACAGAGACACAGTGAGAGAGGGAACACAAGCAGGGGGAGTGGGAGAGGGAGAAGCAGGCTTCCCATGGAGCAGGGTGCCCGATGCGGGGCTCGATCCCAGGACCCCGGGATCATGACCTGAGCCAAAGGCAGACGCTTAACGACTGAGCCACCCAGGCGCCCCTTATTTTTATTTCTAATAATGAAATAAATATCTGTTCAAAGAACATTTTTTACTGAGTTTTTTAAATCATTTTATTTAGTTTCGGGAATTCTTATATATTCTGCATGTAAGTACATATATACATACATGTGTGTATGTATATTTATACACATATATATAAGTACAGATATATGTTTACATATATAAAAGTTTATATATATGTGTTTATATATACATATACATATGTACATATGATTTCAAATATTTTCTTCCAGTCTGTGGCTTATCTTTTCATTATTTTAACAGTATGTTTCAACAACAAAAGTTTCTAATTGTTCTGAAGTTTGATTATCCAATCTATTATAGATTTGCTTTTGGAATTATTACATAAAAATAATCTTTCCCTAAACCCAAATCACAAAAGTTTTTCCTAGATATTTTTCTTAGAAGTTTTAGGTTTCACATTTAATTCAAGATTTTTTTGTGTGTTAGCTTTTTTTTTCTTTTAACATGGGGTGATGTATGGATCAAAGTTGTGTCTGTATTGCACACAAATAGCCAATGTTGAAAAACTATATTTTCTGTACTGAACCGCCTTTGCAACCTTGCCAAAAGTCAGTTGTCCATATGTGTGTGGGCTTATTTCTTAACTCTCCATTCTGTTTCATTAATCTCTGTGTCTATTTTGATACCAATCCCACAAAGCCCTCATCGCTATTGTTTTATTATAAGCTTACATTCAGGCATTGTTAAACCTTCAGTTTTGTTGTTCTTTATCAATTCCTTTGGCTAGTCAATGTCCTTTCCATTTCTAAATGAAGTTTAGAATCAATTTTTTAATTTCTATTTTAAAAATTTAGATGGAGGAACAGGGCTTCCCAAATGACACACTGAGAAAGTCTGTGACTCTTTTCCTACATAAAATCAATGAAAATTCTAGAAAAATCTGTCAAAATCAACTTTCTCAGGACTCTGAAAATTAACCACAGTTTTGTGACAATGAGAGGAGTGTTTGCTAAAAAAACAAAAACAACAACAACAACAAAAAAAACCCCTGCTCTATCTTTGTAAGAAAAGTAGGGTTTTGGTTTTTATGCTTGGCCTATTCCTACCCCCTTTCCACAGATATTCATTATAAATCTAATTTAAAGTCTTCATGGTAGCTTTGAAAACAAGTAGCTTCATAACCACAAAAACAGTGAAAACCAGGAGACTTAGAACAACCAGAAAAAGGGATGACTGGGTGGCTCAGTTGGTTAAGCGTCTGCCTTCAGCTCAGGTCATGATCCCAGGGTCCTGAGATCAAGCCCCATATCAGGCTCCTTGCTCAGTGGGGAGCCTGCTTCTCCCTCTGCTTGCTCCTCACTGCTTGTGCTCTCTCTCTCTCTCTGACACATAAATAAATTAAAAAAAAAAAAAAGAAAAACCAGAAAGAGCAGATGAGGATTTTAGTTCTTCAAAAAGTTCCTTCTCCAGAGTATTGTCACTATTAGACTTGTATTATACCTATATAGAAAAGCCTGATTTATAAGACATTGTCATTATTTAACCTGACTCAGAGCTCACTGCATTATAAAATCTCTGTCTTCATGGCCTTTGTTGAAAAAAAACTCAATGGCAATTGTTTATTATTGCAGCCTCTTAAGTCTACAATACCAGTTGAGGCAAATAAGAGCCCAGCAAATAGTTATAAGGGAGATTTGAGGAACAAAATCTCCAGAGGAAACTTTGAAATCTGACATACATCTATAGCTATAGAATTTTTGTGCATGTGCAAGGCTATGCACATTCTCAAAAAAGACCTGAGAGGGCCCCAATCTCTCAGATGTGGCTGAACTTGAAATACTATACAAATAGGAAGTGAAGGCTAAGGCAGGGTTGTGTATGTTCTAACCCACATACAGAGCCTCTTTGTAGTGGATGAAAGATTTATTGGCTCAGGCATTTAAAGAAATATCTGGCCAATCACTGTTGAGCACTAAGTCAATCAAACAGTAATTTCAGTGGTAGCACAATATTGGGAATATAGACTTCATAGAATTAGTCAAGAAAAGTCACTAAACAAATAGCAAAAACAACAACAAACTAAGGGAAAAGGATAATAAAATTTCCGTAGTTGCCATATGATACTATCACAAATATTCAGTTTTCAACAAGAGTGAAAAAATAAAAGAAACATGGAAGTATTGTCCATACATAGGAAGAAATTAAATCAATAAAAACTATCCCCAAAGAGACCCAGATTTTAGAATTACTAGACATAGATGTAAATCAGTTAGTATAAGCCTACTCAAAGAACTAAGAGAAAGCATGTATAATTAAAGGTATGGCAATGATTCTCAACATTGATAAGAGATAACATCAACAAAGAAATAGAAATTATAAAAAAGAATGAAATACAAATTCTGGAATTGAAAAATACAATAACTAAATGAAAAATTCATTAGAGGGCCTTTAGAGTAGATGTGAATTGGCAGAAGAAATTATCAGCAAACTTGAAGAGAGAACAATTGATACACACACACACACACACACACACACACTGGAATATTACTGAGCCATAAAAAGAATGCAATCTTGCCATTTGCAATGCCATAGATGGAGCTAGAGAGTATTATACAAAGCAAAATAAGTCAATCAGGGAAAGACAAATACCACATGATTGCATTCATATGTGGAATTTAAGAAACAAAACAAATGAATAAATGAGCAAAACAAAAGAGCAAAATGAGAAAGGAGAGAGAGAGAGAGATCAAGAAACAGACTCTTACCTATAGAGAATAAACTGATGGTTACCAAAGGGGAGGTGGAGGGGGGAGGGGGAAATAAGTAATGGGGTTTAAGGAGAGCACTTGTCATGATGAGCACTAGGTGTTATATGGAAATGTTGTATCACTATATTGCACATCTGAAACTTACATTATACGTTAACTAAATGGAATTTAAATAAAAACTTAAAGAAAAAAGGATTTAAAGGGACTACAGTTGGCACTTGAACAACATGGGTTTGAAAGGCATGGGTTCACTTATACCTGGATTTTTTTTTTTTCAATACAGTACTATAAATGTATTTTCTCTTTCTTAATATTTTCTTAATAACATTTTCTTTTGTATAGCTTACTTATTGTAAGAATACATTATATAATATAAAATATGTGTTATCAACTTTATTATCTGTAAGGCTTCCAGTCATAGTAGGCTATTAGTAGTTAAGTTTTTGGGGGCCAAACATTGTACATGGATTTCAATAGCAGAGGATGGACACTTCTAACCCCATGTTGTTCAAGGATCAATTGTACTATGAACAACAATATGCCAAGAATATCACCTCTTCCATTCTTGTCATTGGAATGTCTCCTTTCCTTTTATCTTTATCAGTTTTGCTAGAGGTTTTTCTTCTTTTGCTTTTATTGAGCTTCTCCAAGAACCAACTTTTGACTCCACTGATATTTTATTATCTTTCTGATTATACAATAGCATATACTCTTTATTATTTACTTTATTCTGCTTATTTTGTGTTAATTTTCCATCACTTTCTAAAGATGGAGGCATATGCTATATATCTGAGATTTTTCCACTTTTCTAATATAAGATTTGTACTAGATCTCAAATACTGTGTAACAAATTACACAGTATTAGAGATCTAGTACAAATCTTGAAATGTAGTAGCTTGAAAGCAACAAACATTTATTTCCTCTGCATCTGTGGGTCAGGAAAACGTGAATGGCATTGCTATGTAGTTTTGTGTCAAGGCCTTTTATGAAATAGCTGGACCTGTAATCTCACTTGAAGTCTCAACTCAAAGAGAATACAATTCCAAGCTTTCTCACATGATTGTTGCAGGCTTTAATTCTTTGCTGGCTGTTTGCCAGAGACTTCTATTCCTCACCATGTGATACTCTCCACAGTCTGCCTGAGTGAACTTATGACAAGGCTTCTGGCTTCCCCCAGAGCAAGTCATCTGAGAGTAAGAAAGTCCATGCCAGGGGGAAGCTGCAATCTTCTCATAATCTAAATCTCATACATGACATGACATACCATAGTTTCTACAATATTCTATTCACTATGTCTATCCACACTCAACAGCAAGGGAATAGGACCTGCCTCTTAAAGGGAGGAGTATAAAACAATTTGTAGAGATATTTTTAAAACCACAGTCAAATCTCTAACCAGTATTTCTACATCCCTCCCACATGCAAAATAACTCCCTCCCTGCTATATTTTTTATTTTAAAACAGGTATGGCTCTACCGGTTATTCTGTGCCTGCTCTGCCATTGTTTGTGTGAGGCAGACAAGTTGTCTTAGCTTCACGGGTCCACAGATTGACAAGACCTGTACTCCAGGAGCAACAGTTAAGGAACTACACCCATGGAGCAGTATCCACACCTGGACTTGAATCAAGTGACAAGATTCTGAACTTAGAATTGATTTGACAGTAAAATGAGACATCTTGGAGTCTTGGGAGGGAGGATATAAGCACTTTGAAACTGGATACTTCCACTGTACATCTCTGGGCCTTTCTTCTATCATTTGACTTTTACTGTTGCTACAACACCATGATACATGGTTATTTTATACTTTAGATATTAATTATATTTTACAGAGATTGAAAAAATAAAAAATAAGTCTTTTATACTTATTCACACATTTTTCATTGCTGATGCTTTTATTCCTTTGTGTAGATCCAGATTTTGATCTTGGTATCATTTTTCTTCTGCCACAAAGAGATCCTATTTATTTCCATTACATTTTTGTGGGAAATATATATATATATGTGTGTGTGTGTGTGTGTGTGTGTGTGTAATTAATATATAATAACTTGTATAACCTCTTTTATTTCAGATTGTGATATAATACAAAAATATACTTTGTCTTTTTCCCCAGTTTCTGGCACAGAGCTCCTAAAACTCTTGGAATTTCCTGAGTGTCTTTGTTGTTCATTATGAGCCCCTGCATCATACCTGTGTTTCTACTAATGAGATGAATTAGGGTGGGACCCCCTTGATTGCTTCAGGGTATAGTTGGTCATCAAAAAGACCAAGTGATTAGAGAGTTGAAACTTTTAGCTCCATGCCTCAACCTCTAGGGAGACAAGGTGGGGTGCTGGAGATTGAGCTCTATAAAAACTCTTGAAAATGAAGCTTTGGAGAGATTCTGAAATAATGAACACATCCACATGCAAGGAGGGTGGAGCACCCCAACTCCACAGCGACAGAAGCTCCTGCACCAGGGACCCTTCTAGACCTTGCCCGATGTACTTCTTCATCTGGCTATTCATTTGTATTCTTTATAATATACTGGTAAACATAGTAATGTGGCTTTCTGAGTTCTGTGACCTGTTCTAGCAAATTACTGAACCTGAAGAGGAAGTCATGGGAACCCCCAATATATAGCTGGTCAGTCAGAAGTATGGGTGACCCAATATTTTCAACTGGCATCTGGAATGAGGGCAGTCTTTTGAGACTGTGCCCTTAAACCTGTGGAGTCTCATTCTATCTCTAGGTAGTCAGACATGAATTTTGGACAATGAATGGTATCCACAGAAGATCAGAAAATTGATTAGTGTCAGAAAACATCCCAGACAAATATAAGTAATTAAAGATAATTTTGTCTAGGTTTTTTACTTGGATATAAAATTATTAATTTCAACTTTGTCTTTTAAAAAATTTCTCTACTATGTATTTGTCTTTTTCATTTAATTGACTTCCTTTTATCACCGTGGATTACTATCATCCATTTCCCACAAGCTCAGCACTGCTCAAGCCCAAGGACACAACCAAAACAATTCCTCAATCCCATCTTTGCAAGTCTATTTTCCTACGAACACTCATGATACAAAACCTTTATCAGTCAAGGGCTAATCCAAGCACATAAACATCACTGTAATGTGAACACACGAAATTTAAAGAATTATTACCCATAACAGAAATTATGAGTATAAAGAAAACTGTACAGAATAGCCTGTGTTTGAGGCAACAGTGTTCGAAAGGGAAACCAGGCCTCCTCCCCAAGGCTAGGATTCAGACCTGATCGCAGAAAGAGAAATTGCATTTGACTGTATTGTGGAGAAGTTTATTCGGTTGCAACCACCAAAGCTGGTCTACCATTGCCAGGCAAGTAGGAAACACTCCTCTGGGGTGCATGGAGGCTGAGGCTGGCACTTAGATGCTTAGCAGGAGTCAAGCTGGGAAGCCACTTGCAAGCATAGTAGTAAAAGGCCTAAGAAACACAGTGTCCTTTTCAGGAGTGCCACAGCGAGTTGCTCACTAGGCCTGGGCCAGCGCCAACAGTTCAAGGTGTTGTGTGCTTGGGGCACATGATTTGGGCAGGGTGGCACTGGATGTCCCTATCTACATGCACCCTGGGAGTAATGCAGTAGGAGCAAGTAGAAACAAAAACAGAAGCAAACTGGAATTGAGAAAGACAATATCCTTTCTTCTGCAATGTCCTTCCAGCACCCTCTACTCTCAAAGTTTAACATCTTGCTCTCTGTATAGGAGATAAGCTTAGAGGATCAATCTCCCTTATTACAAAGCATGGTGTTAAAGGTGCGTTTTTATCCAAAAGGCAATAAATTGACAACTAGCACAAATACATATGCAACTGATGGAGGGGTCATGCTAAAATGAAGATGACAATTTAATTGGTCTTAGGTGGAGCCTGAATTTTAGGAACTTAACTCTAAACACAGTTTCCTCTACTATATCTGGTGGGGCCAATAAACTCCTAACCATATCAACTGTCCCAAAGAAAGCAATTAAAAACACGAGACAAAACACAAAAACGGTTATCTAATGGTTTGGAGAGTAAAAATTAGGAGGCAGATTCTGGAGAAGAATTAAAACTTGGCAAAAGGGATCACCACAGGGTTAGTTTTATTGATTTTGGCTTTTCGCCTCAGTGCAGACAACACTCACATCCCCATGAAGGACAGCTGTAGAACGTCAAAGCTACCACATTTCTGGCCTGAAAAGAAAGAATAGAGTTTGGGGTAATACCAGCTGCTAGAATATGAGGTATGTGGGGGGAGGCAGGAGCCACAAAAAACAGAGAACCCTGGGGTCATATTTTGTGTATAAACTCTGAGCAAATCTCTGGCTGAGTGCTGAATTATACATGTGTAGGACACACTGCAGGCTTGTAAGCAACCCAGCTAATGGAGAAAACAGTAACAGCAACAACAACAAACCCAAAGATTGTAACTTAGATTTGAGTTTCTATGTAAAAGTCAGAGTTCTCAGCTTGAGTTGAGTCCAATCAAGTTAACTGTCTGCTAAAACAAAAATACACATACTCTTTTCAGTTATATAACAGAATCCAGGTCACCATAACATGACATTCACAATGTCCAGGATATAATCCAAAATTACTTGAAATTTAACAAGCAGCAAAATGCAACCCATTTTAAAATGGAAAAATAATCACTGAAGGGTAATGTTAAAATAACCAAAATGTCAGAGACAGTAATCAAGGACTTCAAAGCAGCTCTCCTAACTATACTCAGTGAGAGATAGGAGAATATGCTCATAATGAATGAAAAAAGAGAAAGCCCAACAGAGAGATAGAAAATATGAAAAGGGAAAAAAAGGAAGTTCCAGAACTGAAAAATGCAATTTCTGAATGAAAAAGTCACTGGGTAGACTTAAGAACAGACTAAAAATTAAGAGGAAAAAGTCAGTGAAGTTGAAAATGGATCAATAAATTGAAATAAATAGATTACAATATCAGAGGAAATGGACAACAAGGCAGGAAAAATATTTGAGAAAAATGCCAAAATGTTCCCACTTTGATAAAAGATATAAATTTATAGTTTGAAGAAGCTTAGGAAGCCTCAAGTCAGATAAATATGAATAAAACCATATTTACGCATATAGTTAACTTGTTGAGACCAAAGATAAAGAGAACAACTTGAAAACAGCAGGGGAAGATGGCACAGCTTATTCAGGAGGCGAACAATTTACATAACTGTTAACTTATCAGAAATTATGGAGGCTAGAGACAATGGGATTTACATCTTTAGAAGTGCTGGAAAAAAGATCAATGTACTGCAATTTCAAATAATGGAAAAAATAAGAGAATTTGTCAAACGTGTTACAAAAAACGCTTAGTGAAATTGTTCGAACTGAATAAGAATGATTCCAAATAAAAACTCAGATATCCAAGAAGGAATGAAGAGCATTGGAATGGTAAATATATATAAACATTAAAGATTTTTTTCCTCTTAATTTGTTTAAAATATATATGACTAAAGCAAAAGTTATGATTCTGTGCGCACTTTACAATGTACATGATATAATATGTATGATAGGCAGAAAGGTTGGTGGGATGGGGTAAATAGACCTCTACAGTCCCAGGGTGTCTACATTTTACATGGAGTAGTACAATATAATACAAAGTAGACTATAAAAAGTTAAAGATGTATATTTAATCCACAGAGCTACTGCTAGAAAATATTCAGAAGTATAGCTAAAAATCCAGTAGATAAATTAAAATGAAATTCTAAATATATCACAATGATCTGAAAGGAGGTAGAAAGGGATGATTTAAAAAAGAGAGATGAACAGAAACAAATAATAAAATGGTAATAACATAAAAGTCATTGGGAGAAGATATTTGCAAATGCATATCTGATAAAGGGTTAGGATCCAGAGGGGAGTTAGGTGGGGGGATGGGTGAAACAAGGGAAGAGGATTAAAGAGTACACTTCTCATGATGAAATTAAAAAAAAAAAAACTATGCCTAAAAAAATAATCATTAATTACATTAAGTGTTACTGGACAGAACACTCTAATCAGAAGGCAGAAGTTATCACAACTGACAAGAAAGAAACTTACTGTATGCTGTCTAAATAGATACACTTAAAAATAATGCACAGATAGGGTTGAAAGAGAATGGATAGGAAATACATACAGTATACAAACAGTAATTATAAGAAGGCCAGAGTAACTATATTTATATAAGATAAAATAAACTTTAAGACAAATAGTATTACCAGAGATAGAAAAGAATAACTATTAAAGAACTAATTCATCAGGGAGACATAATAATCAGAAATATAGATGCACCTTATAACAGCTTCAAATTGGTGCTATACGTAAGTGATGAATCACTAAGTTTTACACCTGAAACCAATTTTACCATATATGTTAACTAACCAGAATTTAAATAAAAACTTGAAATAAAAAAATAACAGCTTCAAATTACATGAATCAAAAATTGACAGAATTAAAAGGAGACTGGTTAATCCCACAATCAGAAGCAGAAATTTTAACATCCTTTTCTCATCAACTGATGGGATACTAGACAAATATCAGTAAATACATAGAAGATCAAGGAAACACTGTAGATTATTTTATTTTTATTTTTTATTTTTTTTTAGAGCTAGAAGGGATTTTATATAATATCTAGTTCATCCCTTTTGGCTTTGAGTAAGCACAACTCATTTTTGGAAAGAGGAAGAAACAAAGACACAGTTAAGGGCCAAACCAGAACAGAAACAGCATCTTTTATGTCCAACAACAATTTCCCAACTTTTCTGAGTTGCCTTGGATATACCTTCTCCTTCCCCACTCCTCTTCCTCCTCTTTCTCCTTTTTTCTTCTTAATCTTCTTCTTCTTCTCCACTTCCTCCTCCTTCTTTTTTTCTGCTTCTTCTTCATTGTTAATTTCACTGTTCTTTAAATAGCTTGTCTAGCATGTTGACCATACATCCTAGCTTACTTTCAACCAGTGTTTTCCATCCAAACAATGGCTCAGTATTGTTTCTTAGAACTCAATTTGGGAAACAGTGTCCAATGAATGGGCTCTCTTTTCGGGTTATCCATTGATGTGCTTCTTGTCCCTATAGACTAGTTGTCATTTTTCAGAATTTTGCTCAGCATCCTTATATTGAGATTCAGCCACATTGCTGTGTGTCGTGGATCACTAGTTCATTCCTTTTTATTGGGGACTGGTAGTATTCCGCCATACAAATATGGCACACCTTGTGTATTTATCCTTGTGCTGTTGGAAATTGGGGTTGTTTCCGATTTCTGACTGTGACCTTCCTCCCCCGGGAGGAGCCGCGCGGGAGTGCACCGCAGGGATCTGCTGGGTTTGGAGACTCCACCCGGGGTCAGGTGCCAGAGATAGAAACGGTCGGTCACAGGCCGGGTGAGCACGGAGTGCGGCCGGAGACCGGGGAGACGGTAGTGACTGACGGCTTTTCTCTGGGGGCTCACTGAGGAGCGGGGCCCCGAGTTCTCAGCTCCTCCGGGGCAGAAATTGGGAGGCCGCCATTTTCACTCTCCGCCTCCAAAGCTAACACTGTAGATTATTTTGATTGAGTTTACATTTATACAACAATGTAATTATCAACTTCAGAATATACATTCTTTTTAAGTGGACATGGTACATTTATCAAGATGGATCATATCCTGGGCCACAACACAAGTCTCTATAAATTTAAATGAGCCAATTTCATATAGATCATGTTCTACTACCACAACAATATTAAATTTGAGATCAATAGCAATAAGATTCTACCTAGGGAAATCCCTTCAGAAATTGAATGACAGCCATTTAAATTTTCTATGCTCCAAAGAATAAATCACAGCCAAATTAGAAAATGGTCCAAACTAAATGATAAGGAGATTATAAGATAACAACACTTGTTGGGATACAGTTAAAGGATATCTTACAGGGAATTCATTAATCTCTCACGATTCTATTAGAAAAGAAGAAAGGTAGCAAATCAGTGACCTACTTAAGAAACTACAAAAGTAGAGCAACGTAATACAAAGTAAGTAGAAGGAGGGCAATAAGAAAGATAAGAAAAATTCATAAAATGAAAACCAAAAGAAACTATTAATAAATTCTGTCTCCCTCATTGTATCTGCATCTAAAATCTCTATCAGGTTCCTCTAACCTTTCACTTACTGTTTTCCCTCTGGCTACCTAGAATTTCAACAACTGTGGGTACATATTAGAAATAAGCCAAGGAGGACACCTGGGTGGCTCAGTCAGTAAGCATCTGCCTTCGGTTCAGGTCATGATCCCAGGGTCCTGGGATTGAGTTCCGCATCAGGCTCCCTGCTCAGGGAGCCTGCTTCTCTCTCTACCTGCTGCTTCCCCTGCTTGTGCTCTCTCTCTCTGACAAATAAATAAAATCTTAAAAAAAAAGAGAAAGAAATCAGCCAAGGATTTGAGGATGGTTTATATTAAGATTTAGGGTTCTCCTTCTGTCGTTCCCTATTTTGTTGTATTTTTCTCAATTTCTGGCCATAATGGCATCCCTGAACTCTGACCTCTGACTCCTTAGGTCAATAGGATTCTTATTTTCTCTTTGACTTTGATCTACCAACACACTGTGTTGACCGTGTAACACCCTTAGAGCAAAGTTCTATCAGCACAGATCTTGCTCTGTGTGGAGCCCATCCACTTCAGTATTTCTCTGTGATTGATCTCCAATGCCTTAAAACAGTTTTCCAAAGTTTACCATTGTTTTCATTGGGAAGGTTATTGTGATTCAAGATCCTCTGCCCTAACCAGAAGCAGAAAGTCCCCCATATAATTTTTATCCTTAGACAAACCTAAGACAAGCACTTAGATAAGTGCTTCTCAAATTTTAGTGTCCAGATGAATCATCTGAAAATCATGCTAAAATGCAGGTTCTGAATTAGTAGGTCTCTAGTGGGGCCTGGGATTCCAGATTTTTAACAAGCTCCCAGTTGATACAGAAGCTATTTTCCACAGACCGCATTGAGCAGTGAAGCCCTAGACAACTAACATGATGAAGTATTTTACAGTATGATACAAGAGTTGTTGAGTTTGAAACAATGAGGGTTAACACTGCTGTTTGTGAAGAAGTGTTAGTTGTGATTGTAAATTCTTAATTTCCTTGGCCTAGGGATCTGAACAAGTGCCGGTATTGATAAAACCTACCTCTACCTTGTTAATGTTAATGGATTAAACAGCACCATGAGCCTGATTATCTGTTAGCCAATTAAGATAAGCATTGAACTTGTCTTTATAGCATATTTATTGTGATTGGAAATATTGATGTATTCCATGTTAAATACCGGCCAATATATCAAGTACACAATTTTGTCCTGGGCACGCTCAAAAAACAACCACTGAAAACATATTTTAAAAAGGACAGTTGCTAACTTTTCTCAATTAAAAAAAAAAAAAAAGGACCCGAATCTCAATGGGTGATAACAATGACATTCCTTCCAAGGATCTGAAAGGAAGTTATCTCCTCCCTCCTTATAATATACATTGTCAGTCACTCCCACATGAAGAGATAACCCCTCCCTTGGCTCACCAAACCCAGTCATTAAATTATACAGATTTTATCTTCTAAATAATACACCAATCCAACTCTTACCTTCCCCATCATTTTTTTTTTTTTTTAAGATTTATTCATTCATTTTTTTTGAAAGAGAGAGAGAGTGAGCACTCCTGTGAGGGGTACTGGGGGAGGGACGGGGGAGGGGAGCTAGGCTCCCAAACAGACTCTGCACTGAGTGCAGGGCCCTATGCAGGGCTCAATACCATGACTCTGAGATCAAGACCTGAGTGAAACCAAGAGTTGGAGGCTTAACCAAATACACCATCCAGGTGCCCCTCTTACCATCTCCATCTTTGCTATCACTGTTCTAAATTAAGAATTGAACACCTCCCCTGACTGTTATTCCTTTTCCCTCCAGGCCCATATCTAACAACTAATCTATTTACCCCCTCCTTAAAATTTCTGCAATATAATATTCAAGCTATTCATTGTGACATAGAAGACACTCCATGAACTGATCTCTGCCTATCACTATGGTTTCTTTTCTCGTGAGTTCTTTCCTCCAAAATTATATTCCAGTAACAATAGTCTGCCCTACTTACACTGGCCATGCTATTTCTCTTCTTTATGCTTTGGCTCTACTTGGGATTTTTCTAACAATGTGATCATTCTTTTCATCTTCCACAGTCCTTGCCTACAAACACACACACACACACACTTGAACTAAAGAATGCTATTCTATTTGTATCTGGGTTCTAAACTTACTTCTCATCTCCCTCCAGGTTCTACTTTATTTCACTTTTGAACCATCAGCCCTAATCCAATCCAGCTCCTGCAAGAAATGCCCAGAAAGGCTGGTCTAGAGTTTCTCACTGAAATGCAAATGAATCTTCTATCTATCTTTACTGTATAGAGAGATTCAGAGTGAACGTACAGAATAGTTTTGCCCTTCATAATCTAAATAGAAACCTTTTTTTTTTTTTTTAAAGATTTTATTTATCTGACACAGAGAGAGACAGCGAGAGCAGGAACACAAGCAGGGGGAGTGGGAGAGGGAGAAGCAGGCTTCCCGCCAAGCAGGGAGCCCGATGCGGGACTCGACCCCAGGACCCTGGGATCATGACCCGAGCCGAAGGCAGACGCTTAACGACTGAGCCACCCAGGCGCCCTCTAAATAGAAACCTTAAAGAATAAACATATATAAGAAAGCTCTCTCAAAATGTCTGTGATAGCTTCAGGCATAGAAACTTGAATGGTAACTGTGTCATTCTATTCTGCTGGTAAGGAACTTACATGTTATAAAGATGAGCAAGAGTGGTCACAGAAGGGAGGGGGGACAAACAAGCAGATAGTTAAGGACAAATAAATTTCCCATGAGCCCTCATGCCTTGCAGTTCCTGAGCTTCATGAGCTTTATCTTTGAAATTCTTCAACTGTCAATCTCATAATCCTCCTTCTGTGTTCCTCTCCATTTCCAGTTCATTGATTATCTAAGACTTATTTTGCATTTCTCTGTGCCAGATTCTGTAGGAACTGTGCATACCATTGTGAACTGAATATAGTCTTGCTCTAAAATGTTCAGTATATTAGGAGAAATACATAAACTATTAAATATGGTTATAAAAACTACCAGCGGACTAAGCACAAAGTTCCTTGACCCACCCACCCACCAGTGAGGAGTGTATAAACAAGAGCCAGATTCAAGCGAATCTGTATTGGGGAAGCACCTGGCAGAGTTTCCCAGAGAAAGTCGATTTTAATTCTGTCTGTGCATTTATTGTGATCATAAATACAACTCATAATTTCTTCTTGGGGGACTCCTCTGATCCTACTACCACCCACCAAATACATGGTTAAGGAAAAACAAGTGAGTCATTTCCATTTGCACTATGTTCCTGCCATCTTAAATTAGAACCCAGGGAATTTTTTTTTTTCTCAGAAAACATTTTTACATATAAAGTTTAGTTCTATAGTTATATTTCAGATAAATCAAAGGTTAAATACAATTTTGTATACTGGTTTTAGAACTTAAGCACCACTAGGGCATAAAGAAAAAACATTCCCAGTTCCAAGCAAATGGTTTACAATGCACTTACTATACCAATTTGTTACTAAGTCAGATACTTTTAGATCTTAAATTTACATACTCGGAAAACTTAGACTCAAAATTATCAAGTGACTTTAGATATTTTTTTATATTCTTTATTAAAAAAATACAATTTTAAATTGCTTATAGAAATGACTGGATAAAAATGAAATAAATTTAAAAATAAGGGATAAAAGAAAAAATTTATTCCATAAATTACCTAAAGCCATGTAGAGGAAGGAAGATTATTTCACTGTCTATGACTCAGTACATCCTCACAGCTAGAGCACTTAAATCCCTGACACTCTTGTTCATATTGATGAGAAAGTCAAGCCTTTGGAATGTGAGTTTAAAATAAGAGAGGGAACAGAGTATGGGGTACCCTAACAGACCAGATAGTTTTAAAAGACATCATGGAATTGTGGGACCCTAGGAAAAATCCTCATGTAAATTCTAATGAAAATTAACCAACTCTTCGAAAAACTGTTTCCCAGTCAGTGTCTTGTTAAGTAGTGGCAACTGGAGAAAGGTTTGCTTCCTTTGTCTTAAACTCTGACATGGACGTAGGGATGTTTGGAAGGCGACTGAGATAACTCAGTCTGTCTTGTTTGGGTTTCAAAGTCAAGATGTATCTGCAAGGTTAAAATTGATGGCTCATATAAACAACTCTTAGTACTGAGGTCATCTATCCAGCTAAGAAATCCAGATTTGCACTGACCCACCATTTCTGAGCATAAATTGTCATGTCACCTTTATTTTTCCTTATTTATTTATTTTTATTCTGTTTCACATACCTTACTTGAGAAAGAAGCAAATTCGACTATGTGAAGAAAATTCTGGGAGAACAAAACACTAGGGTATACCCTACTGTACCCACTATTACTGTTATAGAGAAATAGAGGCAGAATCATTCAGAAGCAACTCAGAAGAAATAATACATGTAGGAATGCTGAAAATAATGCTGCTTTTCTGGTTTTGCCTACTCAGAACTCCAGAATCTCCTCTCTGAATATCAAATGTGGTCCAGATATTTATATACAAGAACAATAAGAGTGTTTTTTTTTTTTAACTCAGAGATTTAGGGAGACAACAAGAGATTTGCTGAAAATGCCTGAACCCATAATCTGAAATGAAAACTATACAATTCCTCACATACATGAAGAATAGGAGTGTATAGGGCGCCTGGGTGGCTCAGTCGTTAAGCGTCTGCCTTCGGCTCAGGTCATGATCCCAGGGTCCTGGGATCGAGTCCCACATCAGGCTCCCTGCTCGGCGGGAAGCTTGCTTCTCCCTCTCCCACTCCCCCTGCTTGTGTTCCTGCTCTCGCTATGTCTCTCTCTGTCAAATAAATAAATAAAAAATCTTAAAAAAAGAAAAAGAATAGGAGTGTATAATGCTTTCTGAAGTTATTTCCATTCTCTGCATTAAGAAACTGGGAATGACTCTTAAATAGTATAGCTGAGGGACCAGCATGGTCCAGCTGGAATGCTCCCTTGTGTGACAGTCTACAGCAGTCCATTCCTTAATTCTGAACTCCAGTTACCACTTATCGCTTTGATACTTAAAAAGTAACATTTGAGGGGTGCCTGGGTGGCTCAGTTGGTTACGTCTCTGACTTTGGCTCAGGTCATGATCTCAGGGTCCTGGGATCGAGCCCCACATTCAGCTCCTTGCTCAGTGGGGAACCTGCTTCTCCCTCTGCCTGCCACTTCCCCTGCTTGTGCTCATGTGCTCTCTCTCTCTGTCAAATAAATCAATATTTTTTAAAAAGTTACATTTGATGACTAAATTATTTTACAGAAGGCTTTGCCTCACTTCAATATGCTCTGCAGAAGAAGAATGTGAAGGAAATGCTGCCTTTTCCTATGAACATTGAAAAAAAATTGTATCTATGTCTTCTTTTGCCATACAAGGCATTTTTTTGTGATCTGTGGTGATGAGATGTATGTTTTATACCCATTTTGGAGGAAAAGTCCCTTCTGCTTGGAGTCATTGATCTAAAACTTATGCCACCATATATAATCACCAGCACCATTGGTCACCCCTGTGGCACCATTATGGTTTATTGTGGCAAGTCTACAGAGACTGGGTTACTGAGAGATGGAAAAGGTGTTCTATAGAGGCAGAGAGGAACGAAGAAGAACGTCAAATTTTCAGAGATCATCAGAATGTGATGCAGATGTGAAAGATAAAGACAAGAAATTTTGGAGCCTACTGGTCCCTTACGCCACTAGTTCAAACAGGACTCAATTTGCCCTCTGGTTTCCAGGATGCTCAGACAACACAGAAGTGGTCAGTCATTACATGACATCTACTGGCTACATGCATCACTTCTTGGGACTTTTACCAGAATCATTAGGAAAGAGGCACTCTCTCTTTCTTGAAGGAATATGTTAGTCTGGAGTCCCTGTGAATCCTGTTGGCTACCACATGGAGAGAATCAGCTGAGCAAATCTGAGGAGTGGCTGAAAGCCAGACGTGCCACAAATCTTTTTCAGAAGTAAATAAATTCCATTTGTTATGTTTTTAACTTGAACTAGCTGAGCTGGATTTTTTGTAACTTGCATCTGAAAGAGTCATGGCTAAGACATGTTATGAAGCCAATACCATTTTCTCCATTTAACTGCATCTTTGGAAGTATTAATAAGTCACTCAAAACTATGAAACTAAGGAATGGCTCAGACCAAATTAGAACTTTTTAAAAATCATAACTGAATTATATTCTCTTCAGGAACACATATATATGTGCTATACCATGAGAATCCCTCCTATATTTATTAACTGCTGCCCTATCTACTGGCATATACAGGGAATAATAAATGATATTAACCTTTTTATACAATAGCCCTTTCACAGTCATCAACTTATTTTGGTGCTCAATCTCACCATTTCTATTCACTATCAAATTGGAGCTCCTCATCAGTAAAACAAGAAAACAAAAATGCAAGTCATAAAGCTATCGTATCTAATTCTTTATCCAAGACTCCTTTTCCCTTTTGCTAAAGTAAACTTCTCTAACAAAGGTACCACCACAATTCAATGAGTAAAGGATAGTCTTTTTTCAACAAATGCTATTGAAAGAATTGCTTACCATTTGGAAAAAGTAAACCATGAAGTTTACCTTCTACCTTACACAAAAGTAACTTGAATCAGAGTCTTAAAATTAACAGTGAACAGATAAGTCAATAAATTAGTAAATATAAATAAGTATTGACTATGACAGAAAAAAAAGAAAAAAATAATTTTGCTGGTTTTCAAAAACAAGTTCTAAATTGCTCAACAAAAAGGGGGGGGGGGCGCCTGGGTGGCTCAGTCGTTATGCGTCTGCCTTCGGCTCAGGTCATGATCCCAGCGTCCTGGGATCGAGCACCGCATTGGGCTCTCTGCTCCGCGGGAAGCCTGCTTCTCCCTCTCCCACTGCCCCTGCTTGTGTTCCCTCTCTCGCTGTGTCTCTCTCTGTCTGTCAAATAAATAAAATCTTAAAAAAAATGTGGACAGGGGACTCCTCATGGCGGCGGCGGCTGCTTGAGTGCAGAGCGGTGGTGACTGAGCTGCGAGCCTGGCTGGCGTGTGCCAAGCCCCGGTCCGGCCTCCGCGTGCCCCCCCCACCCCGCCCCCGGGCATCGCACCCCTGATGCAGCGCGGGTGCTCAGCCCGCCCCGGCTGGGACCATGGTGAAGTATTTCCTGGGCCAGGGCGTGTTCTGGAGTTCCTGGGACCAAGTGTTCGCTGCCTTCTGGCAGCGGTACCCGAATCCCTATAGCAAACATGTCTTGATGGAAGACATAGTGCGCCGGGAGGTGACCCCTGACCAGAAACTCCTGTCCCGGCGTCTCCTGACCAAGACCAACAGGATGTCCCGCTGGGCCGAGCGACTCTTTCCTGCCAGTGTTGCTCACTCGGTGTACATCCTGGAGGATTCTATTGTGGACCTGCAGAACCAGACCATGACCACGTTCACCTGGAACATCAACCATGCCCGGCTGATGGTGGTGGAGGAAGGATGTGTTTATCGTGTGAACTCTGAAAACAGCGGCTGGACCGAAATCCACCGGGAAGCCTGCGTCTCCTCTACCTTATTTGGTGTCTCCAGAGCTGTCCAGGAATTTGGTCTTGCCCCGTTCAAAAGCAACGTGACCAAGACTATGAAGGGCTTTGAGTACCTGGCCAAGCTGCAAGGGGAGGCCCCTTCCAAAACCCTCGTTGAGACAGCCAAGAAAGCCAAGGAGAAGGCCAAGGAGGCGGCACTGGCAGCTACAGAGAAGGCCAAGGACCTGGCCAGCAAGGCGGCCAGCAAGCAGCGGCGACAGCGGCAGCACTTCGTGTAGCCAGCCCAGCCCCGGGGCCATAGGACACCTGACCAGCCGGCTCCAGTCCCTCTGCCCTTCCCCTTGTACTTTACTAGTAAAAGTCAACTTCCAGCCCTTTCTGCTCTCGGGGGTGGGGCTTGAGCTGGGTGTCCTGTTTGGCACTGATGGTGCAGCTGAGGACCGGCCCAGGGAGGGGCGGTGGCTCGCTCGGGGTCACAGCGTGCAGGCGGAGGAAGCCTAGACTGTAAGTTCTGCGAGGGCAGGGGCCTTTGTTGCGTTCTCTGCTGTGTCCCAGGTACCTGGAACAGCATCTAGCACCTAACAGGCACTCAATAAATAGTTCTTGAATTCAAAAGGGACAAAAATGTGGATAGGGGCCATAGGTGGCTCTGTCAGTTAAGACTCTGACTCTTGGTTTCAGCTCATGATCTCACGGGTCAGTGAGAGCAAGCCCTGTTTTGGGCTCCCCACTCAGCAGGGAGTCTGCTTGAAGAGAATGCCCCTTCCCCCACTCGCTGGCTCATTCTCTCTCTCGCTCAAATAAATAAATAAATCTTTTTAAAAAAATGTGGATCATGTAGCAGAGCTTGGGAGCCTGTAGCTAAAATAAGTTTCTTTTTTTTGTTGGGGTGAAGAACAGAGCCATTGATCATCTATTATGTTAGTATTTAAGATCCTAGCAGGAATTGGTCTGTGTGTATGGTACCCTGTGGTAACTATAGCATCTAAAAGAATGCCTGCCATGTATCTTGTTTTGTTTTTTAACCAGTGTGATTTCATCTTTTTTATTGGATGAACTTTTTCACTTATAATAGTTATAAATTTACAGAATTTTTGCAAAGATAGTACAGAGGGTTTCTCTATACCCTCCACCCAGTTCCTTATTATTAACATCTTACATTAGTATAATACATTTGTCACAAGTAGTGAATACATATTGATACATTATTATTAACTGAAGTCTATACTTCATTCAGATTCTCTCAGTCTTTTTCCTAATTTTTTTTTTTTCTCTTCTAGGATCCCATCTGGATACTGCATTAAATTTAGTAGTCATCTCTGTTTAGACTCCTCTTGGCTGTAACAATTTCTTAGACTTTCTTTGGTTTGGATGATCTTGAATTTTTGAGGCATATTGATAAGGTGTTTTGTATAATGTCTCTCAACTGGGAGCTGTTTCCTGTTTCTTTCTCCTGATTAAACTGGAGCGATATGTTTTGAGGAAGACAGACCACAGAGGGAAAGAGCCATTCTCAACACATCATACAAAGGATACATAATATCAACAGGACTCATCAGTGTTGCTATTACCCTTGATTACCAGGTTTGATCACAGAGACTGTCAAGTTTCTCCACCATAAAGGTATTGTTTTTTCTCTTTCCAACTGTATATATTAGAAGAAATTCACTATGCAAAGCCTACACTTAAGGAATGGGGTTGTTTTGAACCCTGGTTATTAAAAATAATAACCCTGTTATTAAAAAAAAACAAAAAAGCTTCTTTATTTAAACTTTTGAATACACAAAAATATAAAGGGGAAAATAAAACTATAACAACTAAAATGACTATTTTGGAAAACATTGCTTCATGCATTTCTCTATTAATACACATACATATATACACATATACTGACACCTCACACTCAAATATATAGTTTTATATGAACGGGATCATATCACATTAGCTGCTTTTTATTATGTATTCATGGTTTAAATGAAGTTTCTTGTTTTTTTGTTTTGTTTTGTTTTTTTGGCTTATCTCTGCTCAACATTCTCCTATCTTTCCTAACACAACCTTTCTCCATTCTTCAAAGCCAAGGCTTCCAAGTTGTGCATAATTTTGGCCTCTAATATTTATATATATGTAATATATATATACACACACATATATACAATTACATGTATACTTATACAATTATATGTAATTTTACAAAAAATAGGATGCTATTATATACCTATTTATGTCTAGCTTAGACAGGCAGTAGACTCAGCTGTTAAGTCTCCTGAGGCAAGAGAAACAAAAGCAAAAATAAACTATCGGAACTTCATCAAATATAAAACTTCTGCACAGTGAGGGAAACAATCAACAAAACTAAAGGCAACCTACAGTGTGGGAGAAGATATTTGCAAATGACATATCTGATAAAGGGTTAGTATCCAAAATCCATAAAGAATTTACAAAGCTCAACACCCCAAAAACGAATAATCCAATTAAAACATGGGCAGAAGACATGAATAGACATTTTTCCAAAGAAGATATACAGATAGATGGCCAACAGACACATGAAAGTATGCTCAACATCACTGATCATCAGGGAAATGCAAATCAAATCTACAATGAGATATCACCTCACACCTGTCAGAATGGCTTACATCAACAACACAAGAAATAACAGGTGTTGGTGAGGATGCGGAGAAAGGGGAAACCTTGTGCACAGTTGGTGGGATTGCAAACTGGTGCAGCTACTCTGGAAAACAGTAAAGAGGTTGCTCAAAAAGTTAAAAATAGAACTACCCTACTATCCAGCAATTGCACTACTAGGTATTTACCCAAAGGATACAAAAATACTAATTCAAAGGGATACGTGCACCTCAATGAATATAGCAGCATTATCAACAATAGCCAAACTATGGAAAGAGCCCAAGTGTCCATCAACTGATGAATGGATAAAGAAGATGTGGGGTGTGTGTGTGTGTGTGTGTGTGATGGAATATTACTCAGCCATAAAAAAGAATGAAATCTTGCCATTTGCAACAACATAGATAGAACTAGAGTACAATGCCAAGCAAGATAATTCAGTCCGAGAAAGACAAATACCATATGATTTCACTCATATGTGGAATTTAAGAAACAAACAAAGGGGAAAAAAGAGAGAAAGAAAGAGACAAACCAAGAAACAGACTCTCAACTATAGAGAACAAACTGATGGTTACCAGACAGGAGGTGGGTGGGGGTGTGTGTTAATAGGTGATGGGGATTAAGGAGTGCACTTGTGATGAGCACCGGGTGATCTATGGAAATGCCAAACCACTGTACTGTACACCTGAAACTAATATTAACATTGTGTGTTAACTAACTGGAACTTAAATAAAAACTTTAAACAAAGAGTATAAATTCTGGAGCCAGACTGAGACTATCCTCTAGGTTCCCATGTTAATTACCTGGGTGACATAGAACTAAATTCTCTGTACTTCATCTTTCTCATGTGTAAAAAAGGAATAATAGAAACACTTACTTGACAAAGAGATTGAGAAGACTAAAGGATTTAGTAGAAGTGTAAAAAGATTCAAGAAATGTTAGCAGTTGCTGGTTTATTATTATTATCATTCTTATTATTTTCAAATAACAATACAAAAATCCCTCAGTCCCTCCAAGTCAACTAGTAGAGGCGCAACCACATAAAATTCCATGTTACAAAGACAAACAAAAAATGATGGACATTTTCCTTCTCACTTTTTTTGTTATTACAATAATACCGCAATAAACATCTTTTCATACAATGAATATACATTCATACAATCTTTTCGCACTTGGTCTTTTACATGTAAGGAACAGATTCACTGGGGAAATATTGCTGGTTTGATTTGTATATATATTTTCATTTGTAATGGATTTGCCAACATTCTAAAATTGTTATAATTATTATTTTAGCAGTAATGTATGAGAATACACATTTATAATATCCCCATGATATCCCTATGAGCAATAGATATTGTCACTCTTTCTTATTCTTTGTAAATTGTGAATATAATCTTATATCTCAGTATAACTTTGACTTAAATCACTCTCCTGTTGCAGAGATTAACTTTTTGATATATGTTTGTGGTCACTTGAATTTTCCTTTTTGAGATTTTTCTTGTTTATATCCTTTGCTCATTTTTCGGTGAAGATGCTACCCACTTGTAAGAATTATTTTTATATGAACTTTATCTGTGAAATGGATACCAAATATTTTCCATAATCTATCTTTTATATATTAAATTTGTTTAGGATAATTTACATCATTTTTAAAACACATAATTATATAATTATTTTTTCCATTTTAAAATGAGTTTTCTAAGTTTTCTGTATTGTATATCTTTTTTTATCTAAGAATTATTTGGACCATGTTTCTTAATTTCATAATAGAAAGATTATTGCAATCTTTTTACTATCCTATAGTATTAGGGTTTTTTTTTTTTTGAATGGAGGTCTCAATCCTCTAAATTTGTTTTCACAGACAACTGAGACAGTGGTTTTCAAACATCACTGTGCATTCAAATCACCTGGAAGACTTTCCAAAACACAGATGGTTGGACCGCATCACCAAGTTTCTGTTTCAATATCTATTAGGATTTCTAACTACTTCCCAGATGATGTTGGTCCTACTGGTTCAGGGCCTGCATTCTGAAAATCACTAAATGCTCACAACACAGAGTTTGAAAAATACTAATAAATAAGGAAAACTTTCAGTAGAGGCTTAGACATTGATGCTCAGTACCTTTTTCAAGGTCATGCATTTAAAAATGACAGATCAATATCTCCCAACTCCCAGAAAAGTAATGACTCAACCACATCATACCATCTCCCTAGGTTCACTAGAAGACTGAAGATTCTATCAGTTACATCTATGCAGGTGGAAAGGGCTAGGAGTTCCATGTTCATGCAGAGACCCAGAGAACCAATTAGAAGAGACAATCTTGAAGAATTTTATACACAGGACTGGCGGTTAATCTGAGCTACTTCTGTGATTTGAAGCCTCACAGATTTAAGAATGCAAAGGCAAAGCTGGAAATAGTTCATGAAAAAGCATAGAATAAACAGTAGGCTTAGAGTGTAGAAAGAAGGGCGAAGTAAGAATAGTTGCTTTGGAGTCATTAGAGCTGAAAAAAATGTTGATAATAAATTGATCAAATCAAGGAGAGCTTCTAAATCAAGGAGAAGGCTAGAGGTTAATAAGACATTTAAGGTTTTAAAATGTAATAATTCAATTAGCAAGTACAAAACTAAAAAATATGACTAATAAAAAGCCACTATGACCTACACAGTTGGCATAATGCAAATTGTGTGCTGCTGGTTACAATCTGGCTCCACAAGTTAAAATTTTGGATGAGTGTAAAAATTAGAGACGGCAAAACTGGAGCTCATTGAGCCTAAATAACTTGCCCAATATCAGTATGTCCAGTAAGCCTCCTAGCTACTAGTGGGCCTTGTGTGTCTAAAACCACTTTGTTCACTATGCCATAAATGACTAGTTTGATCTACGACCCGGGGGGACCATCTATATTTCTGTGCAAAGCAGGACATTTTGTTAGTGAAATAGCCTACCATCAATAGTAGTTGTGGGAAAACATAGTGGGTGGCTTTTTGCCTGGGACTATAGCCCATTGGACAATCCCGAAGATGAGGCAGGGGCTGATGGAAACACAGCCACATCTGCAATCTCATTCCATTTTGAGACCCATCCTCTAAGCGACTCAAATGCACCTGGACACAACACAAACAGATTTTTATTTTTAAGATTCACATACAATTTTCTTTTGCATCCCAGAAACAGCATCATCCTTTTCCCCCCTTCATGTGCCTGAAACCTACCTACTTTTTTTGCCCATGTTTTTTGTGTCATTTACTATAGTCATTTTGAAACATTCTCCTCCAGAGCCTGCCAGCTGGAACTGTCCTTCAATGTCTAACCCTTCAGATCTCTACTTCTGTATGAAACACATTGCAATAGTATAATTAAAGTGGTTCTGTTCTGCTGTATGTTGTCTAACATTTTGCTTTGTGCCTGAGAGAGTTATTTATTCTAGCGGCCACAGAATCTTTGGGAATTGGTAGCTCCCAATGAGGGTCAGTAGGCAACATGAAGAACAGACGACAGCCTGCAATGCCTCCTTCGCATTTCTGTAAAGAGATCTGACATTTACAAAGAACTGCATGTTGCCTTTCCCCACAAATCTCCAAAGACTCCATAAAAATAAAAGGCTTAATGATTATTCCTTCACATTTGATATGCTTTTAAAAGTGCAAAATAAGCTGTTCTTGGTTAAATGGAAAGGCTTACCACAGGGGGCATGGTGGAACCATCTCTAAGAATTCCCATCAGAATACAGGAACAATACATGTCAGAGAACCCTTTCCTAGAAATTGCAGTGCCAGTTCTGGAGCTAAGAATTGCTGTTCAGGGAAGGTCTTTGGGTTCTTAAGAATCAATATGCCTCTTTCTACAGTTCTCCTAAATTTAGATCTGGTAGAATCAGGTAGCATTTAAGCTACCCTAGAGTTAATTGTATTTCCATTTCCTCTGTTCATGAAAGAAATTTGAAAGCACCTGAAGTCCATTCTTAAATAACTGAGATAAACTTCCTTTAATGATAGATAACACCTTGAACTAGAGATTCAAACAAATTCCAAAAGTTAATCTATCCTTGGATCTTTTAAATTGCGTATAAAAACCTTCATGCATTAATAAGAAATGACTTCACTTTATTAATACTGCTTTATTTTTAATTTTCTGATCTAAATACAGATTACTTAAAAAGAAATTTTCTGTAATATTTCCTTCATGCAGAATTTAGAGAAGTGCTGAGATTAACTAATCACTTCTATGGTAAATAATTTAAGTAGGAAAAAAGTTAATCAATAAAAAAGTAAAAGGAGCTTTAGTGACATTCTAAAGTAAAACCCAAGGACAGTTGTGATGTGGATCAAGTCCCATTTCTCCCTCCATGTCACATACAAAGTATGGAAACCTGGCTTAAACGAATCAATGCTGGATTTGGTAGGGCAGGGAAGAAATGACTCAAGTACATGAGCAGGAGAGATAGCCATTTCCAGAGGATACTCACTCACAGTGGATATGGCCACAAAGACTGTTAAGGGGAAGAACAGTGACTCCTTAATCCTGCTTCTTTTCTCCTACTCTCTGTGTCAGCCAGTCTCCATTTAAATAATTGTCATTACAGGAAAAATGAAGAACATAGTGTTCTCTTGTAAAAAAAAAAAAAAAAAAAAAAAAAGGCCCTTTATGGTAGAACCTGATGAGTCACATTTTCTTTTTAAATTGTTACATTCTCCAGAATTTCATTAATCCCTGAATTTTCAGAGTATTATGAAATATATCCCTACATTAAAAAGTGTTTAAATTGACAAATAGTTTAGAATAAAAATAACAGGAACACCCATATACTCATCACTCAGTTTAAGAAATAGAATTGCTGCCTGTACCTGAGAGATTTTCTGTATATACCTGAATGAGTATATTACATTCCCTCTGCTCAGCCTTGCCCTGCTTTTCTTTTTTTAGTTTTATCAAGTTAATATACAGTATACAGCATATTTTTTTTTGAATTTTGTTAGTAGACTCATGATGTACACACTGTTTCATGACATTTTTTCTTGTTTTTATGATTCATCCATGTTGATGCTTGTGCCTATACTTTATTTTTACTACTATATATTGTATCATTAAATGATACACCACAATTTATTTATCCATTCTATTGTTAGCAGATATTTGGGATGTTTCCAGTTTTTAAAATCTATTTCCATTTTTACCATCAATTTTTTTAAAAATGTCAACCTCAAGATTCTAGACATCAATAATTATAGAGGGAATGCAAATCAAAACCACAATAACATATTACCTGTCAGAATGGCTAGAATCAAAAAGACAAGAAATAACAAATATTGGGGAGGATGTAAAAAAAAAAAAAGGAACCCTCATACACTGTTGGTGGGAATGTAAATTGGTGCAACCACTGTGGAATACAGCATGGAGGTTCCTCAAACAATCAAAAATAGAAATGCCAGATGATCCAGTAATTCTACCACTGTGTATTTACCCAAAGAAAATGAAAACACTAATTCAAAAAGATATATGCATCCTATGTTTATTGTAGCATTATTTACAATAGCCAAGATATGGAAGCAACTCAAGTGTCCATTGACAGATGAATGGATAAAGGTGTGAGATATTATTTATATTATATATATCTATATATCATGGAATATATATATAACATATATATATTTATCATGTAATATTACTCAGCCATAAAAAAAGAATAAGATCTTGCCATTTGTGACAACATGGATGGAACTAGACTGGTTATTATGCTGAGTGAAAGGAGTCAGAAAGAGAAAGACAAATACCATATGATTTCACTTATATGTGGAATATAAAAAATAAAACAAATGAACAATCACAAAAGCAGAAACAGATTAATAAATACAGAGAACAACTGATGGTGGCCGGGGGGGGGGGGGGGGGGGATGGACAAAAAGAGTGAAGGAGAGCGGGAGATACAGGCTTGCAGTTTGGAATGAATAAGTCATGAAGATGATAGGCACAGCATAGGGAATATAATTAATGGTATTGTAATAGTGTTGTATAGTAACAGATGGTAGCTACACTTGTGACGAGCATAGCTTAATGTATAGACTTGTCAAATCACTATGTTGTACAACTGAAACATTGTGTGTTTACTATATTTCACTAAAAGAAAATTAAGGCCAGACCTCCCTAGAAGTTGAAAGAAAAGTACAATATACCCTTCACCTACATTAATCAAGTTAATAACATTTAGCTACATTTGTAGGTTTTTTCCATATTTTTTCCCATATCCACTTTTTCCATATTAAAAGTTGTGGGATACAGAAAAATCTGTGATTGAAGGCAAATTTATAGCTCATGGATTCCACCAAGAATTTCAGTAAGCTGCCATGTATCATTACTGTCTTTTATTCTAGAATAGTTTTTCAGCATTTTAGAGAATGTCTCAGAATTTTGATTTGGCTAATGGTTTCCTCATGATCACATTTACATTAAAAATCTTTATAAGAAATACCTTATAGGTGATGCCGTGTGCCATCTCACGCATCACATAAACAGGCACAACTTATCAGTTTATACCATTATTAGTGATGTTAACATTATTTGGTTATGAAGATGCCCACTGCATTTTTCAATATACACTGAAAGTATACCTCCCCACTTCACAATTAATAGCTAATGTGAAGTAATAGTAGGAAACTCTAAAAATGTCTTATTCCCCAACAAAATTTCACCCAATGATTTTAGCATTCATTGATAATTCTTCCTTTATTCAGTCACTACCATGCTGTTTGTAAAACAGTGATTTTAAAATTTCCATTATTACTTCTGCATTTAGTAGTTGGCACTCTTCTGTAAAAAAAAAAAAAGGAACATTTCCCTTTTCCACCACACCTCTTTTAAATTTGTTTAATTGTATAATGTTCACATATTAATCAAGATAAAACTGCCATAACTATAAAAAAGTCTACAAAGTAGAACTGAAGGCAATAAGAAACTAAAAAAATCCATATTTCTTAAAAGTAAAAGAGTAGATTCACTGGGACTATTTAACAATTTTAAATTTGTATACACTTAATAACATGGTCTCAACATTTATAATGCCAAAATTCATAGAACAGAGAGGAGAATTACACAAACCCACAATCACTGTGAATAATTGATAGAATAAGCAGGCAGAATATCAGTAAATATAAAGAAGATCTAATAACTTCATAGCATATTTTATTTAATTTAAACCACTGAATCTAATTTGACCTAATACACTGATCATCTGTAGAATATACATTATTCTGAAGTGCACCTAAAATATTTACCAAAATTGGGCAATACATGGAGTCATAACTTAACATATCTCAAAAAAGACCTCAATAAATGTCAAAGGAGATTATGCTAAGTGAAATAAGTCGAGCAGAGAAAGTCAATTATCATATGGTTTCACTTATTTGTGGAACATAAGGAATAGCATAGAGGACATTAGGAGAAGGAAGGGAAAAATGAAGGGGGGGAAATCGGAGAGAGAGATGAACCATGAGAGACTATGGACTCTGAGAAACAAACTGAGGGTTTTGGGGGGGGGGATGGGTTAGCCTGGTGATGGGTATTAAGGAGGGCACGTACTGCATGGAGCACTGGGTGTTATACGAAAACAATGGATCGTGGATCACCACATCAAAAACTAATGATGTATTGTATGGTGACTAACATAACATAATAAAATAAAATTTAAAAAAATAAAATAAGGATTAACATAAGAATAAAAAAATAAATTAAAAAAAGTGATTAACCTTTAAAAAAAAATTAAGATGATAAAAATAAATAAATAAATAAATGTCAAAGGACCAAAGTCATACAACTTGTATTATCTGATCACAGTGGAATTAAGTTAGATATAAATGACACATATATAATTAGAAAGTTCCTAAACGTTCAGTTTCAAAAATCACTTTTAAATAACCCATTAGCCTAAAAAATCATATATTAAAAAATAAGAAAGGCTGAAATCAATGAGCTAATTATCCAACTCAAAAAGATAAAAAGGAGTAGTAAAAAATTCCTAAATAAAATTGAAAAAAAGGAAATAATGAAGATAAGAACTGAAATGCATGAAATAGAAATCAAAAAGCAAAAAGAAAAGTCCAATATTTATTCTTTAAAATGACTATTAAAATTTACATAACCCTAGCTATCTAAAAAAGTATACAAATGGCTAATATAAGGAATGAAAAAAGGTGATCACAAATACATGCTTCAGATACTAAAAAGGTAAGAGGCACCAAAATAAGTGAAAATATATATAAAATAGACCAAATCCTTATAAATACAATTATCAAACTTAAACAAGAAAGACAAAAAATCAGGATGGAGTAGACATATATATATATATATATATATATATATGTATATGACCTATATGACACATATATTACTTTTTTGGAGGGTGTTCTCAAGAGGAGTGAAGAAACTAAGGTAGAATGGGAAAAAAGCTATGCAAGACTGTGGTCTCAGTTGAGACTTACTTCAGTTTGATACAAGAGAGAAGTTCTGGCACAGAATCTCATCCTGAGGTGAGGCAGTGGGGGACGGGGGAGGGGAGGAGGGCTGACCTTTGTACTTATGTCACTTAGTTTGGCCAACAATAGTTACTGTCTGTCCCAAACCAAATGGGATGGGCGTGTACTCTACCAAGCAAGCTGGCTTACAAAACTGAGCTAAGGGCAATTCTCTGGCAATTGTAAATAGTTACCAGGCAATAACAGCAGGTGAGCGATGGGTACCCAGCCAGTAAAGGGGATCTGGGTTTGGCATCAACTCATCCACTATGGTCCATCCCTGGCACCATTGGGTTTCACTTGTTCATCACAGTAGGTTCACTTTATACAGTCAGAGTTTCTTCAGGATTCTGGTTGGTGACAATTTCTGGAAATACTGAGAGAAGAATTAGCAGGACAAATCACAGCTCCACTGCTATAGTTAGTCCTTAAGCCATAACTGATAATCATCATCTCCCTCTTCTGCCACCCATTCTAGATTTCCCTGAACTCTGGCTGCCACTTCCTCTAATCTAGATAGCTTGACTGGGAGACTGACTTAGATCCATGAATCCCCAAGGGAATCTGGCAAAGTCTGGAGACATTTTTAGTTGTCAAAACAGGAGGAGGTGTTATTGCCACCTAGTGGGTAAAGGCCAGGGATGCGCTAAATACCCTACAACACATAGGACAGCACCCTCAACAAAGAATTACCTATCCTAAAATGTCAATAATGCTGAGGTTGAGAAATCCCGCCTCAAAGATTTAGTGAAAATGTTTATGGGTTTGGGGAGTTCTAAGGTTTCCTTCTATGCAATGTGCCAGTGACTTGGCTTTTTGCAGACAGGTAACTGTGGAAACAGTCACCCAGACCAGCCTCCCAAAATGCCCCTTTATTTCAAGTACAATCCCACTGGAGAGTGAATCAGGAGAATTAGTTTGATAAATGGCTCTTCTACTAATTCGTTCTGTGTCTCTAGACAAGTCTCATCAACTCTGGGCTTAGATTTTCTCATTTATAAAAGAAAAGGGGGGGAATTTTAACTGATCTTCATATGGTCCTTTCAATTCTGACCTTCAGTTCTTTGTGGCTAAATACTTCTTGGAGGAGGGGGATTAACATTGGAAAATCATAATCATGTATTTGTGTCTTTGTAATCAGCTTCATTTATAAAAGACAGCTACACAGGAGAGCAAGTAATAATGGCTGTTGGAGGAGGGGAGTGTGTAACCCTGATAAGTGGAAGTCAGCTGGACAGGAAAATTATGGAGGGAGGGGAAAACATTGAAAGTGAAGGCAAGAAGTTCCAGAAATAAAAACCACCGTTAATCTAAGGCTGATCTGGTAACCACTACAACCACAACAGCAAACATTTGCACAGGGTTTTATAAATGTTAGATACTTTAACCCTTACAGCAGCCTCATGAGACAGGAAAGGATGACTTAATTATCTCCATATTACACATAAAGATCTTGAAGCTAAATAAGACAAGTGGATGCTTAAGTTCATGTGTTGAGTAAGAGGTAGAGTTGGACTTAAATTGACATCTTCTGATGCTAAAGCCTTCAGACAGACTGCCAGAAGAAAACTGGACTGAGCGTCTGAAGACCCTGGTTTTAGTGTAGTTCTGGCCTTTTCCAGCTATGTAAGAGCTTGTTTCTCCATATCAAAATTATTTGATTCCCATGCTGGGGGAGGTTTCGTCATCTTCTCTGCACTCATTAATTACATCCCCCTGAGCTTGAAAGGGGTGATTCACTTTCAGCATTTCTAAAAAATAAATAAATAAAGTCTTGCCAAAACACAAACATTAGTTCTGCCACATTATTCTTCAGGTCCATAGGCCATGTCTCAAAAACCTAAGAGAATAATGCTTATAAATTAACTCTGGCTGTGAAAGGTTTTGAAAGAATTATGTTCCCATAAAAGCCTTAGAAAGCATGGGTTTTGTGTCAGTATATTTGTATGACCCTTACTGTGTGCTAATTATCAGTTATTTTTAAAGTTGTTTTATACTGAGTTTTCCACACAGCAGCTTAAAGAAAGATTTTTGGAAAATATCCTGGATTTCTAGCTGCAAAACCTTGGAAAGCTCTCACACATTTAATGATATTACAAATACTGTGGTTTTAAATTCACCCAAACTAAAGAAGAGATTTGGAGATAACTAGAGTTTTGGGGGTCAAATTTTTGTCTTGGTTCATTGGAGATATTATATATGATAATCTGATAATTTGACTTCAGCTGTAAAGTCAAACAAGTCCAAGATCCTCTATCAATACTTCCTGTGCCCCATTGCATATCTTTATGGTCTTACCATTGATTCTAGCTACAGGTGAGACATACTTTTCCAAGTAGGCTCTGACTCATTTTGCACTTACAGCATTTCACCTCCATGACATGCCATGCATCTTTGCTTCTTGCCCCATGACTTCAATGCCAATGCATGAGTGGGCCTGCAGTAAGGACTTTTTTGGCACAACTCATGTACAGTTATATAGCATGGGGGAATTAGCTCCAGGATAATGCTCAATCAATCTGGGATGGGAGCCAATGGATGAATATTCTTCACTGTCAATCCTTGGATTCACGATTTTGTGAGGCACTTCATAGGACTTCAGAAGATCCCAGCAGGACTGAACTCTACATTTCCATGATGTTAACCAACTCAGTAATGATCCCTTTTATTGGTTTTTTTTTTGTTGTTGTTGTTCTTCTCTATTAAATTCTGTGCAGTTACTTCCATTCCCTGAAATCACCTTCCAAATAAACAACGAGTTCATAAGTCTTTGTTTTACACTCTACTATTTTGGAGGGGAGGTAGGTAGATGGGTAGAATCCAGGCCAAGGAAATTAATACTAGAAGTAGCCCTAGAGATTAGTAGACTTCCAGGATGAGATTCTAAATCTGAATCACTCACCAGCTACTGGTGACTGACCATGATAGCACCAGGCATGCTGTAACATCATAATTAGAAGGGCCATATGCACCCCAATGTTCATAGCAGCAATGTCCCCAATAGCCAAACTGTGGAAAGAGCCGAGATGCCCTTCAACAGATGAATGGATAAAGAAGATGTAGTTTATATATACAATGGACTATTACTCAGCCATCAGAAAGGATGAATACCCAACTTTTACATCAACATGGATGGGACTGGAGGAGATTATGCTAAGTGAAATAAGTCGAGCAGAGAAAGTCAATTATCATATGGTTTCACTTATTTGTGGAACATAAGGAATAGCATGGAGGACATTAGGAGAAGGAAGGGAAAAATGAAGGGGGTGGAAATCAGAGGGAGAGATGAACCATAAGAGACTATGGACTCTGAGAAACAAACAGGGTTTTGGAGGGGAGGGGGTGGGAGGATGGGTTAGCCCAGTGATGGGTATTAAGGAGGGCACATACTGCATGGAGCACTGGGTATTATATGAAAACAATGGATTGTGGATCGCCACATCAAAAACTAATGATGTATTGTATGGTGACTAACATAATAAAATAAAATAAAATAAATACTATAGAAATACTGTCACCTACAGTGTGTTGGAATGTTACACAGGTGGAGAGTGGGGTAATTGGGCTATTGAACAGAATAGGTGGCACTGGTAATTATAAGGCGGAGTTCTGTTGGCTGCATCGGAAACATTAAAAAAGAATGATTGGTCTGGTAAACCAACCATCAACCAAGAGTGAGCTATGGAAGCCATGAAGGCCTCCACAGAAGAACTGAAAGAAAACAGCTTCTTCTGCTGCAACAGGGCAGCCTGTGTTGTTAAAAAGAGACTAATGTGCAGACTCAATGTGACTCCTGCACAAAGGAGCCCTGATAGAGGAGAGATGTGACCCTGACACCTGGTATGGGAATATTTGGGTGTACAACCTTAAGAAGACGCAACTCCCAAATTTTCCTAATCCTCTAGGCCAGCAGAAGGAAATCCTTTCCCACTTTGGGACTTTGGGGAAGCAGCCTCCCCTTGCCTAAAGACCATGAAAAGAACTCACCGAAGCAAATGCCTTATAAGGTTTTGTTTGCCTTCCTCATGATCCATCACACCTCTACTCATTCCCACAAATTGATAACTAGAATCAGATCTCTTCAAAACCCAAGCAAGGAAACAGAGGTAACAGCTAACTCCCTAAAAGAATTGCAGATTTTGACTCATGTGTACAATGAATCATGAGCGTTCCCCTTAGATTGAGGGCAGAATATAAGACTAGATGAAAAGGCATTATTCACATAGACATACTCTCCCATGACACAAAATTTAATATTCTAGCCTGAACACCTAGAGATAATTCTAATACACTGCTGGAATGGTTCCTTAAAGCTCTAATATTCTGATAGTCTACAGTAATTGAAGTCAGATATGGGAATTGCCATAGAAGTTCTAATCAACTTTATTGAGGTACAATTTATATACAATAAATGCACACATTTTCAATGTACAGTTCCAGGATTGTTGATAAATGCAGATACCCATGTCTACCCTAATCATTATAAAAAATGTTTTCATCACTACAAAAAGTTCCTTTGTGCCCTTTGTAGTAAATTATCCCCACCTTCCACCTGAGGCAACTGTGGATCTGATATCTATCTCTATAGATCAGTTTTTCCCATTCTAGAAACTCATATGAATGAAATCATATGGTATATACTGTCATATGTTGGCTTTTCTCTTTTTACACTCAACATAGTATCTTTGAGTTTCAAACATGTTATTACATGTAACAGTAACTTATACCTTTTCATTGCTATTATCTCACTTTTCAAATATACCACAATTGGTTTATACATTCACTTGCTGGTGGACATTTGGGTTGTTTATAATTCAGAGATAATTTAAACAAGTCGCTGTTAACATTCCTGTCAAGTCTTTATGTAGAAGTATATTTTCATTTTTCTTGGCTAAAATACTTAACAGTGGATTAGTGGATTATAAAGGAATAGGTATATGATTATTTTTATAAGAAACTCTGTTTTCCAAAGTAGTTGTAACATTTTTACATTCCCACCAAGAATGTGGGAGAGTTCCAGTTGCTCCTTATTCTTACCAACTTGGTATGATCAGTCTCATTAATTTTAACTTTTTTTTTTAAGATTTTATTTATTCATTTGAGACACAGCGATAGAGAGAGAGAGCATGAGCAGGGGGAGAGGCAGAGGCAGAGGGAGAAGCAGGCTCCCTGCTGAGCCAGGAGCCCCATGTGGGGCTCGATCCCAGGACCCTGGGATCATGACCTGAGCTGAAGGCAGACGCTTAACCATCTGAGCCACCCAGGCGCCCCTCATTAATTTTAACTTTTTAAGTTCTTCATTTTAACTATTCTAACAAGTGTGACATGGTAGCTTCATGTAGCTTTAATTTGCATTTCTCTAATAATAAATGCTCTGGAAGGTTGAACCTTTTTTATGTGCTCATTGGCCATTTGTATATCTTAATTTTTGAATATCTGATCAAATATTTTACCCATTCTAAACTGTGTTATCTTCATATCATCAAAGAGTTCTTGGGCTTTGTAAATGTGGGTCTAAGGTATTTTTAACTCTAGAGTGTAATTTTTATTCCTACAGCACTCTTTCCAGTGCCTCAACTAGATGCTGGGGTTGTTAAGCAGGTGTTAATGAGTTCTTCCCACTCTGGCTGGTCTGAAATTCCAGTGCCCCCCAGCACACTTGATCTTGATCTATACAATCTGTTTTCTATGCCCCATAGGTGCTATTCTCTGGTAAGACTCCAGTAGTCTTGACTTGCTGCAATGTGAAAAATTACCAGCATACAAGGTAGCTTCTAAATACACTACCAAGTTATCTCACTGAAAGGTCATAGAACAGAAGGGCTCACAGAACAAATTTAAAAGGTTTATTAAATTATTTTAGAACGCACTGCAAGAAGGAAGGGGATAGAAGTGGGGTAACAACATTTTTAGACTAGGTTACAAGGGGACAGAAGGATGATACTAGTTGAGTCCTGGGTTATGTAATGTTCATTTGTCCTGTCTCAGTCTCAGCTACATCAGCCTTCTTGCTGATGGTGTGGTTATAAGATCCAGAGTTGAAGTTAGAGCAAGGGATTCACAGACAGAGATATCCTGGGCCAATGACTCATGCTTACTCTATCAGAACAATGCAGAGGCAAGTATACCTGGCCAGAGCTGGAAGATGTCAATCAGCCTATTGAACAACCATGGGTTTTATTGCATTTCTTGTGTAGAGTACACAGGGTGCTATTAATCAAAAGGAGGCATAATCATGACTTATTCTTTCTATCCCTTTCTATTTATAAGAAGTATTCATATTTGTTCTATCATCTTGACCATTTATTATATCTATCTTTGAAGTGTCTTACAGGTTACTAACTCATTTACAATCTATATTTAACATGTCTCCTAAATTTTGACTATACCTCACAGGCTCCTTGTTTACTCATATTTGACACACTCTAGGAGTTTACCTGTGTATCATAAGTTCCCAGCTTACTTACTATCTACATTAAACCCTTATAGGTTTCATCATCCCATTAACTATCCTGTTCTCAATGGAAGATTGAATATTCTCAAACAATAGAGTACACTCACATTACATCTGCATATGTGCAGCTCAATACTCCACAAAGCCCTCACCAAGTCCCTAGATCCAAACCAGCACTCATTGATTGAAGGGGAGATTGGGTCCCCTTGAAGGACTCTGGAATGCCACCAAGGCATATATGATAAATACTCACCTAATCCTTCCCCCAGAAGTACTTACGGTCATTTACCAGAGTAACTGTGTATTAGGGGAAGTAGTATTCTCAAACACCTTGAGGGTTATTGGAAACAAGGTCTAAGCTAACATTACAAGAGGACCAAAATGCCATTTAGGGGGTTAATGGAGGACAGGTGATTAATGGGGTGTAAGAGTGGGTACAAACTAGTCTTGCCAACATACCTGGAAATAGTTAGAGTTATAGAATAGAATGGCCTATTAAAGGCTCAGCTGAGGTGCCATCTAAGAGTCAATATCTTGCAGGTTTTGATAACTGTGTGATTTAGGAGGAAGCATATAAAGTAAACTAATAACTATTGTATGGTGACTTATTCCCCAATATCTAGAACAAATACTTGGATCTTAAAAGCAAAGAGTGGAAGATTGGCGCTTATCACCACCATTTTTAAAGATCTCTTTGAGGAATTTACCATTTTTCATTCCTAAAACACTAAGGTCTGATGGACTAAAGGTCCTGATTTCCAGAGAAGAAACAAATCTTCAAGGGAACTAAAAAAGTGTTCCACTAAAGAAATGCTATGAGTACTACCCAGTATCACGGGCCAGAAGCCAAGAAAGTAGTTACTATAGTTATGAAAAACTGATCCTGATCATCCTGGAGAACAAAGGTTGCTCCTCCAAAATAGGAAATGGAGGAATATGTCTGGGACATATTTATTGGTACATGTTTTTGGTGCTTTCAGGCTTGGTAATAATGGTGAATGCACAGTTGCAGCAAACACAGCCCAATAGGACACAGACCCCTTGGTATGATGATCTGGGTCACCCTACCAGGCAAACAACCTACACTTGCTAAAGTGCTAATGAAGGACAGGGAAATCTGGAAAGAGTGGCGGAAAAAGAAAAGATAAGTGTCAATTATAGCCTTGATACCAGTAGCAAGTAGCTTGTTTCATTAAACATTGAATATTATCTTTGAAAAATAATTTATTGAGGTATAATTGAAATATAACATTATATTAGTTTCAGGAAAATACTAAGTTTCTTGCAAGCTGCAATTAGCTACTACTTTGAGAAAGTTAAGACTTAGGTTTTAATGTAAGGCATGAAGTTCTTAACAGTGCAAGATGTGAACTTTATTAAATGTGTCCTGTGTCTGGCCTCACATCCTCTCAACCTTATCTCTGATTCCAACTCTTACTTGATAAACAAATTCTTTGTGGGCTTTGACTTGTCCTCCACTTCCTTCTCTTTGATTTGGGCCTTTCTCCAATGTTAAAGCATGGAAATCCAGTTGGAACTCAGTAGCGTGAAGCTTGTGCAGTCCAGAAGGGGGTGTGTGTGTGTGTGTGTGTGTGTGTGTGTGTGTGTGTGCGTGTGCATGTGCATGTGCATGCTTGGGGTGGGGATTAAAGGTCCCTGAAGTTATTCTCAATGAAAAGTGATAGGAGCCCATGGGTATATGTTTGCTCCTGTCAATCCTTTGGTGGACAATTTTGAGAATTGTTTGGCTTGTTCTCTTCTTTTAGAAGGCCCTAATGGGATCCAAACTCACCATGGCAGTGACCATCTTGATATCAGGCACTCAGGCTGACTTTTCATCCTTCCAAGTTTATTCTCCCCAGTCCCTCATCCTCCCAATCATCACTCTGAAATCTGAGTTACCTAGAGGAGGAACCTAGACTAAGACAAATATTATCCCTATAACCTTCTCACTGTGTGATGGTAAGAAAATTACTCAAATTCTCTGTATCTCATTTATCTTACTTAAACGATGGCAACATTAATGGCACACAGTGGTTATGAGGATTAAATGATAAAGTATAATGACTGGCACATAATACAAAATAAATATTAGCTGTTTTTAATATTGTTATTATTGTTATTAAGCTTTCCCCAAAACACAAAATTAGGGTCCTATAGCTCATTTAGGAAAAATTCAGCAGTGCTAAAATAAGAATAGTCTGATCAAGACATCCTCACTGTTTTTTTTCCCCCTTGAATATATAAAGCATCAAGAAATTCTAGGGTCATTAATGGAGTCCCAGTGTTTACATATACTTTAAGAGGTCTACATGAAGTTGGGATTTCCAAGAGCTTTAATGCTTAAGAGCACATATAATGAGTCATATAAACCTTATGCTCTATTCCCTAGGCAGTTCATTCAAAATGCCAATCTCAGCACAGGTTTAGCTTACAGAGAGATTCATATATATTATAATACCTATAAATATATGCATGCATGTCATGTACATGCATGTGACATGTGCATGTGTATGCATGTACCTTCTAGCTTCAATTTGAAAGTTTTAAAATTACAATATTAAGAAAACATTTCATTTCACTTTGAAACACAATATTTATAAGAAATTCTGCATTGAGACTCCAGTGTATCAGTTTCTATAAAATCTCAGATTACTTAAACTCTCTAAATGACATGTTATTCATTTTTTTTTAAATGGGTATAAAGTAACACTACCTCTATAAAGGTGTTATCAGGGTTAGAAGAAATGTATACGGAAGTGCTTTTGGAACTGAATTTTTTACAAATATTGAGCATTAATAATTTTACTAATTATTTTACTATTAAATTAATAATTTATTAGTAATAAATTATTACTAATTTTACTTACTTGGATTTATGCACCAAAAAACTAAATTTCAAAATGGAAGAGACTTCTTTTCTTTTCTCCTCTCAAATTCTCCAGTGATTTTGAGCTCATTGTCCATCAGTTGGAACTGCAGCCATCTGGACTATGTGCAAGGGCCAGTCTCTCTTCCAGTCTCTCTTCCATGCAGCCAGAAGTGTAGCCGTAGGGGGTTGAGAGTGAGCTCTGCAGTACCTAATGGGCACTAATCGTCCTGAACCCCTTACCTTCCCACATAGTATAATAGATGTATGGCTCCCAGAGGGCTCTTCCCCACCACCTTGGTATTTCTTCTCTGGGTTTGGAGGCTTATGGGACCCATGCTTATTTTGAATCAATAAGCTCTCATAGATTGAGAATATTTGGGAGTGAATGATTCTTTCCAGACAGGGGATCAGAGGCAGCTTCAAGGAAGGGGCAACATTTGAGCTGGGCTATATAGACTTCGAAAAGGTAAAAACAGAATGAGGGCATTCTGGACAGTGGAAAGAGCATCAGTAAAGACACAAGGACATGGAATAATATCCAAGAAGATATGGGTATTAAAGAGGGCACGTACTGAATGGAGCACTGGGTGTTATACGCAAACAATGAATCATGGAACACTACATCAAAAACTAATGATGTAATGTATGGTGATTAACATAAAAAAATGTTAAAAAAATAAAAAAATAAAAGATGTCCTTCAGATAAAAAAAATGTATGGAAGCAAAAAGCCCTAACATTTTATAAAGGTATAGATAGAAATGGTGATAAACATTTATGTTCCATCTACCATGTATCAACAGAAGTCATTTCATTAGATTAAATAAATGATCTTTGCCAAAAAAAAAAAACCAAGAAGATTGATTTAAATATAGGGTATATTGGGTATTAAGGCCAAGAGAGAAGAACAAACAGTATAAATAGATTAAGATCAGGTAATGAAGGTCAAATATAAGGAACACTTTCTATGCAATACAGAGTCATTTGGAATTTAAATTGGGTTGAGATGGCATAATTAGAGCTGAATTTTAAATAATTAGGGACAGTGTCATTGAGATGGGCAAAAAAAAGGAAACCTTTTGAGACATGGTAGAGGGAAAGGATGGACTTAGAAATGTTTTTGTGAAGATTAGGAATATAAAATATATTCTTTTTTTTAAGACTTATTTATTTGACAGAGAGAGAGAGCGAGAACAGGAACAAAAACAGGAGCAGAGGGAGAGGGAGAAGCAGGCCTCCCGCCGAGCAGGGAGCCCGATGCGGGACTCAATCCCAGGACCCTGGGATCATGACCTGGCCGAAGGCAGACACTTAATGACTGAGCCCCCCAGGCGCCCTATAAAATATATTCTTAAAAATGACTGAAGAGTGACTTATATTGAGGTATTATATATATATATATGTGTGTGTGTGTGTGTATGTATGTAGTTAAGTGCATAAAAATGCATTAATTTTAAGTGAATTTTCACATTTAAATTAATACTGAAGCCATAACCCAGATCAATACAGAATATTTCCAGCATACCATAAGGTTTCCTCATCCTGTTGCTAGTCAACAGACATCTCCCTTGGTGAATTTTGAGTTAGGCTCATTTTATATCTCTTTTTTTAATTAAATAAATATTCACTGAGCTCATAACAGTACCAGGAAAATATGGGGAATAGACACAGTTGCTTTCTTGTCCCCAAGAGGGTTCTTTATACATGGTCCAGTGCAGTGGTTCTTATTTTACTACACAGAAAAGTCACCTGGGACTATTGAAAATGTGGATTTGGTAGACCCCTCCCCCAGATCCTAATTCAGCACTTTTAGGGTAGAGCCCTGCAATATCCATTTTCCCCCCTATTGGAGGGTAACTTCTTTTCTCTTTTCTTTTTTCTTTCTTTACCTTTTCTTCTTTTCTTTCCTTCAAGTACAGTTGACATAGAATATTATATTAATTTCAGGTGTACAAGATAGTGATTTGAAAATTACATACATCATGAAATGCTCACCATAAGTGCAGTTCCTATCTGTCACCATGCAGAGATATTACATTATGATTGATTATATTACCTTTGCTGTACTTTTCATCCCCATGACTTATTCACTTTGTAACTAGAGGTTTGTACCTCTTAATCCTCTTACCTGGTCACCTATGCCCCCAAATCCCTCTCCTCTGGCAACCACTAGTTTGTGCTCTGTATTTATGAGTCTCTTTTGTTGTTGTTGTTTATTTAATATTCATTTTTAAGAAATGCCCTGCTTTCCTTTATTTTATTTTATTTTTTTTAAGATTATTTATTTATTTGACAGAGAGAAACAGACACAGAGAGAGCACAAGCAGGGGGAGCAACAGAGGGAGAGGGAGAAGCAGGCTCTCCGCTGAGAGCCTTTAAAGCAGATGATCTTAGGGTCCACCTGAGAAATGCAAACCTATTGAATGGAATAATAAGGCCTTGTAGTCCATGCTAAGGAATCTGGACAAAATCCTGTGGGTTTTAGTGAAGAACTAGAGCGGTTGACAAAGGAATACAAAAGTCATGGTTGGGGTGCCTGGGTGGCTCAGTTGTTAAGCGTCTGCCTTCAGCTCAGGTCATGATCTCAGAGTCCTGGGATCGAGCCCCACATCGGCTCCCTGCTCCACGGGAGGCCTGCTTCTCCCTCTCCCACTCCCTCTGCTTGTGTTCCCTTTCTCGCTGTGTCTCTCTCTGTCAAATAAATAAATAAAATCTTAAAAAAGAAAAAAGTCATGGTTTATGTACTTGGAGATAACTCTGGTAGCAGAGTGGAGAAGGGACAGCCTAGAGGGAACAAGACTGCTGCCAGAGGGTCAGATGCATGAAGATGATTGCAATAGTTCAGAAAAGGCAAGAAAAAGTCTGACTTTCTTCTGGAGAAAAGGCAGATTCAAAAGGCATTTAAGAGGAGCACTCAAAAGCATGTGTGACCAATTAGATGTGTGTATGTGGGGAGCAATGAACAGGGAAATAGGGAGGACGACTAGTTGTTGTTAATAATGTAGATGAAAGGATTCGCTCGACCTTGAAGCCATCCTGACCTCATGACTACTACAAACATTGGAGTGCTGAACACGAAACCCTAACCCATTTATCCTGAGTCACAGAGGGCAGATTTTTAGTGCCAAAGACTGACTGGTATTTATCCTCATACATAGGGCAGTGTCAGAACAATAAAATGTTGAGCATCCACTTAATGAAGCCTTGTCAGACTCAAAGATCTGGTCCTGATGGCTTTCAGGAATTCAGTTCCAAGAATGCTCCTTCTGCTGGGGAATTAATTGGTGTTTTCTCAACTAAGTTGTGGGGAGGGGTGGGAATAAAACCAAAGAAAACCTTGTGTTTGACATTGGGAAGCAAGCTTGAGAGGGGCGTGGGGTAAAGACTAGTTGCCAAGTATCCTTTCCAGCTTGTTTTGTCACAAAGTCTCTAGTGGTGGCAGCTGAGAGTTGACACAGATGGGATGCGATAAGTAAAAGCTGTGTCTCAGCCTTTGCTGGCCAACCCGTCACCTTCTTAGGACAGGCACAGAGAGTAAGAACTAACCTGTAGATGGGGACTCCATACCTCTTCAACCCAAGTCCCCTTCAGAGGGACTTTGACCCACAGTGAGGATACCAAGTAAGGTATCAGCAACATTGTAGCTCATTACAGATTACTAAGAACTTCCTTCAACCACCTACTTTGAGTCTGAGAAGTCCTCTGGAAGCCAGAAAGTGAAGATGTTTATCTCCTTTTTCAGATGACAACAACACAGAAAGATAAAGCATCCTCCTCAAGGTCACAGACACATATCCTGCTGGAACTGAGACTAAAGCACTGAATACCAAAAGACTGGAGTTATTTCTCTAAAACTGAGCAATGTCCCAAGGACCAAGGACAATCTGCTAGCCTATCTGCGATCCACTTCTCCCTTCTGAAATGCCAGCATCTCTCCACTGAGGATGGGCAATGGCAGAGACCCCTGGGGCATATTAAAGTGAGGGTAGAACCTAGTCAAGGGGAATTCACCATCATCCTCTCCCCCTCCCCGTCCACAAGGTGTGCACATCTTCCAGATGCCAGTGACAAACATGGGAGCTGAACAGTGGAGACTGCTTTCTTCTTTGTGCCCATATTGATAGTAGTGTTTAATAAAAATCACCAGGAGAATCCAGGTGAGTAACATGTACTTTTTTTTTTCCTTAAGGATTTCTTTACAACTGATTCCCAGCTTGCTCTTAGCACTCAAATGGAATTGGAAAAAGAAATGACAATACTGATTCTTGAAAAATGTTTCCTGTTTCAGATCTATAGCTGCCATAGCTGTCAGCATTTGGCTTTGCCATCTGTCGTTTGTCACAGAAATCTAAAGTTCTTCTATGTAAAACTTGCTTAAATGAAATTCACTTAAAACAATTCTAAATATGAAGAATTATTTAATTTAGCAGCAAACTCGGCCTATGGGCCAGAAAAATTCAAAATTAAAACACTGAAGAACTGATATTATCGTGCCTGCCATCTTGATGCTGCTTAGTTCCCTTACTATATGAGTTTGGATGAACTCCAGAAATGAGCAAATGTTTAAGAAAAAGAAATCATCATTGAAACAGTATGCTGATGTTCTAACATCTTACAATTAAATAAACCATTAGGTATAGACTTTCCCATCATGAACCACACACCAGTCATGGCCATGAACCTGGTGGGGAAGGGGCAGACTCAGAGGCTCTGTCTCCTATGATGGGACAGGCACAGCTGGAGCAGATACAACTCCAGGCTCTGGGGGTCACCTTGTCTGGCAATCGGAAGGGGTGCCAATGGACCTCAGGGATATCCAAGTAGGCAGACAGGGCTATTGGATGGGCTAAAGGGATCCAGAGGAGACAGAGAAGCACGGACAAGTAGCTTTTACATGAAGCTCTCTGGAAGAAATGTGGGGCACAATGACAGGGAATCCAGGAACAGGCCACATTACCTAGCCAGAAGTATTTTCTCCAACTCTTGTTTTCTCTTGTTCTTCTTCTTCTTTTTTAATGGTTTTCTCTTCCTCTATTTCCTCTTCCAGTTGTCTAATACTTGCATGCTATCAGTTCTAAAGTCAACAAACTACTTGTAGCTTTAGACACCACTTCTGTTACAAAGCTTTCCTTTCAAAAAGAGATGATGCCCTATTTGGCTTCTTGTTCTGGACATGCCCGACCTTTGAGTACAGAGAAAATACCTCAGCAGTAGGACTGCCTGCACCATGTTTAATACAAACTAACTCACCAGGGAAGTAGGAAAACAAGCTTATGGTCTACAGTTTCCTCTACAAAGCAATGCTGACTGTTAACAGAGCAGGAGAGGCAACTGTGTATCAGTGACGTGGGTATGCATCTCTGTGATCATCCATCCTGCAGCATTAGCAAGAGCTCAAACTTGGATTTAGATATTCAAACAAAACTCCCCCTTCCACAAGTCTCTTCCCTCTAAAAATTATATACATATATACTTATCAGCGTTCCTGCCTATAATCCCTTGGGGCTGTCTTATCCTGGGACCGTGGTATGGAGGTACTTCTGGTTCCATTTATTATCTTGACATTATAATATGGAGAGTGGTTGGGCATCTCAGGCTACTTTGTTTGGTGCCTGCACAGTCCTTTCTTATTGATAACCCTAATGTAGTTTATCTTTCTCTCAAGTGTGCTAAGTCAGTAAAATAATTCTATAATCAAAACCATATTAGAGGTAGACAAAATTTTCCCATTACACTTTACTGATGCCAGCTGGTGTTAAACTGACTGTTTTCCATGGTCTTTGTATTTTGGCTCTGCTTTCTAACAATGTGTTTTATTTGGTTTTTATATCTACCTATATCTAAAGTAGTATTAGGATTATTTTTATATTGTGTTATATCCCCAACAAATCATATACCCTTTCCAGCTATAAAACTAAAATTACTAGAGTATCAATCTAGAAAAACATTTAAGTGGGCTACAATAGGATGTTAAACCTAGATTTAAGGTAAATAAACACTATAGCTATTCCTGACAGAAGTACTGAAAGAATTTTTACATAGTAAGTTTCAATAAATTGAAGCTAATTCCTGGTTTCCCCTCAATAATTTTAAACATGGTAGGCTACCATCTCTCTATCTTTCTGGTAAGATAATCAACTATTAACATGAGCTAATATTTCCCTATCCTCTCCTTCCCCAGTCTAAACACTTTTTCCTATATTTATCCCTGATTTTGCAAACAAACATTAAGAATCACCCTCAGAATTCTCCAAACATGCTTCTTCCAATTTAGACCATTCTGAGCCAAAATCAGCTTTGGCCATAGCAACCAGAACTCTTGTTTCTTGCTCAAAATGTTATTCCTTTGTAAATATTCTTTGTGTTTCCAGTCTTCCTACCTACCTGTCACTGCACTCCTCAAATTCCTCTTTCCGTATTCTTAATCTGAGATGACTCCTTGTCTGCACACACCCATTCAAACAGTCTCTGCACACTCCTGCAACTTCCTTGTACCTCCACATATTCTGCCCCCTCATCCCTATCTAATTTTCTCTTCATCTCTTTCCAGTGTGGTGTTACCTACTCTGTTTGGAGCTAGGTCTTTGGCAATTATAGCAGGTATGTTATTAACTCTGCCAGTTGCTTCATCACCTGCACTCACTGCAAGCCAATTTTAAAAATCTTTGTTCTTGGATACTCCGCATATTCTAATTAGAGAGCTTATCATAGGGCTGCAGCAGAATCCTGCTTTCACAATGATCTTTCCTCCTTACTTCCATAATATAAAGTCAGAAGCAAATTGTGTCTTAGACATCAACCTCTAGCGCTCATACTATTAATTTTTCTTAGTATGTGCTAAGTTTGTGGCATCCACTTACTCCTGAGCTCCTTCTTTTGGACCTTACTAAATATATGTATGAAATTGAGAGTTCTGGACATTGAAGAAGGTGTGATGGCACACAATACCTGTTGTTTTTAAAAGGGAAATCAGAGAAATACATTTTGCTACTTTTTATCCACATGTTCTCTGCTTTATTTAAGAAAACTCTTTTTCTCGGGCACCTGGGTGGCTCAGTTGGTTAAGCGACTGCCTTCGGCTCAGGTCATGATCCTGGAGTCCCGGGATCCAGTCCCGCATCAGGCTCCCTGCTGGGCGGGGAGTCTGCTTCTCCCTCTGACCCTCCTCCCTCTCATGCTCTGTCTCTCATTCTCTCTCTCTCTCAAATAAATAAATAAAATCTTTAAAGAAAAAGAAAACTCTTTTTCTCTCCTATTTTTCCAACTTCCACATAACTGGACAGGAAGCTGAAGGAGACCATAAGCTGCTGCAATTGACAAGTTAATGTACAGTGTGACACTGGAAGCAAACTTTGGGGGCACTACTGAGCAAGGGCAGTAACGCTGACTTCTGAACAGCGCCAGGGCTAGGGGCCCGAACCTCCACACAGTTGAAAATCTGTGTAAAACTTTGGACTCCCTTGAAACTTAACTACTAATAGCCTAGTGCTCATTGGAAGTCTTAGAGATAACAAACAGTTAACACATATTTTGCATGTTATATGTATTATATACCATACTCTTACAATAAAGTAAGCTAAAGAAAAATGTTACTAAGAAAATCATAAGAAAAAATACATTTATAATACTGCACCATATTTATTGCAAAAAATCCTCATATAAGTGGACCTAAGCAGTTCAAACCCATGTTGTTCAAGGGTCAACTGTAGTGTCTCTTCCAGGCGTTACTGAATCAAGAAGCTTGTTGATTGATTTCTTCCTAAAGACAAAAAGTTTTCTAAGTCTCCTTTCATATTAAGCCTACTTATTAGTATGCTAACTATCCTTAATATACTAATTCTTTCATGTATTCTTTTATCCATGCATATATAAAATCATTTATTTATTCATTCATCCTTTCGACACATATTTATTAGAAACCCAGGTAAGGAGTTGCGCTGAATGCTGAAGACTCACAGAAAAGCAAGGTGTCTGCTTGCCAGAAGCCTCAAACAAATAGGTGAACCAAATAAGCAAAGAGACAATATAATATGTCATGAGCACTGTGAGTACTATCATGGAGCTGGGAGTAGTTGTCTTTTCAAGTCTTAGAAGAAGCATACTTGTGGAGTATATGAGAAAGCTTTCATTTGTATACATTTTTACTGAGGAGACTGTAGTAAAAGCATTTTAACATTACACAGATCTGTATAGAAACTAATTTTTTAAAAAAGGTACAAGTAATCCTGGGAAGTATTGTCACAGTGAATTATTGCATGACATTATATGCCAGGAATACATGTCAGGCATAGTTACTAAAATAGCCATTGTGAGGCAATCACTGTAATTATCTTTCCATGGCCAGACGTATTTATAATAGTCAAAGGAAAATCAAGTTGGTCTAAGAGGGTTGCAAAACGGAGAAATAGGGGGAAATATTCTCACTTAATTGAGCATTGATAAAGGAGAAAGGAAGTTGAATGAATGAGTAATTTAGTTACAAGGATGAGGGTTTTTTTTTCCTTTTCCTTTCTCCCTCCCCCCACCCCACACCCCAGTGGAAGGTCATGAGTTTAGAAAAAAATAAGCAAATTGATGAAAGAGACACAGGATCACCTTTTTTCATCGCAAAAGAACAAATCTGGAGAAAATGCTATTTCAGGTCCACCCCAAGATTAACGAGAACTTTCTTTTGAGGAGAGGGACTGTCTATCTAATGAAGCTGAACAAAGACCTGTAGACACCATGCCATCAATAATTCTTAATAACTTTGACAGCAAGAACAAGTACAGTAAGGGCTTGAAAGGTAGCTGGCTTGCCAGGAAGCTAAGGGTCAACTAAGATGTTAGAACTTTCCAGTGCCTGAAAACACCATGGAAAGATAGAGACTATAATGGGAAAAGACAAAAAGCTAAGTCTAACTTAAGAAGTGACAATTATAGAAATTATTAGCATGTATTTTATTTATATTTTATTTATGTTTTCATCAATCTTGCTGGATATTGAATGTAGCCTTAAACATATTTACAATTCAATAATGGTATAATTGATCAAATGGAGTCCATTGGCTTTTACTCCAGGTAAGCAAACTCAGGTCTGCATCTCTCTGGATGTACCTCTCTCTTCAGATTTCACGATGTCAATTTGCCTTTTGACCTAAGTTCTGGGGCAAAGAGAAGTCACTGATTTTCAGTTTGTGCAACTCTTTTCTTGTGGGACAGGAATGGTAACTTCCAAACATTTTTCACATTGTATCTAGGATCCAAAGCTTTTCTAAGGGTTTTAAACAAGAAAAATGGTGTGACTTTATTTTCCTTTTTAAAGGATTACTCTAGTTTGCAGAGTAGATTGGAGGACAGCCATCATGGAAGCAAGGAGATGGGTTAGGGATTGTTTCTAATGACAACATAATCTGATGTTAAAGAGATGCCAGGTACCAGTCCATGAGATATGAGGACCTCGAAGAACTGAGATGCCTTAGATGGATGGGTCTTCTGCCATGATTTTGAAGTTATTCAGTATGAGAGTAGCGCTTGGTTTGAAGAGAAAGACACTTGGAACCAGGAAAGAAGTGCTTTGATAAATAAAGTAGGGCAATGAGGAATTACTGGATGACAGGATGAAGAAAGGAAGAACATAGAAAAGGCATGAGACTGACTATAATTACATTTTTTTACTTTTTAATTTATTTTTCTCTATTATTGAGATATGGTTGACATACAATGTTATATTAGTTTCAGGTGTACAACATAGTGATTCCACAATTGTACACATTGTGCAGTACTCACGGCAATAAGAGTAGTTACCATCTGTCGCCATACAATGTTAATATAGCATTACTGAGTGTATTCCCTATGCTGTAGTTTTTATCTGCATGACTAATTGATTTTATAATCGGAAGTTTGTACATCTTAATCCCTTTACTCAGCCCCCAACCACCTCCCCTCTGGTAATCAATAGTTTGTTCTCTGTATTTGAGAATTTGTTTGGTTTTTATTGTTGTTTTTTTGTTTTGTTTTTTAGATTCTACATTTAAGTGAGATCATATGGTATCTGTCTTTCTTTGACATATTTCACTTAGCATGGTACCCTTTAGGTCCATCCAAGTTGTTGCAAATGCCAAGATAAAATTCTTTTTTATGGCTGAATAATATGCCACTGTGTGTGTGTGTGTGTGTGTATCACATCTTCTTTATCCATCTATTGATGAACACATGGATTGCTTCCATATCTTGGCTATTGTAAATAATGCTGCAATGAGCACAGGGTGTGTATATCTTTTCAAATTAGTGCTTTCATTTTCTTTGGGTAAATACCCAATAGTGGAATTATTAGATCATATGGCATCTTTATTTTTAACTTTTTGAGAAGCCATATCGTTTTCCACAATAGTTGTACAAACTGATATTCCCACCAACAGAACACAATTCCCTTTTCTCTAAGTCCTCACTACAACTTGTTATTTCTTTCCTTTTCTTTCTTTTTTTATAGTTTCAAGTCTTTAATTTAAATTCCAGTTAGTTAACATACAGTGTAATATTAGTTTCAGGTGTAGAATTTAGTGATTCATATTTTGCTTATTTTTTTAATATCAAGCTGAATGTATAATTGTTTTATACTGAACTGGAGAGAGAAGACACCCATTCCACTTCCTCCCCCTAAAGCTTACATGGGATGAGGGAAAATGAAGAAAATGTGGCATCTGCAAACTCCCAAGTTTCAGGTAAGGCCCTTAAGTGGATGGAAAAGATGGAAAGATTTAAGACTTCAGTGGAGTTGATCAATCCTGAAATAGGTTCAGAAATGTAAAAGATTTTGTTTTTGTTTTTGTTTGTTTTGTTCTGCTTGTTTTCAGAAATGTGAAAGATTTTGAGAAGAGTGAGGGGTGAAATATTTGTTCAGATCTAGGAAACAGAATACCAAAGGGCTACTTGCAAAAGAGACTAGAATCTTTCATAGCATATGAGAAACAAGGGAAACAGGGATGTGAACAAGGTAACTACAGCCCAACAAATCTTAACGTCCATGGACCCTCTGACCTCACCAGATTCCACTAAGTTTTGGTAGAGCCTGGGTGGCTCTGGGGATCACAGAGCAGGCAGGTGGCAGCCATGCTGGGCAGGAATAACTTTTACCGTGTATGTTGCGATCTGAAGGCAAGAGGAACAACCACGATGGGCAGAGGCAAGTGCCTAGACAAACACCTCGTGGCCAGTCACCAAAACAACAACAACAACAACAACAAACAAACCAGAACAAAACCCGCACACCTAGTGGCCCCTCAGTAGGAGCAGACGGAGGTGGTGTAGAACATTCATTGGACAGAAATAACTGACACTAAATAGGCCATTCATCTTGTGGCAGCCACCAAAATTGAGAGAATATAAGCATTTGCTCTCCTTGTATTGCCTGTTTTGTTTTGTTTTGTTTTGCTTTTGGCTTGTCACATCCTGCCCCTAATCCTAAATTATATATGGCGCCTTTTCAAATTTCTCTCATTGAAGCTGGTATCCTTACTGTCCAGCACCTCACCAGAAGCATCACTCTTTGGGTTTCCACCTTCTGTCCATTTCTTCAGCCTTGGAAACTCTCCCTTTTGTGTATAACCAGTGCAGAGTTCTCAATGACAGAATTTTAGGTCTAGTTAGTGAGAAAGATTTTTTATCCTAACTTTGTTTGCTCAGGCAAGAACAAAGCATTGTCTGCAGAGAGAACTGTCTGATGGCAGTATAGCACTAATTATAATTTAATACATTTATTAGAACAGAAGTCTTTCTTAGGAAAAACTAATTTTTTTAAAAATTATTTTTTGCAGGTTTCTAGGGGTGTTAGGGCTGCTATTTAAGAGTGGGATCATGAATGAATTACACTCAAATTAAGATTTCTTAGAAGACCCAGGATGGTAAATTATTTCATGACAAGGTCTGTAAGTTGATTCTATTTATATAGTGCTGCAAAAGGTAAATTTTCTTCCTTATGAGATGCTTTCATTAGTTAACCAACACATAAAAGAGTAATTCACATATTTTCAATCACTCCACAGGAAAATCCACATGATTTCCCGGAAAGAAAGATTTAAAAATCCTTCTCTTATGACAATTTATTCTGCTAGAATCCTTCTAAGTGCCAGTGAAATAGGGATGTGAATAGAATTAAAAAAGTCATTAAAACTAGAGTCCCTTTTAACATATAATTTAGAAGTCAACTGATTAATTGGCTTCAAGTTATATTTATTTTTAAGCACAAAAATGTCACTACTGCAGGATTATACAGTTCATCAGAAAGATCTATCAAAAGCAACTTCACACAAATTAAGGTGACAGGGTACAAACTCTTTGTCAGCAACCTGTAGTGGGACCACATGATGGAATTTAAGGTGCAGAACTCTGGCTGAAATGGGTATGGTGCAATCTTGTTTTTTTATCCCATTCATTACGTATATCGAATTTAGCTTCATATATTAAAACTTCAAAGAATTGGTTTTCAAAGATAATAATCATCTAATCTGAAAATCTCAAAAAATAATAAATAAAATATTGATCATTATTAAAAGAGAATATATTATAGGCCACTGTATTCATTTTCTGTTACTCCTGTAATAAATTACCACAAACCTAGGAGCTTAAAATGATACAAATTTATGATTTCTGTTCTGCAGGTCAGAAGTCTGAGCCAGCTCAGTTAGTTTCTCTACTCTGGGTTTCATAAAGCCCAAATCAAGTCATTGATTGGCTGGTTTCTTATCAGGAGGCTCTGGGAAGAATTTGCTTCCAGACTCATTCAGGCCGTTGGTAGAATCCAGGTCCTTACAGTTCTAAGACTGATATCCCTCTTTCCTTGCTGACTGTCAGCAGAGGGCCACCCTTGGCTCCTAGAGGCCTCTCTCCAGTGCTCGAACAAGGGTCCCTACTTAGAGCTAGCAACATCATGTCAAATCCTTCTCATGATTGGAATACCTCTTTACTTCTCCTGCCAAATTTCTCTTTTGCTTCCAGCCAGAGGAAGTCTTTGGCTGTTAAGGGCTCATGTGATCACACTGTACCCACCTGAGTAATCCAAGATAATCTCCCTATTTTAAGGTTCTTAACATTAATTGCATTTGCAAATTCCTTTTTGCCAGGTACTATAAACTATTCACAGATTCCAGGAATTAGTCATGGATATCTTTGGGGAGGGGGCCTTATTCTGCTTACCACATTCACCAAAAGTAAAAGAGAAATGCAAAATCAGAAAACAGAAGAGTGCAATACATGGTACTTGATTAAAAAAAAAAGTTCTGAAGGAACAGCAAAATAAATCATGTCATGTTCAAACTATAGAATATTATTATATGGTCAAAAAAATTCCCATTTTTAAAGTGTACCTAATCATATCAGAGATTTATACAATAAAATTTAAGCAAAACTAAAGTGCAATTATGTAGACTGTATAATAACCAATATTTTACATATAGGGATATATAAACATATGCATACATATTTATTTTTATTTGTGCACACATTTATAAATGTATATGCATAAACATTGCCTTACATGTGTGTAATTTGTGTGGTACATCTGATATCTTTATATACCAAAGTATAGCAAAATATCAGTGTGGCAATCTCTGGGTAATGATATTATGTTTCCTCCTTCATTTGTCCTATGAAATCTTATTTTCCAAAACACTATAATCAGATAATAAAATGCTATGTTTTTAAAAAATGATATCATGCATAGTTTCTAATATAAAATGAAATATTCTAGCAAGAGAATCCAATGAGTCACATTATAGACAGATCTCAGTTTATCATGAATTAACCATAAACGGAGATCTGGTACCCTGAGATGGGGAGAAGGGAAGATGATATATACCTTATTGATATATCAATCACAGAAAATCATTGAAGGTTCACAAAAACTTCTCTGCTAGATGGAACCTTTTCTGAGCACCCTTCTCTCCAACTCACAGTACAAAAGTTAGTAGTTTCTTGTTTTGTTTTATGTGATTTATCTTGATTTTTGTATGTCTGTATATAAAGAATTTTCAGGTTGCAAATAACAGTCTCCATAGTTGTTTCAAGTCTCCACATAGAGTTCAGAGGCTCTTATACCACTAGATCTCCTGAAGCAACATTATTGTCCTTCTCCTTTGATAAGGGACAAATCAGACAAAGGAAGTGATCATCTGTCTCTCCCCCTGGATGTCTGGTAACTCTAAACTGTGAGTTGGGAGAATGGGCTATAGCCCTTTGACAATAAAGAACATTTACCTGTGCTCCTCGTACGTTTCCAATGTCAAAAACATTTCAAATTAATTTCTACCATCATCTTTTTCTTAGAACAGTAAATCACTGCCAGGATAGTTGAGCTCATTTCCAAGCCCTGTTCCATGCCTTCATACTTTGTTAATATCAACCAGGCTGCCTAAGTGGGGGAACACTGACATACGTCATTACAAAGGGTTATTACTGTCATTGCTCCATTTTTCTGAATTTCACTGAGAAGGCAGTCACTCCCCTTTGGTCTGAACAGTGCTCTTCACAGAAAACTTAGCATGCCTGTAAGGCTATAATTGGAAAAAAAGGTTTTCCGGAGGTTGAGTACTTTTAGGTGTGATAGACAGGCCATATGCCACTGAGATTCAAAAATAGCAGGATAAAGGAACAGAGGATTCAATTGTTCCCCATCTTCCCGTAGGAAATGTGACTCGTAAGAATTGTGATGATAAAACTGTCCACTTTATGTGTTTACATTTGCTGATTCAGTGTTCAAGACAGGCAAGAACTGCATAGAAATTACTCTCTCATTAGAATGTACTAGGACAAACTGGAGAGGGTATCTTGGTCACATGCTGCAAAATTGGAGGTTTGGGTCTCGGTTGCCTGTGCATCAGTGATGTGGATGTCTACGGCAATGGGCTGCAGTGGCACATCTGGCTGTGTAATTAGGAGAGCCAAGGCAAGACTGGAAATGACATCTATGAACAGAAGAGAGAAAATCTCAGGTAGAGATCAAGAAAGGAGAGTGAGTCTGATGACATATATTTCAGATTTTGGTTTTGCAATGCGGTGCATTTGGTATTGGGGAAAGCAAAGCCATGGGCCTTACTTCAAAAGCAGCTCTGACACAACTGAATTATATCCACAATAATCCACCTGAATGATGGTTCCTATTACTTCCCTTGACTCTTCAGTCAGGTTCTGCCAGCTTTCATATGTGATATTTCTTCATATTTTCCATGGTGTGCCATTCCCTGCCCCCAAATGTGTCTTTTACTATTATTCTGATATGTAACTACTGTGTCCCAATCCTGACTTCAGGTTTGTTGCCCAAAAAGTAGTATTTGACATCCTCTCCCCATTGCCTTTGGTATAGCTTCATGAATTCTGCTTTACTATCGGCCTTGCTGATACTGAAAATGCACTGTTCTCTGAGGGTCAAAGCACTAAAGACCACCTTCAGGATCAAGAGAATACATTGTTAGAAGATGCAAGATGGATTGGATAATTTTCTAATTTCTCTACTTCATATTACACCTATCTTTGGTTATACTTGGGTGGCTCTAGAACAAGTCCTTGGAGGGGGGGGAAGGTATTTCCATCACCTCTTCTTATGGACAATGGTTCTCACACCTGGGTATGTATAAAATTACTGGAAAATTGTTTATAAAATTGCTTCCAGGACCCAATCCCCAGATATATTGACTTAGTAAGTCTGGGATGGTCCCACTGAGCTGTATTTTAATGAGATGTCTTTACATCGTGAAGCACTGCTGTGAACAGGATAAGAAAGGATGAATATAGAGGTCCTCTAGAAACTGGGAAGAAAATAAAAACATTCTCTGGAATGTAAAATATGAAACCATCATCTAATGCATCAGAATACATACAGCCAAAATCTTCAAACAATCTTCTGACTGCTCTTCAATGTTCCATGTATCTCCTCTTTAGAGAGGATATTCTACTAGAGAGCATGAATGTTTGTTTCCCTGACAACTGTATTTCCTGTTGGTCTTCCCAATTATAGTCCACCTCTGTGAGGCCAAGCTCTGTGAGCCTGCTCTTCGGAGACCACCCTGTTTGTGGTGGGCTCACCGGTTGATATCAGGCCTTGAGACTACAGAGAACAACAGAGCCTAGATCACAATGTTAGATCAAAGTAATGAAAGCCACCCGCTGGGGACTTCAGGCAAGGCAGCAAGCCTGCTTCACGGAGTTACCCACTGCATTTGCTACACTGGGGTCACTTTTCTTGCTCTTCCACAGTTGCTCTTCCCTAAAAAATGTTAACTGAATGAGTGGTTGTTTTGTCATCTGTGAGTTTTTGAGAGCAGAGACGATGTCTCATCTACCTTGTGTCATTAAAGTCTAGCACAGTGCTTGTTAAGGAAGTGTTGAATAAATAACTAGATGAAGGAACGGAAGCACCAAGAAGATAAATCAGGGTTGGGGGCATGGAGGGAAAGAGAATGCTAGTGCTTGAGGAAGAAATGACCTCATCCTCTACTCCACCTGATTTACCCCAGACTTTAAGTGCACCATTTTAGTACTCTTCCATTGGGGGGAGGGGGGGGGTAGTTATGTGACTAAAAACAAAAAGTTTGCTAGAATAGAACATTTGGTGTATACCATGAAAAACCCCATCTATATATTTATATTTATCATTTTCTAAAACTTGTATTTCTTCTTTAGAAATCACTGGTGAGTTAGTGTTAAAGAGCTAGGAATAGAACTGCTTTTTTGAAGTCTAATATATGTTCCATTTGAAAAAACTGCTTCTCGTGTCTAAGAATAATTAACACCACACTTTAATTTATGAATGTCTGTGCTCAAAGGTCTTTCATCCGTGGGAAGGGGAGAGAGAGAAAGAAAGACTGAGAGGCTAATGGAAAACTTCCAAGTCCTTGTGCTCAGCTCGGGTGAAACCTCCAGGAGTGGTTCTGAAGAGGCCAGAGGAATCGCTGCTGAGCTCTGCTTCACATATGTGCATTAGAAATGGGTAACCTCCATATTTTAGGTTTTCGACAACCCTCTCTCCCCTCCACTGGCTATGATTTAAGAATAACAATGTGACATGAACACTGAGATGAGAGGATAAGTGAATAAAGAAAAAGGATGGTGGTGAATAATTAAAAGGAGGGGGGAGTGGAGGGGGAGAAAGAACTGACTCATGGGGGAGCAAATGTATTCATCGCCTCTTTGTCTCCTCCATATACTGTACCTCTCGACCGGGAAAGCAGATTTTTTGACTCGCAAAGAAGATAAAGGTGGCAATTAAATGCTGACAAGAAAAATAATAAAAATAAAAAGGAAGAAAAGAACAGGGAAGAAAGACTGCCTCCTCCCTCAACTATATACTGTGTGATCCTGACAACTTTCTCCCGATCTGTCAACACTAGAACAGTCAGAGGATTCGATCTTAAGGGCCTGGGCAGTGGGTCTTTGAATCATCCAACAAATGGGTCTAGTTCTTCTTTACACCCTTTTCACCTGTCCTGTCTTCACCACCCATCCCTGAGTCGGCTGCTTGTCTTCAGTGAACTCACATATCCCACTGAAGCAGTCCCATGTGGGAGACCACTCCTGCTGAGCAGATCTGCCCCAGCTTCATGATCATGGCCTTCTCTCCAATGCCAACTGCCTTAACCAGTGCTCCCATGGTTTCTATTTCTGGATACTGTGCTACCCTAACCCTCAACCATCCTCTGCTATCTACTGAGCCTGCTCCTCCCTATGTTCTGAGGACTGCTGGGGGGAAATACCGAATCCAAAAGACCCAGTCTTTCTTTGTTCACTTCAATTGCTACTTCCCGGTAAGATTTTGATTCTTAGTCACCTCCAATAATACTTCAATCAGCTCTTCTCGAGCCTCTGGACCTCAAAATATACCCTGGCCCTCAAAACATAACTATCTTTCCTCCTACCTCGATGGAAAAATCAAAACCATGCCATAGGCATTCAGAGAGTTGCCCTAATTTCCTGTCTGTCCAATTTCACATCCTTTATTCCTATAACAAAGGTGAAATGTCCCATCCTCCTCTTTAAACCCAACCCTTAACTCATCCACCACACCACATTCCTGCCTAACCCCACCTTCATCTCTAGCTGATCAGCTCTTACCTTCATCCAGTTACTTCTTCCCATAGGTCTTGACCCTAAGCCCCTGGTTCATATTAATTTCATTCCCTCCTCCCATGACCAGGCTTCTGAGTAGCCAGAATGGCCTCTTTAAATTCATTGCTAGCTTGAAGCAGTCTGCCTCCTGTCCTCACCAGGGTTTTGAGTTCACCAGGGAACCCCACTCCCATGCCCCAAACCCCACCATTTTTGGCCAGAACTGATAGTGATGGTCATCTCTTACATTTGATAATTATTGAAACCCTAACTACACTTCAAGGCCTGGTACAATTTTCTCCTACCCACCCGGCTTTCTTTCATCCAGCTCCTTCTACTACTTCCCTTTCCATAGTCCCTCAGCACCTGTTTATGCTTTAGTGTTTTGCCTGCCTTTTTCTCTTACTGGGTTGTAAGCACCATAAGTGTAGGGACTATCTCAGAGCTAATAAACACTGCTTTCTGCAGGACAGATTTTCAATATTTAAGAGAAAATTACATTCAACATTTCTTTCTTGAACTTTCTTCCCTTTGCTGTTCCCTTGGCTAACCAAGTCCCTTCTTTCACCACACGGCTCCCTCACTTGTCATAAGTTATGAAATGTTTTTCCTTTTGGTCAAATGCCATGAATCTATGTCTTTCTCTCCATTTCTATTGTCAATATCTGGTACAACCTATCCCCTTTCTGTGGCTAGATTATAGGGACAATGTTCCCCACTCTAACTTTGTGTTACCCCTTCCAACTTCACATTGCAGTACTCATGTTTTATCACCACTTCATATAAACTCTGTCCCAGACCCAAAACATTCAGGGGTTCTCAGTTTCCTACTATGTCAAGTCTAAAGTCCTCTACCAGATTAGGTGCAGACTTGAAAGTAAGCAATGTATTTCAGTGCTGCCCAATTTCTGCCTACTTCTAACATGCTACCTTCTTCTGGTCAATCTGGTTTCCTCCTGAGTCATGTAGATGCAACATATCTTTATCACAGGGCCTCTGGAGTCAGAAAGCCTGGGATTTGAATCCTAGGCTTTTCCCCTTACTAACTGTTAGCTTAACAAGTTATTTACCTCTGTGAACCTAAGACTGCTCATTTGTGAAATGAAGGCAATAATACTTTCCTCGCAATTATATCACAACCAGACAGTGAGCTCCCTATATTCATTCTCTAACGCTACCAGTCCTAGGCACAGAACGGAGCACAGCACAGTGCTCAATAAACTCGGGCAGTGATTAATGTGCTTATCTCAACAATGAGAAATGACCTTCATCAGAAATGATGAAGAGAAATAGGATCAAATATAGGAATAAAGGAAACACAGCTAGAAGTTTGAAGCAGCTCTTTATGGAGATTAAAAAAAAAAATCAAAGACCTCAAAAAGTAAAAGGCTCCATTGTAACTCTGGTGTAAAGGCCCAAGTCACAAAGAATTACATTAAAGTAGCATAAAATGAGTCAAGGGAAAGTTTCCAGGGTTGGAGGAGACATTCAGAGGGAAGTTAGGCAGGCCATGCTGCCATCTATTATCTGCCATTCAATTTTATTCTTCTTGCCCTTTCAGGGGAGTAAGACAATTTTCTGCATCTGTCTCTTTAGTTTCAAATGAGGCAAGGACAACACTATGACCAAGAAGAGTGCTACCGCTTTGTTTTCTGTTTCCCACAGCTTTTAAGCCTATAGTTCTGATCTTGATCACTGAATAATTATCTTCATTATATTAAATCATCATATTATCCTCACTTCATAAATGAAGAAACTGAGGTTCAGAAAGATTAAGTGACTCACCTCCTTAAGAAGTCCTCTTAAGATATTAATGTGATTAAGTCCCTGTTCCTACAATAGGCCAATTGTAAAAAGCTCTTGCATATCAGGTTCCTATGACAGATATGTATAATACAAAATCACTGTAAGAAAAAGCATCTAGATTTGACAGTCCTAGATAGTATCTATTTGTCTCCCTGAAACATGAAGTTCTTTCTGTTGGTGTTGCTGAAATGGAGAAAGTGAGGACCATTCTTTGGGGTGATATCTTCCATACCTGTGGTGATATCTTCCATACCCACTTACATTTTTTTTTCCAGCATCTAAAATGATTAACTGTGCTGCCTCAGCTGTGATGAATTGAGGGAGCTTGAATGTGAATCTCTAGGGAGAGAAGCTGACAAGAGCTAGAAAGACTAGGACCAGGGAACTGAACTTTTCACATTTCATCTTAGCGGGATTAACCAGATGGCCAGTGCCCAAGCTTCTAGATAGTCTGTTGTTGGCTACTAAGGGACTTTGATATTTGTGGCAAGACATGGCAGTAGGTTAACAGGCAGAAAGTGGTAATATTTGGCATTAAGTGTGTAGACAAACCTGAGTGCTAAGGACATTAATCACTTTAAAGCAGGGTCACAGGGAGAAAGGAAGATATTAGGGCCTCAGGGAGAGAACTGATGCTCAGAAAGATTTCCATAGATGAAAGAAACTATAATGTGAATTAAGAAATTGAGGCACATTAATAATAATAATGTGATTTAGTGAGGACTATATCCCGAGCACTATTTTAGGCATTTTGTACAAAAATATAAATGAATTCTTCTATTGAGTCACTCTATAAAAACAGTATTATAATCCTCATCTATGAGAGGTAGTAAATTTTTAAAGCCTGACCGCAGACTAAATTTTAGAAAAATGAGAATAAAAAAATTAACTATTTCAGATTGTCCCCATAAGGATTGCATGAGTCAATATAATGAAGAACTCTGAAGACTACCTGGCACATATTAAGTATTGAATGAATGCTAACTCCTATTTGCTAAAAATAAATAAGTACATATTAATAATAAAATAAATCAAAACACAAAATGATTTGGTAACTTGCTTAAGGTTACACAGCTATTTACTCCTTTGAGCCAAGCTATGAACCCATCCCTATCTGGTCCCAAATGCTGAGCTCATAAACACTGGGCTATGGAGCAAAAGTCTAAACATACCCATGAGGCATACATAGTACCAGGGTGGGAAGCAGTGGTTATAGCTTGATGGACATGGAACCTAGAAGGTCATCCAAGCACACAGTGAATAGGACTTTGAGCATCAAGACATCTGGGTTCTAATCATGTTTCAAGATGGTGCTTCTAACACCAAAAATGTTTGAATAGGCTAGGCTCTGGGTCAGGGATAGCAGACCACTGGGTGAAGTTTGGCAGTATCTGTAGCTAAGGGGACATGAGCCATCAAAAGTGGAAGGATATATGGAGAAAAAGAAGGTAGTGGTTAGAGATGTCCCCTTGTAGGTAGTAGTGGATAGGAGGTTTTGAAAGAAATAATCAGATATTTTTATGTATTCAAAAGCAAGTTCTCTAAACCAGACTTTATAAATTATTTCCAGGTGCAGATGTTGACACAGTCCTGATTTATTGGCCAATCTTTAGTCTTACATTAACTGGTAGGCACAAAAATGGCCACTGTTAAGGCTGTCCACTAACCCCTACTGAGTTAATAGTTTATGATGTTATATGACCTAAGCTCTGTATTTAAAATTTGCATCCAACTTTGCAAATGCTTAGCTTGACCTGAGTCTGTGAATGTTTCTAGTACAGCATTGTTCCTGATCTGCCAAAGAATATTTCTTTATTGTGAGAGTTAAAGTGTTACACAAAAGGAAGTAAGTAGCTCTATCACTTTGCCTTGGAAAGGGCCAAAGATATGAGTGGGTATTAAATCAGGCATTTAAACAAGCCAAACAAGTGTTTAAAATACACCAAAATGGCGCCTGGGTGGTTCAGATGGTTAAGCGTCTGCCTTCGGCTCAGGTCATGATCCCAGAGTCCTGGGATCGAGTCCCACATCGGGCTCCATGTTCCTTGGGAGCCTGCTTCTCCCTCTGCCTCTCTCTCTCTCTCTGTCTCTCATGAATAAATAAATAAAATCTTTAAAAATAAATAAATAAAATAAAATAAAATACACCAAAATGTAAAGGGTTACTCTTTACGCTTTACCCACCCATTCTATATGGTGATAGATATAACATCGGCAATACAATAAAGACAACAGGTTAAAACAATTCTCTGATTGCTCTGATACTCATCTAATTTTTTTCCTGCAAGTAATCCTTGCTCAGATTCTTTGAGATGGAAGTTTAAAAAGTGACAATTGCATTAAAAAAACACACCTTCCATCACCTCCCATGAAACCTAACAGACTATGAATAACTTAAATAAGTATTAAAAACTTGCAAGACTGTATTCTTATATCAAATTAGATAAAAGTTGAATTGTTTTCGACAAAGAGTTTCTTTTTCTTTCTTTCTTTTTTTTTTTTTTTTATTCTTGACAGACCACCATTATATCAGGTGAGCATTGCAGCAAGTAATGATATTTAAAATTAAGGAAACTTTTCCATTTCACTGATGCCAATTTTAACATTTCACAATGAGTCTTTTTGGCATTCTAATTATTATTCTAATTCTATTAATGCTTTTTGTATAGGATTTTATTGGCTCCTCTTCTAATGATCACTAAAACTTCATTTGGAGTTGTATCACTTCATTAATCTTGATTACCTATAATTAATCAAAACAGTCTTTTTTTCACAGTTAGGTCTCAGAAATGTTTATCAATATGTATCTTCTGAATACTTGACTGAATTTATGTTAGCATTTTAAAGAAAATCTGAAAATTCAATAGGCTTCCTCATTGTGAGATAGTATAGCTTAACTTTTAAAATCTTGGACTTTGAAGTCAGACTATTTGGATTAAAAGCCAGGTCTCCTTCATTTCAGCTGCCTGTGATGGGGCAAGTTATTTAACCTCTTTGTACCTTTTTATTTTAATCTATAAAACTAGAATCATAGTAATAATACCTAACTCATAGAGTAATTATAAGCATTTAATAAAATAATATGTGTAAAACAGCTATAACAGGGCCTGGTACATAATAAATATTTGTCAGATTGTATTTTTTATTATTTGAAAAACAGAAATACTTAGTAAATTGTGTTGTGCATTGGCCTTTAGAATCAGACAAGCTAGGGTTTTAATTCTTGTTCTTTGTTTTACCAACTGCATGGTATTATGTATTTAGCTCTCTTGACTTTTCTTAGAGATGTAGATACAGATATATAGATATCACCTCCTGAGTTTGTTAGGAGGATAAAATCTTTGAAAAATATGATTAACAGGGGTGCCTGGGTGGCTCAGTCATTAAGTGTCTACCTTCGGCTCAGGTCATGATCCCGGAGTTCTGGAATCGAGCTCCACATCAGGCTCCCTGCTCAGTGGGAAACCTGCTTCTCCCTCTCCTTCTGCCTCCTTCTCCCCCTGCTTGTACTCTTTCTCTCTTTCTCTCTGTCAAATAAATAAATAAAATCTTTTTTTTTAAAAAGAAAACTATGATTAATAGAGTTATTAGCACTTATTTTATATTGGTTGTATTTTATTTAAGTGGGAACACACTTTGCTTTTACTCTATATTAAGCTAAAAATTCTATAAAATGCTACCTGGAAATCATTTATAATATTTGACTTTGATATTTTCTTGTAGTGTAGATAAACAGGCCTATTACATGCCCAGTTTCCATTCATTTGTTCATTCAAAAATATCTGAAAGGCTAATATATACCAGGCACTGTGCGAACAACTGGTGATGAAGTATTAAAAGGCAGAGACCCCACCTTCCAGGGAGCTCTATAACTAATAAGCAAGGCAAATAAGTAAGAGGCAATGAGGAAACTGCCTACGTACTATGTATACAATGGAGGCATTTGTAGAGGGCACTGGAAGAGTAGAGGGAGAGCAAGAAAAGCTTGTTACACATGGGGAATCTAAGCTGATTGTTGAAAGAGTAGATGTTAGCCATAGAACATAGAGAGGAAGAATATTCCAGTCGGAGAGAACAACTTATGAAAAAGAGCTTGGGAATCATTTTCTTAAGCCTGCAGGTGTGGTGCAAGGAGAAGAGATTAAGTTGAAGAGTCGGCTATGGGAAGTACACAGGAAATGGGGATCCTGGGAAAAATTCATCCAGGGGACTTAAGTGAGTTGATTTGAGTTTAAGAAAGATTACTCAGGCAAAAGTAGAAAATGGTCGGGGGGGGGGGGGCGGAGCAAGATGGCGGAGGAGTAGGAGACCTGGATTTCGTCTCCTCTCAGGAATTCAGCTGGATAGGGATCAAACCATTCTGAACACCTACAAACTCAACAGGAGATCGAAGAAAAGAAGAGCAACAACTCTCAGATCAACGAAACTAGGAGCTGGTTCTTTGAAAGAATTAACAAGATTGATAAACCCCTGGCCAGACTTATCAAAAAGAGAAGAGAAATGACCCAAATCAACAAAATCATGAATGAAAGAGCAGAGATCACAACCAACACCAAAGAAATACAAACAATTATAAGAACATATTATGAGCAACTCTATGCCAGCAAATTAGATAACCTGGAAGAAATGGAGGCATTCCTAGAGATGTATCAACTACCAAAACTGAACCAGGAAGAAATAGAAAACCTGAACAGACCTATAACCACTAAGGAAATTGAAGCAGTCATCAAAAATCTCCCAACAAACAAAAGCCCCGGGCCAGAAGGCTTCCCAGGGGAATTCTACCAAACATTTCAAGAAGAATTAATACCTATTCTTCTGAAACTGTTCCAAAAAATAGAAATGGAAGGAAAACTTCCAAACTCATTTTATGAGGCCAGCATTACCTTGATCCCAAAACCAGACAAAGACCCCATCAAAAAGGAGAATTACAGACCAATATCCCTGATGAACATGGATGCAAAAATTCTCACCAAAATACTAGCCAATAGGATCCAACAGTACATTAAAAGGATTATTCACCACGACCAAGTGGGATTTATCCCTGGGCTGCAAGGTTGGTTCAACATCCACAAATCAATCAATGTGATACAATACATTAACAAAAGAAAGAACAAGAATCATATGATCCTCTCAATAGATGCAGAAAAAGCTTTTGACAAAGTACAGCATCCTTTCTTGATCAAAACTCTTCAGAGTATAGGGAGAGAGGGTACATACCTCAATATCATAAAAGGCATCTATGAAAAACCTTCAGTGACTATCATTCTCAATGGGGAAAAACTGAGAGCTTTCCCCCTAAAGTCAGGAATGCGGCAGGGATGTCCACTATCACCACTGCTATTCAACATAGTATTGGAAGTCCTAGCCACAGCAATCAGACAAGAAAAAGAAATCAAAGGCATCCAAATTGGCAAAGAAGAAGTCAAACTCTCACTCTTTGCAGATGATATGATACTTTATGTGGAAAACCCAAAAGACTCCACCCCAAAACTGCTAGAACTCATACAGGAATTCAGTAAAGTGGCAGGATATAAAATCAATGCACAGAAGTCAGTGGCATTCCTATACACCAACAACAAGACAGAAGAAAGAGAAATTAAGGAGTCGATTCCATTGACGATTGCACCCAAAACCATAAGATACCTAGGAATAAATCTAACCAAAGAGGCAAAGGATCTGTACTCAGAAAACTATAAAATACTCATGAAAGAAATTGAGGAAGACACAAAGAAATGGAAAAACGTTCCATGCTCATGGATTGGAAGAACAAATATTGTGAAGATGTCAATGCTACCTAGAGCAATCTACACATTCAATGCAATCCCCATCAAAATACCATCCAGTTTTTTCAAAGAAATGGAACAAATAATCCTAAAATTTGTATGGAACCAGAAAAGACCCCGCATAGCCAGAGGAATGTTGAAAAAGAAAAGCAAAGCTGGCGGCATCACAATTCCGGACTTCCAGCTCTATTACAAAGCTCTCATCATCAAGACAGCATGGTACTGGCACAAAAACAGACACATAGATCAATGGAACAGAATAGAGAGCCCAGAAATGGACCCTCAACTCTATGGTCAACTCATCTTTGACAAAGCAGGAAAGAATGTCCAATGGAACAAAGACAGTCTCTTCAACAAATGGTGTTGGGAAAATTGGTTAGCCACATGCAGAAGAATGAAACTGGACCATTTCCTTACACCACACACAAAAATAGACTCCAAATGGTTGAAAGACCTCAGTGTGAGACAGGAGTCCATCCAAATCCTAAAGGAGAACACAGGCAGCAACCTCTTTGACCTCAGCCGAAGCAACTTCTTCCTAGAAGCATCGCGAAAGGCAAGGGAAGCAAGGGCAAAAATGAACTATTGGGACTTCATCAAGATAAAAAGCTTTTGCAAAGCAAAGGAAACAGTCAACAAAACCAAAAGACAACCGACAGAATGGGAGAAGATATTTGCAAATGACATATCAGATAAAGGGCTAGTATCCAAAATCTATAAAGAACTCATCAAACTCAACACCCAAAGAACAAAGAATCCAATCAAGAAATGGGCAGAAGACATGAACAGACATTTTTCCAAAGAAGACATCCAAATGGCCAACAGACACATGAAAAAGTGCTCAATATCGCTCAGCATCAGGGAAATCCAAATCAAAACCTCCATGAGATACCACCTCACACCAGTCAGAATGGTTAAAATTAACAAGTCAGGAAACGACAGATGTTGGCAGGGATGCGGAGAAAGGGGAACCCTCTTACACTGTTGGTGGGAATGCAAGCTGGTGCAGCCACTCTGGAAAACAGTGTGGAGGTTCCTCAAAAAGTTGAAAATAGAGCTACCATATGATCCAGCAATTGCAATACTGGGTATTTACCCCAAAGATACAAAAGTAGGGATCCGAAGGGGTACGTGCACCCCGATGTTTATAGCAGCAATGTCCACAATAGCCAAACTGTGGAAAGAGCCAAGATGTCCATCGACAGATGAATGGATAAAGAAGAGGTGGTATATATATACAATGGAATATTATGCAGCCATCAAAAGGAATGAGAGCTTGCCATTTGCAACGACGTGGATGGAACTGGAGGGTATTAAGTTGAGTGAAATAAGTCAAACAGAGAAAGACATGTATCATATGATCTCACTGATATGAGGAATTCTTAATCGCAGGAAACAAACTGAGTGTTGTTGGAGTGGGGGGTGGGGTGGGAGGGATGGGGGGACTGGTGGATAGACACTGGGGAGTGTATGTGCTCTGGTAAGCACTGTGAATTGTGCAAGACTTGAATCTCAGATCTGTACCTCCAAAACAAATAATGCAATATATGTTAAGAAAAAAAAAAGAAGAAGAAGAAGGTAGCGGGAGGTGAAGAATGAAGCGGGGGAAATTGGAGGGGTAGACAAACCTTGAGAGACGATGGACTCTGAAAAACGAACTGAGGGTTCTAGAGGGGAGGGGGGTGGGAGGATGGGTTAGCCTGGTGGTGGGTATTGAGGAGGGCACATTCTGCATGGAGCACTGGGTGTTATGCACAAACAATGAATCATGGAACACTTCATCTAAAACTAATGATGTAATGTATGGGGATTAACATAAGAATAAAAAATTTAAAAAAAAAAGAAAAGAAAATGGTCAGAGAGGAACAACAACGACAACAAAAAGCAGAGACAGAAAGCGTAGGGGCAAATAGTTGAGCTCAAATTAAAGGTATTTATGACTATATTTATATTCACATTAACATATTTAGTATAACTTAAAATTGGAGATACATCTGAATGAGTTGTGTCATATGCTTATCATAAGCTTTCTTCAGTGTTGATAAATACTCTTCACAACATTTTTTAAAAACTCATTTTGTGCTGTCAGAATCTAGGGAGTACTAGACTGGCTGCTGTGACCCACACAGGTGGTTCTCATGCAACAGAATGCCTAACTCTGAAGGACCAAGACATGGTTGTTGCCCTCAAGGCATCACAGTCTAGAAGAAAAGACAAACTAGTCAATAAGCATTATGTTTCAGTGTTCTGAGTGCTCTGTGGTGGCAGGAGGTGATATGCAAACACATGAAAGACTGACTATAGCCATTGGGTTCAGAGAAGACTTTGGGCAGGAATGAATGTTTCATAGACAACCAAAGAGGACCTAGCCTGAGGAGTCCACACTAAGAAAAGTGTTGCAGGCAAACTTAATATGTGAAAGTTCAAAGGACAGAGAGGACTTGGCTCCTTTGAAGAAAGGAAGAGTTCAGCATGCAAGGAGGGTGATGCACAAGGGTCAAGGCTGGAGAGGAAAGTAGGAACCACAGCAGCAAGGGCCCACACATAATGTTAAAGAATGTGGACATGGACAGAGTATGAATTGTAAAAACATCATCCTGGCCACTTTACAAAGAAAGGAAATGTTGAACCTCTGGGTACACCCGGCAGCTAAGCACAAATCTAGGTTACTAGTCTGGACTTTGATACCTGAGAGCTAGAGATGGTATGTTTTCTGTAATACTATCAAGAGCCAGCATATAGTGGCTGCCAATAGGAAGCACTGGATGCACACGTTCAAATGACTGAATGGATGACAAGAAATTAAATGCCCAGTGGGAAGTTCATTTTCCATAATTTAACTCTCTATTCCTGGAGAGTTCTTTGTAATCTCTCTTACTTGAAATAATGCTGAAGTGAATCATCCCTGTATTTAAATCTTGAACTACATCTATGTTTACTTATTTAAAATACAATCTTAGCAATGGAATTACCGCGTAAGAGTAGGAATATATTTAAGGCTCACAATACACTGATCTGGAAGGATAGTCCAAATATGCTCTAACAAGCAAATATTTAGAAAGTGCCTGTTTCCTTGCATCTTCAGCACAATTGGATTATCCTTAAGTTTGATAAGGATTTGCAATTATTGCATAAAATACTGGGGGAGGAGCTAGTGTCTCTATTATCTATTTATATTTCTTTTGTTAAATCCTTGAAATCATGTCTTCTTCCCAGTATCCACAGGACTTACTGATTTCCCTTTTCCTTTTAATTTGTAATGAAAATAGTTAGGCCATGAATTTACCTTTGAGTTAATTTTGGCTAAATTTTACAAGTTAATTTACTGTTTTAATTGTCATTGTCTTCCACAAAGATGTGTAGTGCTGGATTTGGTGTTTAGAGTAAAATTAGCATATCATTTCCTCAGGGCAGTATATTATTACTGAATTGTAAGCACTTTTTATAAGTTAATATCATTCTCTTTGTCTTATAAATTTCAAATATATTTCCTGTTTGACATCTGCCATTACTTTTATTCATAGAAACTTTTGACATTCATTTTTTGCTTTAAAACTTCATTCCTCCTGTGTTCCAGAGCTTCTATACTTCTGACTTGATGACATTAATGTGCCATGTATCATATTTCATTTTTAATCAGTAATAAAAACATTTAAACTATGGCTTTCCTATGAGTCAACTTTGGCTAAAACTTTAAGTTAATTTACTGTTTTTTAAAAAAAAAACTGTCATTATATTCCCAAAATATATGTAGTGCTATGTATATGTAGAGTTCAATAAGCCCAAGAATTCAAACTCTGGCCTCTCAATAGCACAGTGACATTTGGATAGTTTCTTAATCCTTCTACACCTTCATTTTCTTATCCAAAAATTTGTAACAGTATCTACACTTTACAGAATTTACAAATATCTATGAAGGACCTGCCATGTCACAGAACTGATCTAGATCTTTGGAGTATGATGACAAAGGAACTAGACAACATCCCTGCCATTATGGACCTTACATTCTAGTGGAGAATGGACAGTAAACAAATGAACACATAAATAAGTCATAATGTCAGGAAATGAATTAGTGTTTGGAAGAAGAATAAATCTGAGCTCCTATTTTAAATAAATGGTATGAGATTATAATATGTCATATATCTAAAATGTTTTTTCCAGGGCCTAGAATATAATAAATACTTAACAAGCATTTGCAATTATTAATTATAATCTAACTTTCCTCTTACCTCATAAGTTATTCATAAGAGCCTTTTGTGGGTGTGTTTAACTTCAAGTGACTTAAACAAAAATAAACTAAGTGTAATTCATTTATTTGCTTCTTTTAAGTTGAGACTACGGCGCATTTATTTTGAGCCACTTATTTTCTGCATTTTGGAATTTTTGAGTATTTACTGTGGTCTAACAAATTATTTTTAAGGAGCATATTAGAGGTATAAAGTTTATATTTTCTGTTTAAAGATACTCAATTAGATATCCATATATTTATTTTTAGTCCATAAAATTACCCTCATTAATTTTATTATCTAGATCATTATCTTTTATTTTTCTTTTTTGGTCTATAAAGGACCTACAGAAATAAGCTATTGCCAACTTCTCTTTATTTATCTAATAGTTTTTGATTTATACATTTTGATATAATGGTATTTAGGACATAAATCTTTATGACTCATATCTTTACTGTGGATTATATCATTTATCAAAATAAAATGACATTCTATGCACTTTACTGTCTTCTGTTTGGGGTTTGACATCCAGTGAGAATCCTTTCATAGAGTTTTTGATGTTGAAGTATATACTAGGCTGTTACTGAAGAAATGAACAATTCTCCTTTTTCTTTGTTTAACTTTTAAGATCTCTCTTTCCTTTTTTGATTTTGCCTGATAGTTTCTGCTTTTGTCTTTTCAGTGTCATCATGCTGTAAGTGCATCTCTTTTAAGGAACATAGTTTATTTAGTTGTTTTTACTATAATTGAGAACATTTTTTAAAAATGTGGTGTTAACTTATTTTCATTTATTGTTACAACTGATAAATTTGGCTTTTATTCATCCATCTTGTTCTATGTTTGCTGATTTAATGGACATTTTTTTGCATCATATTGATTCTATTTATTTTATCTTTGTGAGTTGGGGTGTATTCAATTGTTTTTAAATTCAACTAATGCTTACTTTTTTTTCCATCTTGCTTACTTTTAAGTAAGAACACATGCACGTGCATGTGTGCATGCGTGTGCACACAAAAACAACTCACATTTTTCTTCAGTCACCATCATGAAATAATCCCTATTTATTCTTTACCCCTCAGGCACTTCTTGTTCCCTCTGCTCCAGTAATAACCTAATCTCAACAGCATCCTTTCGTCTAGTGTGTGCTAAATGCAGGAAGGCATTCTAGCTTAGTCTAATAGATACCATCATAATGACCTTTTCTCTATAACAAATTTACTTCCATGTCCCAGATGCCTGCTAATACAAGAGATTTGCTTATCTGGTGGAAATGTAGTGACTTGGTGCAAATATTCAATAACAGTGATTATTAGGCCACACACATATACCAAATGACTATGAATGCAAGAAAATATACAGATAGTATTTGCTACGTAAGGATATGAGCACAAAGTGATACCAATAATTTTTTTTTTAGGTGCCCCATGATATAGCTCCCTGGCATCTCTATACCACCTGGAAATACTAATGGTGGACTCAGCTCAAAAACTGCACAAAAAGGTAAATCTTATTGAATCAATAATGTTGATAGAATGTAGTAATTCATAGCCCCTCTTCCCAACAATTAATTTTATGCCCAACTATCTATAATCCAACTTATTAGCAACTCCTACCTGATACAACTAACAGAAAATAGCTTAAGTCATATTTGCACATACACAACTCATATATCTACGCTTTTCATCCCTTTTTAAAAAATCAGTATTTCGGCATCTCATAGTTAATTTCCAGGTAAATACAATCTAAATCCAAGTCAGTAAGAATAATGTTGACCAAGACAGACATAACATAATGATCTGAGCTAAATCACAAGAAACCTACCTCCAGGTTGACAATAATCTATTAATCAGCAGGTTTGAGATAATATAGTTGTACACTATAGTTTTGAATTTACCCAACTATAGTCAGGAGTAGTTAGGGATCACTAAGAGCTGAAAGTCTACTTATTCTATGATTACCCTATAGTTTTTATCCAACACTTCATCTGGATAGCAAATTTCATCATATTTAGTGTGTTGTTCAGAGAGAATACTTTTTCTATCATGTTTTACTGTGGTATATCTAGCATTTTCATAGAATAAATAACCTAGATTCCTTCTTAGAGAAAAAGAAATAAAACACATTGGTCTCAGTGTGACAAGGGTTAAGGGCTTTCAAATGAAGAGAGGTCAACCCCTAACTTCTAAAGCAGTGCCCAAATGGGAGCTGTGGGGCTCTGAAATAAGATGGAGTTAAGGATGACAAAGGTTAATTTTGTAAGGAAAAAATGACTTTTCCATTATTTTATATGTATCACTGAATCAGGTTCTGGGGAAAGGTTTTAGTATGTCCTATAACAAAGGAGTTAAAAATCTAAGAAAGTAAGTTCAATTTAAAAAACTGTAGTTCTGTTTATTCTCTATATTTATGGGTCTGTTTCTACTTTTTTATGCTTATTCATTTGTTTTGTTTTTTAGATTCCACATATAAATGAAATCATATGGTATTGGTCTTTCTGTCTGATTTATCTCACTCAGCATAATACATTCTGGGTCCATCCAAACTGTCACAAATGGCAAGATTTCATTCTTTCTTATGGCTGAGTAATATTCCATTGTATATACATACCACAACTTCTTTATCCACTCATCTATTGATGGATACTTGGTTGTCAGAGGGGAGGAAGGCGGGGAAACGGGCAAAAATGGATGACGGGGAGTGGGAGATACAGACTTCCAGTTATGGAATGAATAAGTCACAAGGATAAAAGGCACAGCACAGGGAATATAGACAATGGTATCCTAATAGTATTGTATGGTTACAGATGGTAGCTACACTTATGGTGAGCACAACATAACATATAGACTTGCCAAACATACAGACTTGCCGAATCACTATGTTGCATACCTGAAACTAATGTAACATTGTGTGTCAGCTATACTACAAAAAAATTTTTAACTCTGGAAGTACTTAACTACTGCCCTGGTCCCCTTTCTGACAGACTAAGAAGGACTGTTAACAGTGCTGGTAATGGGGGTCTCTTCTATCTCAGTATGACAATAGACCATGTTAATGGAGAAAGGCAGACCAATGGCTTCAGGAGATCTGTAATAGCCAAAAAGAGGAGTCTGTGGGTATCCTGGGACATAAGGTTGCAGGTCAAATATAGGACACTGGGTTACATTTGAATTTCAGATAACAAATAATTATTAGTATAAGTATGTTCTGTGCAATTCATAGCTCATCTGAAACAAAATTTAACTGGAAATCCTGTGCTTTTTATTTGTTAAATCTGGAAACTCTAGTCAGAAAGTTTTCAGAGAAACAGAAGCCTCAAATAGCTTGGAGTCCTCATTATTCTTCCAAATAAAAGAATATTTTCATTACTTTATGTATTTCTAACCATATATCTTAACTATCATTATACAGTTTGTCTTGGAAAAGCAAGTTTCCCCCCCCTAATTGATAAAATATTCTTAAGTGTTTCTGAAATTCCTTATTATGCTGGATTATTACTTATTCCCTCATCAATATCTTAATACAAGCACCACTGCCAGAATTTAAATCCACTGGGTTCTCATGGATATCAAATGCAGGCTCCTTTAAAAGATATTATGTATAAAGGAAGAAAACACTGGCTAGTAAATGACCAAATATGTAAGGGAAGACAGGAAGAAGGAAAAAATCTGGTAATTTAAGAAAAAAGAAAGGAAACAATTTAAGTATTTAAATCTGATCATTATGGTGTTTAGTTTCTCTTGTAAGTAAATTAAAATTGAGTAAACTCACTGCATTTCCATATTTAGCTTAATCTAAGGATTTTCATGGCTTCTTTCTAATTCTGACAGAGCCTCATTCCCTTGTGTATTTCTCAAGCTTTAAGATGAATGTACCCGTTTATCTTGTCACTTCGACAATTCCAACTGAAAGGCCTTTTAACTGATGTCAGTAAGAAAACTACTGCTATTTGTAAAAGGAATTTGAGCAAGGCAGTTTGGAAGTTAGAGATATCTTTCTCCTACCCACTCTTTCCCCAAAAGGAAAATAGTAGCCTCCATTTTGGGAAAAGAAAGAGCAAAATGCTCCAAGGTTCGTAATGCAAATTTGAATCTTGAGCTCAAATGCCTGTGTGTGTGTGTGTGTGTGTGTGTGCGCGTGCGCGCGCATGTGCTGAGAATTGGAGCACAGACCACAGCATTAGACTTCTTAAGATTGCATGGACATAGGGCGCCTGGGTGGCTCAGTTGGTTAAGCGACTGCCTTCGGCTCAGGTCATGATCCTGGAGTCCCGGGATCGAGTCCCGCGTCGGGCTCCCTGCTCAGCAGGGAGTCTGCTTCTCCCTCTGACCCTCCCCCTCTCATGCTCTCTGTCTCTCATTCTCTCTCTCACAAATAAATACAATCTAAAAAAAAAAAAAGATTGCATGGACATAAAAAATACCTCACTAAATATTCCCAAGGCAGAAGTGATAGGTTCCTTTTTAAGTCCCCATGCAGCAGTTCCTTAAGCAGTAATTATGAGAGGAAGTGAAATGTCTAGATAGGGTCTCCTAAGCTCCAGCCAGCCAATTAACTTCCAGCCCTCACACTGCAGATTGGATCTCAGGATGCTTGTGCTGTGTTGTGCTCCTGGCAACTCAAGCCCACCTATTGTTTCAAAGAGCATCTAGTGAAGTGAAACCAAACAACTGGTTTGCCAGCTAACTGCTCCTCCTGGGAAATGGAAGGAGACTTCCTGCTTCCCCCGAACTACTACCATTTCTTGTTATTAGCATACACCGGAGAGAGTCTCCAAAATTCCAAGCTTATCTCTTGGCAAGGCTGTCCATAATTCAGTGCTTCCAGGTTTGATTCTTTTTAGAGAGCATAGGGAATGTCAACACAATTGGAGGTCAATTGACTCTGGCCTATGAAATTAGAAGTGTCCAGCATGCTGAAGGTCATATTCACACACAGGCAGAAACATACTGTGATTTCAGGGCTTTGGAGAAGAATGTAGCTGTGCTATGAATCCTGTCCATTGTTGTTGTTTTTTAGGTTAATTCACCTATCATTCTACGGTCCCAATTCTAGTATCATAATGCTGAAAGGGTTGTTGAGACCTCCCAGTGCTTGATCTTAGGCAACAGCACTTTACTTTGCAGAACTGTTGTTTTCTTCATTGTAAGATAAAGAGGAAGGGGTTGATCAGGTGTTCTCTAATGACCTTCCACTACTTTCTTAGCAAGGTGATGAATTTGTAGCAGAAGTCCAACCACAGGGCTGAACCATGTGCAGAGATTTATTTTCCCTTACATAATAAGAGGTGTGAGATTTAGTGCAGGGCTGGTATAGGGGCTCCCCCGTGCCAACAGGGAACAGCATTCTAGTATTTCTGCTCAGTGAATGGCTTTTGATTTAAAGCTTTTCACCTGTGATTTCAAGATGGTCACTCTATCTCTAGCACTTCCATCTAGTCAGGAAGAAGGGTAAGAAACAAGTAAGTTCCAGCAGAGCGAACCTTCTAAAGTTTACCTAAAAGCTCCACCCCAAAACTCATATATAAGTAGCCATAACTGGGGCATCTGGGTGGCTCAGTCAGTTGAGCGTCTGCCATCAGCTCGGGTCATGGTCCCAGGGTCCTGGGATCGAGCCCTGCATCGGGATCCCTTCTCAGCAGGGAGTCTGTTTCTCCCTCTCCCTCTCTGCTTGTGTGCGCACTCTCTCTCTCTGTCGAATAAATAAATAAAATATTTTTAAAAAATAAGTAGCCATAACTGCCATCAGAGATTCATCCCTAGCTGCAAGAGAGGTTGGAAAATGTACATTTTTAATTGGGTACATTGCAACCAACATAAACATTGCATTCTCTTAGTAAGAAGGGAGAAATAGATATTAGGTAGTCAATTCAAGCAGAATATACTGTAATCTCTAAGATGCCATATTTCAGTCATTTTACTGTCTTTATGCAATGCATGTTTTAAATCATTGAGAACAGGGGGGAAAAAAGCATCAAAAGAAATTTTGTGAACAAGGAATCTTTGCAACTAAACACCAGTTACCATGAATTGGAAGTATGGTTCCAGAATGTTAACCATCTGACCCTCATAAAGGTTGTTCCAGGACATATGTCACAGGTACTGATTGTCACTTACTAGACCAGTTTTTCTTACTCTTTCTTCTTTCCTTTCTATGCTTATTCTCTCAACCTCTTTCTTTTCTTATCTCTCTTATCAGAGTTATATTTGCCAAATAAACCTTTTTGAGGGCAATTTTTAAGAAAATAACTTGTTTATTCATGTCAACTAATTGGCTCTGTCTTCTGCATAAAACATCCTCCCTTTAATCTATATCCACCTTCCCAAGACTGGATGACTTACATTCCCATCATTTATAATTTCATTATTTAATAATGAATCCTTTCCCTTCTTTCAGGGAGTTTTTCTTCCTGTGTTCTTCACTAACATGACATATTAAATCATTATTTACAACTCTTCATGACCTTCCTATATTAGAATTACTTATGCGTGTCCTTTGCCATGTGATTTTGTGGCACCATCCTCTAGATGGAGATTATATTTCCCTCCCCACCGATACTCAAGTTTAGCCACATGTTGGCTTTTGCCAATGGAATACAGGTGAAAAGTAAATGTCCCAGTTCTGAGGTGAGTCCTAAAAAGTTTCTATTTGCCCTCTTGCAATATAGCCATTCACCATGAAAATATTTCCTAGATAGCCATGTACTCAAAGAGAATGAAGAGACAAATGAAGATAACCTGAAATCAATCCAAAGCCTGAAATAAAATCTAGCTGACTTCACCCTGAAACAGACCTACCCCGGCTAGCCCATAGGATCTTAAGTAAGTAATAGAAAGCTTGTATTAGTGAACTATTGATATTTTGGGATTTTCTGTTACACAGCATTATTATGGAAATACCTAATTCAGTTGGTCCAAGGGCAATCTGCCTACTTCAGGATATTCATGGCTGGAATTAGTGTAATGAAAGCGGGGAGGTGCCTGAGTGGTAAACAGTCTTTAAATTCTGTGGTAGTACCAAAGGGATTTGCAAGATCTCTCTTAATTCCAGGCTTTATTCTAGAAGTAACACAAAAGGCAAGGAGGGAAAAGGAAAGGTCTTTAAAACCTCAATCAGCTGTACAAAGAGAGCCATTGCCCAGATTTTGTTCACTCCATTAGTTTGACTGAAGTAACTTCTCAGGTCCATGTGTCTGGTCTATTATATGGGACACCTATGCTTACTCAGCTAGCAAAATTCAAGTGTATGAATATGGTAATTTTTTTCAGAAACTGATCAGGCCTTAAAAAGAAAGGCCTTAAAAGAGAGAAGGTTTGAGGCATTATAATAATGAATAATTCACCACAGTACTTAGCTTCCAGGAAAGGACAGTTGAGGACTCAGGAGAAAATTGGAGTTGCTCTCATCTCTATAATTGACAAGTGCACCTTGGAATAAACATAAGCATCTTCTCTATTAGCCAGGTCCTGGGTTTACTTCTGGGCGCACAACAAAAACACTACCTCAGCCCCTGGATCCTTGCGATATAGAGCAGAAGCCCCAGGGGAACAGATACACCATCCTTTCCAGTGTCCACCAGCAAGGCCCAAACACATTACTGGCAGGAGCCTGGAGATACTTGAGGAAGAGAAGTTTCCTTGGGAAGCCCAAGTTGGCTGCCTAGGTTGGTATGATAAGGGAATTCTGAGAGACCCCACAGTGCCTCATCACTACAGTTTCCCTATCTGAAGTAAAACAAACTAGACAGCAGCTGCCTCTGATCACCCTCGAAGGGGCAGTGGCTGCAGCTGGTTTCTCTCCCACAGGGCTTCATAGTTACCATAGTTACCACTATGAAGTGGTACGGTACCACTCTGGCATCTCGTCAGCTGGCAGATCTGAGGTCTTCTGAAAATCCTATTTTCTGTGCTCTGAATATTTGCAGTTGTTTATAATCATCCAGTGACCAGTGGAAGCTATAGCCAGTAAGTAGATGTGGTTCAGTAAACCCTCTAAAAGCATGAGCTCCCCTCAGGTGAAATGTGGCTTGCATGGGTATCAGGATGACTTAATGTAAAGTTGAGGTAGCTGGACTGCGTATTGAGAAATTGCCCTATGCTGTCTTTTACCATGCCAGGACAAAACACAACAACAAACAAACACAGAAACATCTTTCTTTTCCTACCAAAGGGGAGTCAAGTTCTCTGCTCCTATGGTCTGGAGCGGGGGGCAGAGGGGGTGAGGACAGCTGTAATCAGCCTCGTGTTTCTAGACAAAAAAGAAATTGCTAAGTAAATCTGAGTCACTGATGATGATAAATAGGCTTTTTTGTACTGATGGTGTAGGGCCAGAATTCACAAACTCAAAGCCTTTCTGGGAAGAGGCAGACCATGGAAACGACCAATTCTGACCCCAGAGGATAAATTCGAGCTGACCCCTGGCTTTTCAGGAGACAGTAGGTAGTGGCAAAGACGGGGCAAACTAGCAAGTTGATGTCCTGCCTAAAGAAGGAAGATGCCATTCAGTTCCAGCAGGCTGCTGTGTTTGGGAACAGAGACCTCTCTTTTGGATTAAGGAGCAACAGCTCCTATGGACATAGAAGGGCACGACTTTCCTCCTCTCCTGTTTGGGACTAAAGAGGTCTCCCAGGATTCTTCCATGATAGAAGTAATGCTTCTATCTAGCAAATAAGTGATGCTAGATGGTTCTACCACTTTGAGACATCTGAGGACTAGACTAGAAACTAATCATTACATCCAATAAATTCTAGTAGCCTGCATGAGAATTTTGGGGGAACACTATTATAGTGAATTTTCAACAAAGGAAATTACCATTCTAGGATATTTAAATGATGTGAGTTTTGGGTTGCTTCTTTTTTTTTTAAGATTTTATTTATTTATTTGAGAGAGAGAATGAGAGAGAGAGAGCACATGAGAGGGGGGAGAGTCAGAGGGAGAAGCAGACTCCCTGCTGAGCAGGGAGCCCAATGCAGGACTCAATCCTGGGACTCCAGGATCATGACCTGAGCTGAAGGTGGTCACTTAACCAACTGAGCCACCCAGGTGCTCCTGGGTTGCTTCTATCGAAGAAAGTTATGAAAAGAGCAATTTGGGAAATGGGTATAGAAAAAGGAGATAAAGTGGATGGTAGAAAAAGAATAAAATGTTCTGCAATGTGATTTTAGAAAAAGTAGAAGATAGGAGAAAGCAAATCACTAGGTCAGGTCTGTATTATAACGGTTTGTAAGGTGGGAGAGAGCTAAGGAATGTGTAAGAAGTATGTATGGATAGATGCTTAGTGAAAAGGACATAGGAGTCAAAAGCTCCAAATCACACAGTCAGGTGGCTCTTGAGTATTTGGTTGGAGGACTACATGTATGGGAAAAAGTGCTGCTTATTAAAAATAAATATATGAATTAAATAAATACATGAATTAAATAATTCATAATGATTTAAGAGTTTTTAATGTCATTAACTTTTAGAGAACTATTTTTATTGATTTTTTTTTTGTATCAGCAGCTGTGGCAAACCACAGAAACCAAACTATATTAATTTTATTAGAAGATAATTTATATGAAGGATATTTGGTAGCTCACAAATCATCAGGAATGCCACAGAGCCAAATTCAGAAAAAGTACAGGTAATAAGGGGAGGTAAGAAGCAGCCAAGATCCCCCTGGATACCACTGCCCATGAATACTCACTCCTGAGACAGAAGGCTTATGATTCCATAGCAGTCTCTATACATAATCTCTTGGCATATCTTAGCTTTGTTTCACTTCCTCAAGATCCAAAGTATTTGGGAGCAACATCCAACTGGCCAAATTTAGGGTGAGTTTTGCATCTTTGCTGCCCTCCACCTGTGGATTCCATAATGGGAGGCCAACTTCTCATAAGATTCTACCAATATAGGAAGGTTGTTCCAAAATAAGCACACAAGAAATGTCAAATGTCTTTTACATTTATTAAAGGATACTTAGGTTATATAGTATCTAGTAACCTAATTCTTGCAAAAGGAATTCATATAAAAACTTACTTTATCAGTCATAAATTCTTGTATTAAGAGGGCTTTCTATTATGTAAGCCACATGACAAGGGAAAGATCATCATATAATTGTGGAAATCCGGGTGAAACCTGTAAAACTGTAATAAAGCTGTTGTGTCCCTAGTGACGGCTCTTTCTGTCTCGATAAGTCAATATCAGCATTAACGAGTCCAAATTACTGAGCACCACTGTGGCAATGGAAAGTAGAGGACGGGAGAAGTTAAAAGAGAGGGACAGAGATAAAGACAAAGAGAAACAGGTACATAAAGGCCTTATCTCTATCTAAAGGAATAAACAGAATGAAATGACTTAAGAATACTCATAATACATATGCTTGCAACTGAGCACATAAATCATGAGTTGTGTAGGCTGTGCATTCATCAGAGTCACTACTGACATTTCAGTAAGGAATATGTCTGAATGGGGTAACTTTTGATCTAACTCTTAAGAAAAATAAGCAATCTAGAAATCCATTCTTATCAAGTCATTTATTCATTCACTACTTCAACAGATATACATGGGCACCTGCTATGAAAAGAAGTTCAAACAATTGAGAGAAGAAAGCATTGATGAGCATAATCAGGAAAAGTAAACAGAGTAAAGACAGATAATTTAGAGATGAAAAATTATGTATTAAAATATTTTAAACTAGTTTCATGCTTCAGAGAAATTCAAGAAGCAACAGTGAATGGACAAGCTAATCCTAAAATCCTTATGGAAATTCAAGGGATTATGAAAATAATCCTGAAAGAAGAGAAAAAAGTTGAAGGACTTCCTAATTTCAGAAATTACTATGAAGATCTGGTAATCCAGAGAGTATAATACTGGCACAGGATAGACATATAGACCAATGAATAAAACTGAGAGTCCAGAAATAAACCCACGCACACATGATCAATTGATTTTCAGTGAGGGTACCAAAACAACTGATTGGGGGAAATAGTCCTTTCAAAAAACAGAAGCTAGAAAAATGAGATGTCCATATGCAAAAGAATGAATTTGAGCACTATAAAACTATAAAACTCTTCAAAGAAAACAAGTGTAAATCTACACAATCTTGGATTAGAACAGTTTCTTATATATAACACCAAGAGCACAGGCAACAAAAGACAAAATAGATAAAGTACATTTAATCAGAATTTAAAATTTTTGTGCATGTAAGGACACCATAAAGAAAGTGAAAAGACAACCCACAGAATGTTAAAGCATATATTGGATAAACATCTAATATCCAGAATATATAAAGAACTCTTACAACCCAGTAACAAAAAACACAAATAACCCAATTGAAAAGGGGGCAAAAGATTTAAATAGACATTTCTTCAAGGAAGATATACAAATGGCTATCAAGCACATAATTATTATCACATCATTAGTCATTAGGAAAATGCAAATCTTATTGGAATCCACAGGAGGGAATTGAGAACACCAGAAATGTCATACACATGTGGGTAAATATAAGACTGTTTATACATATATATGAATATGTATATATACCCAATACATATATTCTATACATATATAATCAAATACTCAAATATACAGGTAGTTACATTAAATGAAAGTAAAAAAAATAATTCTATTCAAAAAGCAAATGTTGTCAGACTGGATAAATATGAAAAAATGATCTCATGATATATTGCCTACCTTTTCTTTCTTTTTTTTTTTTAAGATTTTATTTATTTGACAGAGAGAGACACAGCGAGAGAGGGAACACAAACAGGGGGAGTGGGAGAGGGAGAAGCAGACTCCCCGCTGAGCAGGGAGCCTGATGCGGGGCTCGATCCCAGGACCCTGGGATCATGACCTGAGCCGAATATTGCCTACCCTTTCTACTTGTGATACACTTCAGACTTAAATACCCAGCTTGAAAGTAGAAGAATAGGAAACTATATAGTATGGAAATAGTGACCAAAAGAGAGTTGGAAAGGCTAAACTGATATCAAATAAAATTGATCTTAATAAAATGAGTATTTCTTTTTTCTTAATTTTTTTTTAGAGAGAGGGTGTGTGCACGTGTGCGAGAGGGCAAAGGGGGTAGGGCAGAGAGAGAGGGAGAGAGAGAATTCCAAGTAGGCTTCACACCCAGCGAGGAGCATGCAGGGCTTGATTTCATGACCTTGAGATCATGACCTGAGCTGAAACCAAGAGTCAGTTGCTTAACCGGCTGAGCCACCCAGGCACCCCAAAATGAATATTTCTAGAGGAAAAAGAGTCATTTCATAAGGATTAAAATGTCAATTCATCAGGAAGATGGAACAGTAATAAACTATATACAAATAAAAAAAGGGAAAATGCAAATCAAAAATGCAATGAGATAATACTTCACACCCACTAAGATGGCTAGAATTAAAACAAATGAGCATACAAAACAGCAAACAACAAGTGGTGAGGAGGATGTAGAGAAACTGGAATCTTCCTGTACTGCTGATGGGAATGTAAAATGGTACAGACACTGTGGAAAATACTTGGCAGCTTGTCCAGAAGTTTAAATTACCATATGACCCAGCAATTCCACTCCTAAATTTATGCCCGAGAGAACTGAAAATATATGTTCACACAAAAATTTGTACACAAATGTTCACACTAGCTTTATTCATAATAGCCCCAAATTGGAAAGAACCCAAATGTCCACCAACTGAGGAATGGATAAACGAAATGTGGTATATCCAAGTAATGGAATATTCAGCCATACAAAGGATTGAAGTGCTCTCACATGCTACAGCATGGATGAACCTTGAAAACATTATGTTAGTTGGAAGAAACCAAACACAAAAGGTGTATTATACAATTATGTTTATGTGAAATGGCTAGATTAAGTAAATCCACAAGGGATACAAGGTAGATTATTGGTTTCCAGGAGCTAGGGAAGGGGGGATGCTACTGGGACTGACTGCTAACAAGAATAGGCTTTCCTTTTTTGGGTAATGGAGATGTCCTAGAATTAGATATTGGTGATGCTTGTACAACACAGTAAATATAGAGGAAAATAACCCCACTGAATTGTACAATTTCAAAATGGTGGATTTTATATTATGTAAACTTTATCTCAATTTAAAAAAAGAAAAAAAAAAGATAACTGTAGCCATAAAAGAATATGGTACTATGAAAAGAGTATTCAGAAAGTAAGAATCTGTTCTTAGAAATTAAAAACACTGATGAAATTAAACTAAAAATTCAATAGGTTGGCAAATTAATAAATTGGACCTAACTTAAGATCTATTTATTGACACACGATAAAGTTAAAAATCTAACATATATGTAGGAAAATAAATAAATGGAAAAATGTGGAAGTATATTTAAAGGATATGAAGAAGGTGTCTGGTGGCTCAGTCGGTTAAGCATCTGCCTTCAGCTCAGGTCATGATCCCAGGGTCCTGGGATTGAGTCTCACATTGGGCTCCCTGCTCTGCAGGGAGTCTGCTTCTCCCTCTGCCCCTCCCCCCACTCATTCTCTCAATCTCTCTAAAAAATAAATAAAACATATGAAGATAGTTCCAAAGAACACCATTGATCAAACACCCTGTTTTTCAAACTGTAGATTTAGCCCTTTAATGGGTCATGATATCAAATTAATGCTATACAAGCAGGATTTTGAAAATGAAATATCAGAATGTACCATATATAGTAATGTAATGTACATATTGAATAGTATGTAAATATAGTTCTTATTTTAGATTGTGGTCAAAAGTTTAATAGTTAATGATGACATAATAAAGTATCAATCAGGGAGAAACAGTGACAATGTAGGAGCCAGTGAAAAGAAACAAGAAAAGATAATTTCCTCATCTTGGAGAGAGGCACAAAATCTTTTAGATGGAAGGACCAATCAAATACACGCAGAATAAATAAAAACACCTACATCCAGGTGAAACCGAATAATTTTAGGGATAATTTTATATATTCAACAACTAAGAGGGCAGAGAACAACCCAGTGCTATCCTTGACCTTCTCAAGGAGAAAAGACTCTAAACCAAAGCATTATGCCTAGAAAAATAGCAAGCAAATGCAAGAGAAAAATGAAGGCACTTGGTGACAGGCAAGAACTTAGAAAGTTTACAATCCACATAGTCTTTATGAATAAAGAAATTACTCAAGAAGTTACTCCAGCAACAACAACAAAAAGGATACAAAGAGGATGACCTAGGATATACACTCAAGTACAACCCAGAAGAGGGAAAGAAAGCTTACAAGCATTGAATAAGGAATCCATTAAAATAAGATGCTGAGAGAATTCCTCTACCACAGAGTTGAAATGCCACTGGGGTAACAATGCCTTCTCTGAGTTAACCACACTTCTTAGTTTTACAGTGAATAATATGTATACAACTATAATACTGTGAATTATATGTGGCAATTTCAATTTTTAGAAATCAGCTGATGAACTCTGAAAGGTGTATGGGTATGAAATGGATAAATATTAAGGATCTTAATAGAAATTTGCTAACATAAATGACCAAAAAGTGACTTGCAGATAAGAATGATGGAAAGAAGGGTAATTGCTCTAAATCTCTCATTTTAATATCAGGAAATAAATAGAAATTGTCTAAAGTCAATAAATCAAAAAAACAGAAGTTAAACTCATAACTACAAGTTAAACTCATACTACTTAATGACTAGATAAACTAAATATAATAAGATGACCAAAAAAAGTAGAGAGAATATAAATACTTTAGAAACCTCTGCTCAGGTATTCACTCCTCCAATAGCCCACATAAGGAGGAAGAAGTCTTGTCTTTATGATTTTTTTGCAATCCTCTTGAAGGAGTATGTGGTACATTTATTGCATCAATGGCCCAATTAATGGGACTCCCTGCATCCAAGCCTTTGAGCCCTGTAAATTTGTAGTCTTCTCCCACTCTGACTCTGGGCTCAGACATTAGACTGGTTTCCTAGCAGAGCTGATGCAAGCAGAGGCTTGAAAATGCATTTTGCCTTTCCCTCTCTCCTCTTGCTTCTAATTGTCATGAGAACTTGCTCTGGCTAGTCTGATTCTGCTGGATAAAATATATATCACCAATTCCAACATGCCACCTCAGGGTTCTTTCTTGCCTTCTCTTTTTCCATTTGTATAGATTCCTTCTCTGCAGTGAGTGATTAATTCCACTGTATGTATCTCCAGACCACACTGGATACCTCTGCAGTCCTTAGCCCTGAGGCCCCTGAGCACCACCACCTCCTCAGGTCCCGGCACTGCTGCCTGCTTGGCCCCTGGCCCTGCCACTAGCTCCTTAGGTATGATTGCCCCTCTCAGCCCCCACACCCCACCTGCCACCTCCTCACTTCCTCAGACCACACTCCTGCCTCCTAGGGCAGAGTAAGAAATGAAAGGAGAAAGAAAGAGTAAGAGAAACCCCAATAAATTTCTATTTAAAAGAATTTATTTGGTAAAACTAGAACTTAGAAGAGGCTCTCATTTCCCTTCCCACTTACTAGAGATAAGAGAAGAGGGGAAGGAGTTCTTAAGTCTTATAATCAAACTCTACTTTGGAGGTCTCATTATTGGTGATACTCTTCTATAGGGATTATATCTTCTCCATAATATGCATAAAAGCCGAATTCTGGTATTGAATGAAATATTCAGCAATGATACCATGAAACATAATTGTCTAATGCCTACCGTGTTTTGAAAATACAAAAAGAATTTAAGTCAATAAAATACCATTCCACAAACATCAGATGGGCAAATCTTACACTTTTTGACAATGTCATTATTGGCACGACTACTGAGACTCTCATATCATGCTGGCAGAGAATAAATTGGTACATTTTGGAGAACACTTTAAAAGTATCTACCACATTTGAAAATAAGCATGTTCTTTGACTCTGCACTTTTACTTTGAGGTGTAATTCCTAGAGAAATTTGCAGATGTTCACAAGGAGACATGACAAACAAGTTCATCACAACCTTGATAGAGAAACTTTGGGAATGACCTAAATGTCCATCAGCCGGACAGTAAATACAGACAGTGTATTTATCAAATTTCATATATACATTGATGAAAATGAACTAGAACTACTGATAGCAACATGGCCCAACATTTAAAACATAAATACGGAGAAAAACAAAAAAAGAGTGAAAAGAATACTCTAGTATTCTCTGAGAGGAGAGAAGTCTTCAACTGTATCTGATTTTTTAAAGTTAAAAAATGTAAAGAAATATGACTAGAAATTGAGAATGTCATGTAGTAAGCACATAGGTATTTAAATTTTCCATAAAACCTTTTGTATGTTTATAGTAACTTTAACAGAAATTCTCTCTCACACATATATGTACGTGCATGCATGCACAAACATGCACACATACACACACCCTTCAAGGAGGTTCAGATGCTTTGGGAATGGTAGAATTTTTTAGGAAGGATGCCTATAAATAAATAATATTCTTTCTGCAGCCCACACACACAAAAAACAGGTATGGTCTCTACTCTGAGAAGGTTAGCAGTATATCGGGAGAGGCAGATATTAAGCAAATAAACATAAATAAATACATAATTAGCACCTCTGGTAAGTGCTATGAACTATGGATGGCATTTATTGGAGATAGGGAGGCTGAGGGAATGGTATAGGCAGGGATGTCTTCTCGGAGATAAAATATTTAAGCTGAGGCCTAAAGGAAGAATAAGAATTAACCAAGAGAAAAGTAAAAGATTTCTTGCAGGTACAGGGAACATCATGTATAAAATCCCTGATACTATGAACAGATTGCCAAGTTCAAGGAAGTGAAAGGACTGTATTGCTGAGCAGTGTGAGTGAGAAAGTAGAGGTCATAAGACAGAGCAGAGGTCAGGATCAGGAAAGACACTGAAGTCGTTTAGGAGAGAATGTGTTATGATCTGATTTATATATTTAGAAGATTATGTTGAATGCTAGGTAGAGAACTGAATGATAGAACAAGACATTCAACACAACAGTCTCAAACCACCACACTCATATGGCATGGGGTGTAATTGCTCGCAAATCTTAGGCTAATGACTCATCTCTGGATGCATGGTACTGTAGAGGAGGAAAAAACAAAACAAAACAAAACAAAACCTTTCCTCTACCCGGTTATGTTCAGTAACTGAGGCCTTACAGATTAAACCGACAAAGACATAGTAACAGAAGAAAAGGCATACAAATTTTATTTGATGTTCATATTTTTATGTAGCATGCAGGGGGGAGGTTGGAATCATAGAAAAGCAGTGAAAATCTATTAAAGGCAGTTAGGACTGAGAGCTTATATATCATTTTAACAAAGGGCGACAAATTGTAGAGACATGACAAAATGAAGGAATAGGGGTTGAGCTTCTTGGGTAGTAAATTACGGGAAAGTAAATATATGGGGGAAACTGGTAGAAGATAGGGTTATTTTAGCATGATTTGTTTATGCAGATTTAAGTTGGTGTTGTCTTCAATGATAAGAGTCATCTCTTTTTGGTGTAGGAAAGGGGAGGAAATCACCTTCACAAGGGTAATTCATTTCCTGCTTTTAAACAGAAAGGAGGAAGAGGTGTTGTGTTGTTGTTTTTTTCCCCTGTGTCTGCTGTTTCTCAATTGCTTTCAGCTCAAAATAATCCTTATGCCAAAGTAGCATATTTTGGGGGCAGCATATTCTGATTCCCTTCAGTACACTGGTTAAACTATGGACTTTTGAGACAAAGAGAACAGAATTCAAATTTCAATTCCACCACATACTAGATCTGTGATTGTGGGCAATGCTAATGACAGACAACATTTACTGAATTCTTATTATATACCAGGCACCATTCTAGTAAGTTTTATATTCATTGTCTCACTGAATTCTCAGAACAACCGTATGGAGTTACATATTATATTATTTCCATCCAGTACACATGAGAAAACTGAGATGACACGGTTTATTAACTTACCCATACCATATAACTAAGTGGTAAAGTCAGACTTTGATCTCAGGCAATCTTGAAGCCCTGTGTTCCGTTGTCACCGCATTTTCATTTCACCTACAAACTAAGGGTAAGAGACCAATTCACAGGACAAATACAAGAGTAAATGGAACAATCTATGTTAAGTTGTAAATCCAATATTAGCACAAAGTTGCTGTTTTTACATTTATTTTTTTTTTAAGATTTTATTTATTTATTTGAGAGAGGGCACGTGTGTGTGAGTGGTGGGGGGAGAAGTAGAAGTAGGGAGGAAGAATTTCAGGCAGACTCCAGGCTGAGCAGAGCTCAATGCCAGGCTTGATCTCATGACCCTGAGATCATGACCTGAGTGGAAACCAAGAGTCAGATGTTTAACCAGCTGAGCCACCCAGGCACCCCTATACATTTATTTTAAAAGATAATACAACTTTGCTTTAAAAAGGTTTTAAAATTTCAAAATGCTTTAGGTGCTCATGAATTTCATAGTCCAGTAAGTTAAGAGAAGTTGAGAACATTAATGTCATGCACCAATGCATCATTTCCGCCTGGCTAAAGTCATAACTTTTCATTGAACATCAATGTTCAGAAATCGTTCATCAACAATCTTAAGAGGAAAACACAGAGTAGAAGCAAGGAACTGGTGATCATTTTGGCAATCTTTAAGAGCCATAATATAAGAGCTGGAAGGAACTGGACGAACTGGGCAGTTGACAAAATTGAGGCTTAGGAAGGTAAATACAAGGTAAGTGAATAGGTATTTTCTTAATTCAATAGTGTGATTGAGAATAGATTCACAGACACACACACAAATATCACAAATTGATTTTCTGATGAAATAGAGGTGGTGGAGTCAACCTTTCCCAGCCAAAATACTGGCAGAACAAAGCACGGTAACCATCCCCACAGTCTCTAACTTGATATCTCTGCAGTAGAGACCACAACCAAGATATACCACTTCAGAAAAGATGCCACCTACTCTTATATGCATATAATATTTTGAATGGTGGAGCACCTCAGAAAACATGTTGAAGCTTCATAATGATGAAGCAATAGTATTTCATGAGCATGAAAAGCATATTAAATTATGACTAAATCTTTCTGTAAAGAGAAATTAAAAGTCAAATAATATAGCAATTATACAGCACAAACTGCAGCCCTACTTCCTGGACCATCCATTCCCAATGGCCAATCTTGGGGTGTTGCAACAGTCAGATAATTTATAGAAACCCATTTTCTATTCTGTATTTTCACAAATGCTCTAGTACTCCATTTACTCCATATTTGAAAAGACGAGACATATACCAGGAAAAAAAAAAAAACAACTGACCCTAATTAGCAAAAGCTCTACAGATTTCTAAAAAGATATGGAAATAAGTTCTCCTGAGGCTTAGGCAGGAAAGGTAATTCTTACTTCCAACCCCACCCTTGCTTCAAGCGGGGTGGGGTGGGAGAGAAAGAGAGAGAGAGAATCTAATGCTTTTTTTTTTTTTTAAAGATTTCATTTATTTGTTTTAGAGAGAAAGAGAGAACCTTACACTTTTTTTAAAAAGGGTTTTATTTATTTATTTATTTATTTATTTATTTATTTATTTATTTGAGAGAGAGAGATCACCCATGAGCAGGGGAGGAGCAGAGGGGGATGGAGAGGGAGAGGGAAAGAATCTCAAGCAGACTCCACACTCAGTGGAGCCTGGTGCAGGGCCTGATCCCAGGCTTGAGATCATGACCTGAGCCAAAACCAAGAGTCGGACACTTAACCAACTGAGCCACCCCGGCGCCCTGAGGATCTTACTTTTATTTACTTTAATTCTATATTATTGCATTGCTTAGATAGAAAAGTGAAAACCAAGATGAAAGATGGAGAAGGCACCCTAAGTTTAACAAAAAAAGAGCAACAGGAAAAAACCAGTGGAAGCGAATGGGAAACACAGGCTTTTACACCAGATAGAATGGCCTTTATATTTCATTCTTCCTAGCTTAATCATCTTGAGCCTCAGTTACCATGTCTGAAAAATAACATGTACTTCATGGAGGATTTCTTTTTGAGGATCAAATGACATCATGTATATAAGGTGTCAGCAGTGCCTGGCACATAGTAGATGCTCAATAAATGGTACTTATTATTATATTATTAAAATTCAATGCTGAGGTCTCTAAAGCCAGACAACTCTACTTTTTAGTCTTTTACTGCTACCAAACCGCATACTGCATGGAGAAGTAATGCACAAAAGAAATGTTTAATGCTTAATGAATTGTTGAGTAATTCCACATTTTTTCAGTGGTTCCCAGGCTCAGCATCCAGTGAGGGATGGATGGGGTTCAGCACTGCTTCCATGCCTGACTATGCATAAAAATATAGTCCTCCCTTAAGCCCTCAAAGAGAAGGCAGGTATAGTAGATTTGCTTATTGGGAAAATTTTCAATATTCATAATCCAAAACCTCAGGAAGGATTTATTTACCAAGACTCCAGCCTGGAATCTAGAGTTTTCCCCTTCTCCTTTGTCAAGTGCCTTCTCCCACAACAGGTGATGCAGTTTGTGACATGGTCAACTCCTTTTACGGTGCAAGATTGTTATTCTGAGTATAAACTATGTAATCCTACTACTGTAAGCTTCATATTTGTCTTTGTATTTCCAGCATCTAAACAAAGCAAACACATAGTAGATATTCACGTGGCTGGGTCCATCTCTCAAACATAATATACACATAAAGTATGCCATACATCAGACAAAATACTTTACATGGCATATCTCATTTTCTTCATGGAAACACTGTGCAGTAAGTACTATTACCATCCTCATTTTACAGAAGAGAAAACTGAGGTTTAGTAATTTGTTCAAGGTTACAGATTCACAGAGTTCTCTAGACAAATCAGCCTATTGGATTCCAAAGCCCAGACTTTGAACCACTACTTTAACTATGTCCTTTCTCTTTGGGGTGTTGTGTTAATCTTTCCAAGGAACCCTTTCCTGCCCATTAAAGTTAAGCTTCCTCCTCTGTTTTTTCCACGACCATATCCTGTGCCTTTCTTTCAGAGCACTTATCCTAATTTGAAATTATATATTCACTCAAGTATTTATTTGCTTGTTTCCCCCATTGGACTGCAATCCTCTCAAAGGTAGGGTCAAGTCTGTTTTATTTGCTAACCTACATGCTGCACCTCATAAGATGCTTGATGCGTAGTAAATGCTCGACAAATACGTCAGTGGAGATGGAAAAATAAATTCAGAGTTATGTGAATGAAGGTCAGAAGAAATATAAGTTCCTACTTATATTGGTTGGCTACTCATCCTGGTTTCCCCAGCAACTGGTCAATGCTTGATACAACAGGAACTCATTAAATGTTTGCCAAATGAATGATTAGGAGTTGGTTATATATAAACAGACTTGTATTAGTGATTTTAAGTCATTAAATTCTTCCTTTCATTCATTCTTCATTTAGCAAGGAAAACATGAATTGCAACCTCATAGAGTTCTCTTCTAGTGGAGAAGAAAGACACTAAAAGTTTAGAAATAATTTTAAACATTTCTAGTTTTTACCATAAGGATTTTTGGCTCTTACCTTCTAGCTGTGTGTTTTTGAGTCCATTCTTTCTTCTTCCCCAGTTAAGTTCATTCCTAGGGTCTTTCAAAGCTATAATCACTCTTTCTCTCTCCGTGATCTCCTGCATGTAGACCTGCAGCCTCAAAGTAAGGTTTCTGGTCTCATGCAAGGTGTACGGAACTGGGAACTTGAGAAAGAGGCACCGTAATCTGTGTGTTAACAAGCTCTCTACTAGAGCCCTGGTTCTCAAACTTACTGTGCTTCCTAATCACCTGAAGACCTTGTTAACACACAGGTTCCCGTGCTCCACTCTCAGAGTTTCTGATTCAGAAGATCTGGGGTAGGACCTAAGAATTGGCATTTCTAGCAAGTTCTCAGGTGATGTTAATGCTACTGGCCCAGGAACTGTACTCTGAGAAGCATCCATCTAGAGTTCAGACGTAAATCTAGAGTTCTCAAACCTGACTATATATTTGAGTTCCCCAGGGATTCAACACCTAGTCTGTACTCCAGAACAAATCAGAACGTCTGGGTGTAGATCCACATTTTCTTAAGTTCCCCAGGTGATTCCAATATATAGCCCAAGTTTGAGAATCACTCTTGACACCAAATCAATGCTTCTCAACCTTAATGTACATAGTGTTGCCTAAGGTCTGGGGCAAACCCCTTGCTTGTAAAATGTAGTCTCCTGAGCAGCAGTCTGAACATCTCCTGGGGCTTATAAGAAATGTAGATTGTTGGCCTCACCTCAAACCTCTGCTTTAGAATCTGCATTTTAACAAGACCTTGAGGTGATTTTTAACCACATTAGAGTTTAGACATGTATCCATGCACACACAAGAGCATGCTTTCTCCAAGTCCTCCTGTCCTTGTTCTATTATTTGCCACATTTTGCCCCAAATTGTACATCATACAATTCTCCTTTCTATCCACTCAAGGTCTTCAGACTTCCTGAACAATAGAAAATGTGCAGTCCCTTTGTGGTTACATCACATAGTGCTGTGATTTCCATAATTTTCGATGAGCAGGGCATCCCAGGGAATGAGGTACTGGGTGGATGTACCCAAAGGGGAGGCAGATGTTTTTAGATGGGATGGGTATTCCTTGCTAATTCTACTAATTACTGAAGCGAAAGAACCACCAGGCTCTTTATGCTTTTAGAGCAGATGGAGAAAAATTTTAAACTGCCTCTGATGAGTCAGAAATCCAAGTTCTATTCTGGGTTCTGTGACTTCGGAAACCTTGTTTATCTCAGCTCTAGCTAGTCAAGTTGTGGAATAACTTTGCCTTTAAAAAAAGAGAAGTCATAGAAAGCAGCAGTGCCAACAGCCAACTTCACATTTCCCCTGTTACTCTGGGGGATAAAAATGGCTGGGTTGGGATCAGATCAGCCTTCAGCTTTGGAGAAGAGGATGGGATGGCATGTAGAAATTCTAAGTATTCCTCTCTGGATTAAAAAAATATATGGAAAGAATAAAAAAGAGAATAGAGTGTGCAGCACACACACACACACACACACACAAAGATTATTACTGTGTTGCTAAAATGACAGAGGAGGGGAATAATTGAGGGTTAATCAGAAAGTCACCCCTGGAGAGCTGAAGCCCCAATAAAGAAAGGATAATAACATTTATGTGAAACTTTGCTCTTTGTCTCATTCAGTCTCACAATTTTATGAAGGCCCTAGAGTATGATTATTCCCATTTTACAGGTGTTGACACCTGAGGCATAGAAGGTTGATATGTTAAGCAATGTTACATAGATCATAAATGTTAGAGGCTGACCATGTCTTATGGCCTTAAATTCTACAAGTTTTCTTGGAAACATTTCCTATGTGCTTCAAAGATGTTAAATGCTCCCCATTATTATTAGACCTTCCTTTGATGATGTTTGTTCAAAATCTTTCACTATGGTGGCATGAGGACTCTCCCAATCTGAAAGGAATCCTATGAGGACCCACAGTGAGGCACAAAGGACATGAGCGAGATTACCCAAGTGGCCATCCAATTCTGTATTTTCCAAACATCATTTTAAAATAAAAATCGTATGTGTGCCTATTAAACATTTAGTTTCACCACAGGGCATTCTGAAGATTCTAGTTTAAAATATCTTGGATGGGGCCTGGAAACTTGTATTTTTTAAACATGTCTTTTATTAGAGGAGATTGGGGAGAACTGATTTTCTTAACTCGGGATTCTGCAAGTGGAATTAGAACAATAATTAAATGGAAATAGATGCCATTTTAATATTTATATACTATCTGCCTCTTTAATCCAACGTGGATCCAAGCATCCCCCACCTGGTTCTCTATCAATTCTATTTTGTTGTTTTTATTTTAATAAAATGATCTAGCAATTAAAATTAATATGACATGATCTGTAAGGGTCCTTGCTCACTGTAGGCCTGAGCTTTCTGAACTATGCTCACATACCCCTTGGATACAAATTCGTGAGCCTAAAGCTCTGATGTGTTAGCTGAAACAATCTGGCAACCCTCACCAGCATTCAATAACTCTTGCACTCAGGAAAATAATTTCACATACAATCTAAATCTTTAATATGGCAATTTAGCTCCTTTTGAAAGTGTTGCTAGCTTTCTGATACTAATGTTTACTGCCTTAAATCCTTTCTTTTTCTTGAATAGATAGGATATAAATTCCAGTAGATAAATAACCAAGAAGTTGGAAAGACTGTATGGAAAACCAGATGGGCAAGACATAGGAATCTACACTGTTCACTGATGAGGATTTATGGGGCTTGGGTGGAACTGATGCAATGTATAGACAGTGAGAACATATGCAATGTTAAATTGCAGCATATGTGGATTATAGAAGTTGTCAGAGAAGGAAGTGGTGATAACAACAATTTAGAAATAATATAAAGGAGCTAGGGGCCAAATAAATCATGGTAATATAATTTAGTTAGGTTGGCTTTAGTGAGAAGAGATAACAAGAATGAATTGAGTTAACAATAATAGTTACAAAAATACTAATAGGTAACATTATTCAGGACTTCCTATGTGCCACAAACTATTCTCAGCACTTCACATGAAGTACCTCAATTAATCTTGAAATAAGCTATTGCTATCCATATTTTATAGATAAAGAAACTGAGGCAGAGAGAGGTTAATAAATTTGAGTAGGATCAAACAGCTTACATGAGGGGCTGAAGCAACAGGATTCCTAGACAAGTACATGTGATTTGGCATTGTACCTCAAGGCGGCTGAACTCACATACAGTGCACCCCCGTGCCTGGCCCAGGCCCTGCGGCCTTGATCCCTGCCATTGTCTTAGAGAATCATCTCTCACTGAAATCTAGTTTCCATATGACTGCTCACGTGTAGTTCCCCAATGAGGCCTCTTCTGGTATCTCCAGCCTACCACCCTGAAGGGGAGTTCAAGTCCACTGATGATAGGATGAGGTGATGGAAATTATTAAGTCACTCAAACATACCCCAAATTAAATAGTGTGATGGCACATTTATACCAAATTCATAAAACATAAACAGCCAGTCTTTACAATTCAGAACCAAACAACTCCATGTCCTTCATAAGTTACAGTGATTAAATTTAATCAAGGGTAATGACTACATAATCCCAGGCATAGTTCATCTGCATTTTTTGAACGTGTTAATATCTTGTTGAGGAAGGCTCTTGAGCCCTCTAGGGATTACTGTCCATGTCCTGGATGCTGCTTGAAAATTAATACAGGCCTGTACAGAGTTAGCTCATCCAAGGTCAGAATACGGATCTCATCTTCACAGGTACTCAAGCACCTATCCTGCTTTTCTGTTCATCTCTCCACCTAGTTTGAAAAGGAGGTGAAGAATTCTGGTAAATAAGGTGCCCTCTTTACTTATTACAGAATCTCCTTTGCAACCAAAAAGAAATCCCCCATGGAAATCGTTATAATGGGATTTGAGCTATAAGATATGCACATTTACGTGGAGGAGTAAAGATTGATTGACTCTTTTACTCTATGAAGAGTACAAGGTTATTTATCAATTAGATGTTTTATAGCATCCTTCCTCTGAAAGGTTCAACTTATGCACAGTTGGAGAAAAGTTTGTCCAAGGGAAATAATTTATGGGAGGTGAGGGAAGCAGGTGAGGGGAATAGTAAAAAATCATTAGGAAATATACAACCTCCTGAAAGACCAGGTATAGGAAAATGTACGTGCCAGGGAATATGCTAGCAATGGACTTGGAGAAAAAGCTGAACCTTAGTTTATCATGAGGGAAAAGAGAACTAAAATGTGCACGCACACATGCGCACACTCACAAACACACAGATTTTAAAAATAATTAACTAAAAATACTTTTAATTAAAGTGATACAAGCACCTGGAGTCTTATGATCTCCAAGCAAAACTGCCAATGAGCAGGGCCCAGATCTTCAGGGCTCTGTAACTCCAAGGTCCCGTTTTTTCCTCCTCCTAGCAGAGAGAAATATCTTTATAGATGAGAGGACGACCAGCAGGGGCTTGATCCACATCTCCCTCTTGCTTCTCCCAGATACTCTGCTCTACTTGAAAATTTTCTCCCACTCTGAGCCTTTGGCTTTGGTAAACAGAAGCTAAGAGGTCTTTGAGGTCTACTTCTAGTTTTTTCTCTGCATATAACTCCCCAAGGGAATGGACAGAGCATCAGTTACCTGTTTAAACGGGGGAGAAAAGAGAGAGAGGGAAAGGATGGGGAGCAAGAAATAAAAATTGACAGGTCAATATATTATCCATCCATACATGTGTATTATCACAACATAATGCAAATGAAAGAATTGCTAGATAAAATGTACTAGCAAAAAGCCAAAGGGCTGAGGAAGGAACAACTGTCTTTAACTGAAGGATTTCCTTTTACAACAATGCACTGGAAGGCAAATGCCTTAGGATAGCCAAAACTTCTCCATCTTTATTTGTAAAGAAAGAGTAAATCACCTATGGCAAAAATGCCACTCGGTGCCTATCTGATTATTTAAAGTACTGTAAGGTTTTTCCTCAATTAATTGACTACAGCAACACAAAGTAATTTTTTAAAATTTATTTTTACTTATTTATTTACTTAACTATCTATGTTATAGAAAACACCGGCTTAATTTGACCCTTTGGTAATTACAGACTAGATCTTTCTCAGAGATAAAATAGGCAAAATAAAACCCAATTGTTACGGTTGTCAACAGGCTTAAGATAAGAAACTATATATGAAGTTACTTTGTAAACTGTAAACTACTACAAAATGTTATTTTTGCCTTCCTTTGCAACATCTCCTTAGTGTGTACCTATTGGCTACCAGCCCCAAATTTCACCCCTACTCTCTGCCCCTAGAGACTTTTCTTACCCACCTGAAATTCATGTCTGTTCTGTTACTATTATCAGGTGAGTTGTTTCTCCTCGATGCAAGCCTATCATTGCCATTGCTTCCCTCTGCCCACATGAAAGTTCCATCCTTTTGAGGCTGATTGGCTGCCATTACAGGTGATGGAGGCTGATGCAGATGGATTCCAGCAGTTCTCATGAGTATTTTATGTGCTTTTGCTGATTTACAGCCAGTTCAGCATTCCTTTAAATGGCCATAAATTGGATTGATGTCATAAATCATATCTAGAGAAAGTGCCTGAGTCCCAGCTCAGGCAGCTATGCTAATGTCTGTGAAAATAACAAAGAAACATCCTCATTCAGGCCTGATTCTACTGCATTAAAAGGCCAAAATGTAAGGAGCTGTCAGTTACTGAGAAGGGAAAAGGTAAAAGGGGGAGAAAGGTCTTTGTAGGGATTATTAACACAGCCAGGAAGAATGTATAGATGTGTGCCAGCGAGAATAAACAGGAGTGGGGGTAGAAGAGGGGCCACTGAAAGAGTGATAAAAGAGAGTGCTGTATATGGAAAAGATAAATGCAAATGAAATATACTGTATGGCAATGGATTATATCAGCGGTTGATATATGGGATTGAGTATCAAATTGTTGAGCTGGCAGCCATTAATATGATATAGTGGATGCGATATGCCGGGTGACGGCAGTCCTGGTGCAGGGGAAGATAAAGAACACACTGCAGTCTTTCAAAACAATGGTTCAAGAAAAGACAGAAAATTATAGCACTACAAGTTTATAAAACTAAAATCGTGTGAGATAATTATGGATTCTGATAGGGTTCATTATTCTTTATCAGCTCGCTAATCTCGTAAGGAAAACAGAGGACTATCTCTTCTGCTCCTTGTGGGGGGTGGAGGATTAGGATGGGAAGTTTCCCATTCCTGTGAAGGATAGCAAAAGTGACCGGGATGTTTTCTCTGGTGAATGCATTTCCCTTTGACATTTTTGCCAAAAAGATTGGTATCCCCAGAGTCCATCTATAGAAGTGTTAGGAGCTGACGCTCATCTCCAGGATTTCTAAGAATTTAGTTTACTCGAAGAAGTTATCTGCTACTTTAATTCATTTACCTATTCCTTCATCAGATCTTTATGATAACCTACTATGTGCCAAGCACAGTAATGAGGTTTCAGAAATTAATACAAGGAAGTCTGCGAAACATTTCCTATTTTTTATTATCTATCCCTTGACCTTTGCATTTGGATAGTTCGCTCATACAACATGCTGCAGCAGGCCCGTATAAGAAAGCCACAGGACAGTGTTTGGTCAGATGTCTTTAAACCCAGTGAATTCCAGGTCCACTGCTAGTTCTCAGTCTCCTGGCCCTTGGGTCCCTACTCTACTCTGGCACCACGGTTTTCACAATTGGTTAGACTCCTCTTTTTGGTGTTGGACCTTAGTTTCCTACTCAGCTTTTGGCTTTGTTCACTGCCCTAGCTTGACATCTCCCATGGCTCAAAGCCAGTATGAGAGAAATCCTCCCCTGAGCACTCCCACTCCCCCCTTCTGCTTCATCTCAATCACCACCACACACAAACCCCATGTCAGCATTACCGGAACCACCAACCACTACTTCACCAAGAATGGAGCATTCTGGAACTTCCTTAGAATTGTCTTTCTTTTTGATGGCCCCTTGACCTATACTTTCCCCTTTCTCTGTGTGCCACTGTTTCCATCCTTGAAACACTCCCTCTGAGGCATCTTATCCATTCCCCTATCATCCAATAACCCCCCAATCGCCAATCTGAATCTTTCATTTCCACTTCCTCCGTCCTGAACTCCAGTCCCAATCACCCTGTTGAACAGGCCTAATTCCATATCCCATACGCATTCAAATTCAGGAGGGAGAAGCCTACTCTTCTCAATGTGTTTTCTGTCTCTAGAGCATGATCACTTCCCCAGCCACTCAGGTAGAACATCAACATCTGAGTCATCTTTAATTCCTCCTTCTCTCCAACTAGTCTCTCCATGTTGTCAATTAGAAGAGTACTGCCAGTCCTACCTAAGAAATGACTTTGAAATCGATTCCTGATTCTATATTCTGATGGTCATTGCTTGAGTTTCACTTTTTCACCATGATACTGGCTCCTAACTGATCCCACTTCCAATTTTTCCCATTCCAGTAGATTCCATCCCACTCACTTTTATCAGGATATCATCCTAAAGGATATACCCAATGATGTCATGCCTCTGCTTGAAAATTCCCCATCAATTGCACTATAAAGAATAATATTTAATAGATGCATATGTGAATGTTTACTTGTTCAAAACAGAAAGATCATGTTACTCAGCAGTCATTCAATATGGCACCAACATATTTTCTGACTCTATCTTAAAGCACATAGCCCTAAACACATCTTATATTGCTTTCACCAGCCTGGAATATTTGCTAATCCCTGAACACACCTTACAGTGTCCACTGTGTCAGTGAAGCCAGTTCTCACACACACACACACACACACACACACACACACCACACAAAAACTTCCCAGAGAGATTCCAAAACAAATCTATTCTTCTCTATATCTACAATTCTACCCACGGTCTCCATAAGATCCTAAAATTTCCCTAGCATCTGTAGAAGGAGATATGTGCTTTTGCCATTACCCTTTGTCATTTTTGGCCTGCTGGCAACCTCAAAGTTATCAACAGGGACACCCTCTACATCCCAGTTTGGACACTGGTCAGATTGAAAAGTTTTGAATTTCAACAGTTCCCAAACACAGGTCTACATAGCAATCACTGGAGAACTTCCTAAAATACAGACTTCCATGGCGCATTCCTAGAAATTATAATTTGGAGATCTGGAGCCCAAGAATCTGTATTTTATTTTATTTTAATTTTTTTAAAAGATTTTATTTATTTACTTGACAGAGAGAGACATAGCGAGAGAGGGAACACAAGCAAGGGGAGTGGGAGAGGGAGAGGGAGAAGCAGGCCCCCCGCTGAGCAGGGAGCCCGATGTGGGGCTCCATCCCAGGACCCTGGCACCATGACCTGAGCCAAAGGCAGACACTTAACGACTGAGCCACACAGGCGCCCCAAGAATCTGTATTTTAAACAAGATCCCCTGGATGATTTTCAGGCCCAGTCAAGTGTGGAAACCAATGGCTTACATTAGCTGGATGGCTGATAGAGCCAGGATGAATAACAGGACCAGCTTAATTATCTGGCTTTCCCATTGGAGCAGAGCAATTTAGAACAACAGAAAGTTGGCTTGGGGTGGGAGTAGCAGGGATGAAAAGATGAGGAAGAAAATTGAAGGCACCAAAATCCTTTTTAAATCCCAGAGATGATAACATTTTATTTTGAGACTGATAAATAAAAGATGGCCTCTCCCATCTGGCTTTATGATATGGAAACATTGTTAATGAGACACTTGTAAACGTGCTGCCGAGTTGTTAAAGGACCATGACTATGGCTCTTAAATTGTGAAATATGAGCACCAGGCTTCTGTGTGTTCTCTCTTACACAAATGCGAGAGTCACTAATGTGGGCACCTGACATTTTCAAAGGGTCATATTTACATTTCTCACAAATTAAGCTAATGCTGTTTAAAACCAGTGCAAATCTCACATTATATTTCAGTTTTCTTGCTTTTAAATAGTATCAGTTCTAACCATTTACCAAACCTCACTGTTTAACTTGGCAGCTCGTTAAATTGGCAGTAGAACCTGCCATCGTGGTGGCTCCTGATGACAGTAACAGTGCTGGTGTGTGTCCAGGCTGAGAGAGGTTGGAAGAACAGCACTGCCTACGTGGCCTGTGGTCACCACGGAGTCCTATTTCACATTCTTTCGTCGGTTGATTTGGTAAGTGCCCTCTCTTGAAATTGCTTTGGATGCCACTGAGAGGTCCCAGCTTTAGTGATTTTTTTTTTTAATTTTAAAATTTTGTGGGGTTTTTTGTTATTGCTGTTGTTTAATATGTTATGTTAGTCATCATACATTACATCATTAGTTTTTGATGTAGTGTTCCATGATTCGTTGTTTGCGTATAACACCCAGTGCTCCATTCAATACGTGCCCTCTTTAATACCCATCACCAGGCTAACCCATCCCCCAACCCCCCTCCCCTCTGAAGCCCTCAGTCTGTTTCCCAGAGTCCGTAGTCTCTCATGATTCGTCTCCCCCTCCGATTTCTCCCCTTCATTTTTCCCTTCTTTCTCCTAATGTCCTCTGTGCTATTCCTTGTGTTCCACACACGAGTGAAACCATAAGATAATTGTCTTTCTCTGCTTGACTTATTTCACTTAGCATAATCCCCTCCAGTTCCATCCATTTTTTAACACGTAAGTAGACTTTTCTGTAATTGACTTAATGTATGCAATCCTATCATTATGGCTGGCTGGCTTTCATCAAGACCTTTCTGGGCTTAAGTTTCTCTATCGGCAAAAAAACAATAATAATAACCTTTTACCTCTTTACCTTAAGGATGGTCAAAGAAACAAATGATGTGTTTGCATATCTGTGCATAGGTGAGTGCTTGAGTGAGTTACTGACTTCTGCTGGGAAGGTGCTCGTGCAGACTTGGGGTAAGGAGTGTGAGCCCTGTAAGACGTTCTAGCAGCTCAAGCAAGAAGAACAAAACAAGAGGAAGGCTGTGAGAACGTAGCGCACTAGCCACACACAAATTGGTAAAGTGACAAAACCAACAAAAGCAATGGCAAGAAGCAGGAAAACGGCACGGCTGAAGTATGCTAAGTCCAGAATGTTTCTTTCTTGACCTCTGTTCAGAAGCACCATCAGCATCAGTAAGTGGACACTGCAAACAGGGATACAGGAAAAGACTGGTGAACGGTGATGGGGAAAACGTGAAGAGAAAAAAAAATGGGGAAGGTGAACCTGAAACAAACAAACAAAAAGTATGGCCTTTTTTGTTGTTGTTGTTGTTTTTAATTGGCCATTTGGGCAACAGGAAGAAGGTAAGGTGAGAGAAGAAAACCTCTTCTGCTTCGGGGAATTAGGAAAATCTCATCAATAAACAAACCACATTTTTTTTTTCAACCCAAATATCTTTGCTTCCCCAGCCTCAGGCTGTAAAATTCAATATGCAGTTAGACCCTCAGTCTACTTGACTTTGCAAAGCTTTGCCTTTCACCAGGTTTCCTTTCCAAAATGTTTCTGGGCAATGTGACAAATCTGGCCCAGTTGCTGCTCACCACACCTGCCAGTGGTCTGGCTCTGTTCACTGCTCCTCTCATCCCCAAGCTCTGCTCATCCTGCGGCAGTTACCCGCTTCCTCTTCAGAGGGGCTTACCCCAGGCAGCTGCTGCCGGCTCCTTACCCCTGCACCCTCAGTATTTTCGCTTCTAGCTTCCCCTGCATCCCCATGGTAGAAGCAGAGAAAATTTGCAGTTTTAAAGAAAATGTTACAGATGGTTTGAAGATAATGAGAGAAACACAACATAAAGAATAACTCCTATCCGTCACTAGCTGTGTGGATACTCTGAGTACACAGACCTACGCCTACCCTTAAGGTTCTTTAACAGGTCACATAGCTCTGACTTACTGCTCATCTGCCTCCTCAAAGGAGAATCCAATGCACCCCCCCTCACCCTGATCAAAAGAGGCACAGGCATCTCAGTGCCCTAGCACCCAGCGGTCAAAAGACTGCAAGAAAGTGGAAATGACTTCCAACGTCAATCCAAGGCCCTCCTTCTGCGTGCTCACTTCTTGCCCCAGGATTGACCTCTCAATGAGAAGATTCTTCCCTTCAGGGGAAACTCTGTCCCACCCATTGTGTGTTATCTTTGTTATCTTACCTATTTGCCCCCAGATGATCTCAAGGTATTATATTTCACAAACCTTTAATAACTCTAGGCATGGGTAATAACTACAAAGCCGACCAAACCAAATACACATCCCCACAAGGACAAGCACATCAACATGGGGCCAAGTCCTTTCCCAGCCCCCACCTATTCAGAGCTGTACCCTCTCCATCCCCCATGCGGAGGGCTGACCGCAGGCTGAGACCCTGATAATATGCTAGGAGCTTAAGACACACCCACCACATCCCCAGTTCTCACCTATTATCTCCAGAATACTTTTAAATGCACCCTCTTGTATTTTCTAAAAGTTTCCCAATTTAGACAATAAATTATATGGTCTCCCTAATTTGAGGGGCATTAAACATTTCACTGAAACAAGCATGTTAATAAAGGCCCTGATCATTACTTTCCTAGACCATTGTATAAACATCTAACCTGAAATATCTGCCTCCGCACTTAGCTGCTGCTCATTTATTTAACAAATATCACTAGGCACCTACAATATATTTGGATTATTCTGGAGACTGTGTATATAAGAATAAAACAAACAAGGTTACTACTTTCCTGCAGCCTATAACCTATTTTTAGAAATATTTTGAAAACAAAAACCTGGCCATGACATTTCCCTGCCCTAAATCTTTTAAAAGTCCCTATTGTGGCCAGACCCCCAAAGATCCCCCCTATCACCAAACCCCCCAGGCTCTCTAACTTTGTCTTTTAATATAATTTACATTTCACCAACAATATCATCTATCCCCCACATCCCTTCCTGCTTCAGCCATTTGTATATGTTCTTTACTTTCTCACAATATCCCTACTCACTTTTTCTCTCGTGGAATCCCTTACTTTTCTGTCAAGTTTCAACTTGATGTCATTTAATTTCTACGGTTTTCCCTCGGACTTGAAGGCAGAATTAATCACTCCCTTATCTGTGAGCCCAAAGTAGTTTATAAACACATTTGTCTTAGCACATATTGTATCACAGTTTGGTTAATATGTTTATAGGTCTTTCTCTCCCACTAGACTGTGGGCTACCCATGGCAAAAAATATCCAAGTGGCTCAACAAATATTTGCTGAATTTCACTGGAAATTTTAGGACATTAATATGTTTAAGCACAAGATTTTTGTAAGAATCTTTGATAGAAGGTTGGTAAGAATACCAGAGGATATGATAAAGAATGTGCAGTGGTTTTCGTAGAGGGGTGGAAAAATCTAAAATTTGGTGAATATAATGTAAATAACAGAAAATGTCAAAGGACAAAGGTTTCTAAAAAGAATATGTATTATGTTTGTATCAAAAATAAGTGGTTAAGAATAGCAGCAACAGGTACGTGTTATTCTTCCGCCCAGAGGAACTCTGCAGAAGAACCACTTGCAGGTTCAGCAAAGCATTCTCCTTTGCCAGTCTTGGCTTAGCTCCAGCATGAGACCCCCAGCTTCAAATAAAATACATATTCTTAATGGTGGAAGGAGGCAGTAGATCCAGCAAGAGAAGCAAAGCAAAGCTCAAAATAACTTTGGAACTTCCACATAGATAGATATATTTTTAAAAAAGAGAGGACTAAAGACATATAAAAGAGAAAAAATAAACAAATAGTATTGTTTTGTACATCCTTAGATTTTATATAAATGGATTTATTCTATCTCCACCACAATTTACTTTTTCATTCAATTTTTTGTTCTAAATATCCATTTTGATACGGTATATTTCAAACCACTATCTCTCTAGATCTCCAATCTTGGTTAAAATGCCTGCATATGATACATATGAGCTGGCATTATACATATAAATTATTTATAACAATGCCATGCATGTAGTTAAGACTCAATAAAGGTTACCTGTTATTATTATTTTCACCATATTGTCATTTATTCATATGAATATTCACAATTTATATATCCATTCCCCTTATGATGAACTTTTACATAGTATCCAATATTTTACTTATACAAAAAAATGTTGTAATAGATATACATGTCTCCTTGTAGATATGTGTGAGAATATCTTATGCCTGGATGTGAATCGCTGGATTGAAGGATGTGCTAGGTTGTTATAATGATTAATAAACCATGCCTCCCTGTATCCATGCCCCTGTATTGTCTCCTGACTCTAGGCTTGTCCATGTGACTGTGGCCAAGAGGCTCTCTCACATTTCTACACCTCTTATAAGTAAGGCACTAATTGGCCTTTTGCTCCAGCCTATTTTTTCAAGAATGTTAGTATAACAAATAGCCTTAGAGGATGAAGAGAGTGTCTCCCTGCAGAGCAAAGGACAGATTTGCTTAACATCCTACATCATGTATCATCCCACATCAAAGAGATGATGTCTTCCTCTGGGGCAAAGGCAGATTTGCTTATAATAGGTCCTAAAAGATTTAGGTTCTATAAGTTCAGAGTTCCTCAGCTGTGATTGAAACCCACCACAGTTGAAGCATCCACTCCTGTGTCCCTCTCATATGACTTGAGAGGCAAGAAAAACTGTTGTAAATGTGATGCTCATGCTACTTACTGTGCTGTAACAGGATCCTTTGGATCTGGTCCGAGAGACTAGTATCTTCTTACCAGCTTCCAGAAGGCTATAGCAGGCTAATTTGTTAACTTGCAAGGAAAATAAAATCTCACATCCTCCACATTTCTCAATAGATAATAGCAAATGTGATAAAAGAAGAGGACTAAAATCTGCTTGCACATAGCCGGTTGCCTTCTCTTGACTGTGGAAACTCTTGACAACGTGAAAAAGTCCAGGTTAATGTGTAGGATGATAAAGAGCCTGAGGAGAGAAGCCCATCATATCCCAGTCAAGACCTAAAATCATTAGTGAACCTAGATGGCATTATAAGTAAGCAGAGATGAACCTTCTGAACCCAAGTTGATGGCCCACAGACTTGGGAGCTGTCAGTTGTTTTAAACCACTAAGTTTGGAGATGGTTAGTTATATGGCAAAAGATTACTTTAAAAAGGTTACTGATTTTAAGGTAGGTAGTCACTTAGAACCTAATATATATCAGGTATTGATACACATACCAGAGCTAGGGCAATGAACACAACTGAGATACATTTCAGTGGATAAATTCAGCAATAGCTACCTTTGATACTAAAAAAAAATTGATCCACAAAGACTTTGTATCAATAGTCATTTGAAGCAATTCACTTGAAGGAATGCATGAACATTCCCTTTTACCATTTTCTTACTAACAGTTGTTATTCTAGGAATTATATGTGAAATTATATATAATTACTGTTTTAATTTTCATTTCCCTGATTACTAGTGATTTGTTTTTATATTTTATTTTGTATTTGGGATTCCTATTCATAGTGAATTTCTGGCTCCTGTCCTTTATCCATCTTACCATTGGACTTTTTACTTATTTACTCATTGCTCTTTATATATATAAACATTAATGCTTTACCAGTTAAGTGGGTTGCAAGTAAATCTCACAGTTTGATCATAAATTATTTGTTTTCCCACTTCCTGCATCAAAAACACTTTTTAAATGTTTCTCCAGCTTTGTAATAAGTCTTAAAATCTGGTAGAGGGCAAGTCCTCCTTCTTGATTCTCATTCAATTATCTTGGCTAATTCAGTTTCTGTTTGCCTCCCTTACATTTGCCCCTGTATACATATATCTTGCCAAGTCCCACAAAGATTACTGTAGTGTTGCTTTTTAAATTTTAATTAACTTGGATTTATTGTTAAATTTGAGGTTAAATGATGTCTTTTAAGATCATGAGTCTTCCCATCTATGTCCATGATACCTCTCCATTTTCTCTGCAATGATTTCACAAATCTTTTATAGGGCTTATTCTTAGATGGACACAGACAAACAGATAGATATTTGCTATTGTGATTGCAAAGTTTTTAAAGAAAACTATATTATCTTCTTGGTTGTCATAGATGCCTTTGGGGTCTTATGTCACATCACCTCCCCTCACCTCTGATTTCAGCCTTAGTTGTAGCAGACAATTCCATGTGAAGGACTTTCTGAGCCTTCTCTGAATCCACAGAAGCCCACTAGGGGCACACCACACAAACAGCAGAGAAGTTGGGGGTAGTTAGTGTCATCAAGAACAAATCCCAACCAATGGGGGCACAGGAGCCATGGATAAATGACCCAGCGTCCTCTCCTTTCAACCAGTAATTTTGAAACTTTGTGTGCTTCTCTGATGTCACAGTGAAATTAAACACCCATCATCTGTAGCAGTGACTTCAATAATTCACCCATGTATTGACTTTTGCTCCTCTCCTTCTTCACTCTCCTGCTTCCTGACTACTGCTCCTTGAGTTCATATCAAAAATTAATTAGCTGCACCCAATTCTTGTTTTAGGTTCTGCTTTCAGGGGAAACTCAAACTAAGAAATTGACATATAGAAATACTATTGATTTTTTTGTCTATTGATTAATTTCCAACAATTTTGCTGAATTCTTTGATTTATTCTAATAGATTGGAATAGATCTTGGATTGTCTATGTACTTAGTCACATTGTCTCTGAATAAATAAATATTCCTTTCAAAATCTGACTATTCTTATGCGTTATTTCTTGTCCCATTACAAAGACTAGGACTTAACAATACTGTGTTGAATAAGAGGAGTAATATCTGGTATCTTTAAATTCTTTTTGACTTTATAAATAATGCTGCTGTACTCATTGTGCATATTTCCTATAGGGTTTTTTTGGTAAGATTTTATTTATTTCTTCAACAGAGAGACACAGCGAGAGAGGGAACACAAACAGAGGGGAGTAGGAGAAGGAGAAGCAGGCTTCCCGCTGAGCAGGAAGCCCAATGTTGGACTCGATCCCAGGACCCCGGGATCATGACCTGAGCCGAAGGCAGACGCTTAATGACTGAGCCACCCAGGTGCCCCTCCTATAGGTTTTTGATAGAGACACATTATGAAGGTGAAGAAGTTTTCTTCTATTATGAATGAGTGTTAAATGAAGTTGAATGCTTTTCCCTGAATCTACTGATAAAATAATATTTTTCCTCTTTTAATCAGTGTTTTATAACATGAAACTGTTCTTGCATTTCTGAGAACACTACTTGCCAGTATCTTTATCCAGTTTTGATATAATTTCTGCTTTGCCTCCAAAATGCATTGGAAAATGTTTCCTATTTAGCTTTTCTGTGTAAAAGTGAATATAAGATAGGTAATAATTTCACTAAAAGTTTGGTAAACACTTGTAAAATTGTGTTAGTCTGGGGCTAAGTTGTTAATATATTTTGACAAATAATAATGATTATAAGTTTATTTCAGGTTCAATTGCTTTTTAAATTAGTAAAATTTACTCTTCTGGGAATTGTCCATATCAACTATGTTTTAAACATGAGTATTAAAGAGTTGATCATTTCTTATGATTTTAAACCTCTCTATATACCTTGTTATACTCTTAATTCCTAATATATATTATTAGTAGTTTATTTTTTCCAATTATATTGCCAGATGACTATTTCACTTGTCTTTTTTTTTTTTTAAGATTTTATTTATTCACTTGAGAGACAGACAGAGGGAGAGAGAGAGAAAGAGAGAGAGAGAGAACAGGCAGAGGGGAGAGGCAGAGGGAGAAGCCGACTTCCAGCTAAGCCGGGAGCCCAATGTAGGCTCAATGTGGGACTCGACCCCAGGACGTGGAGATCATGACCTGAGCCAAAGGCAGATGCTTAACCATTTGGGCCACCTGGGTGCCCCTCACTTGTCTTTTTTTAATAACCAGTCTTTGACTTTGGTTGATTCATTCTTGTATTTTTTTGGATTTGTTTTTCTTGGTAATGTTTTCTATTTCAACAATCCTTACTCTTACATCTCTCTTTTGTACTATTTGTTTTGGGTTTACTTGGTTATTATATTTTATAGATTTATTGAGATATGCTTGACACAAAATAAGTTGGACACATCTTAAGTTTACAATTAGTATAAGTTGTGACATAATTATACACCTGTGAAACAATCAGCATAATTAAGATATTGAACATTTCTGTCACCCTAAGGGGTTCCTCATGCTCTTTTGTAATGCATCCATTACTCTTTCTTCCTATTGCATAATCTTCAGACAATCACTGGTATGTGCCCAGTTGATATAGATTATTGTTCATTTCTAGAATTTCATATAAATTAAAACAGAGTATGTGCTTTTTTTTGGCCTGGTTTCTTTCACTAAGCATACCTCTTTTGGGATTCATCTATTTTGAGGCATGTGACAGTAGTTTGTTCTTCTTATTGCTGAATACTATTGTGCAGATTATACAAATTTGTTAGTCCATTCAATGTTGAAGGGTTTTGATTGCCTTCAGTTTCTATTACAAGTAAAGTAACTAAAAAGATTGGTGTATTGGCTATTTCTCTTAGTTAAATACCTTCGAATGGAATGGCTATTTCATATAGGAAATCATGTTTAAATTTTTATGAAAATGCCAAACTGTTTTCCAAAATAGTACTGTTTAACACTTCCACAAGTGCTACATGAGAATTCCTGTTGCTGTGATTCCTTGCTAAAACTTGGTAGCAACAACCTTTTCAAATTTATTTGTTTTACAGGGTGTGTAGAGTTATCTCATTGTGATTTTAATTTGCATTGTCCTAATGATGTTAAGCATCTTCTCATGTACTTATTTTCTATCTATATATTTTCTTTGGATAAGTGTCTATTAAAACATTTTGCCCATTTTATTGTTTCTCTTACTATTACTGCATTGTAAGTGTTCTTTATTCTAGACACAAGTCCATTTTCAATATGTTTTGTAAATGTGTTTTCACAGTCTATGGTTTTTCTTTTTGATTTCTTAAATTTCTTTTAAAAAACATTATTTCATTTTAATGAAAATGGATTATTTTTTATAGCACTTTCTTTTTCATCTCTCACCTAAAAATCTTTACCAAACTCAATGTCATTTAGAGCTTACATTTAGATTTGTGGTCCACATAAATGCATTTATTGTGAGGTAAGAGTTGTTTTCTCTCTCTCTTATTTTTTTTTTTTGCATTTTTCTATCTATATTCATGAGAAATTATCTTTTCCTCATTGAATTGTCTTAAGCCCATTATCAAAATCATATAACTGAGACAAACCAACATGGTGCCTGCAGCCTGTGGGTGCCTGGTCCAAGGCCTGTGGTGTGCACTGGAGTGGAGAAGGCAGGGAGTTCCGAGTCCACCCCCTCAGCCCATCCATGGACTCATTTTAATTCTCACAATCATCCCATGAGTTGTACCACTCTGGCTTTCAAGATCCTCTTCCCACCAACCCTCCACGCACTCAGCTGAAAAGAACTGTGCCTTTCCCAAGAGCAGCATCATTGGCCTGACATAAGACAATTCAGCCATTGGTCAGAAATAGATCTGCTTTGGGCACCTGGGTGGCTCAGTCATTAAGCATCTGCCTTCGGCTCAGGTCGTGATCCCAGGGTCCTGGGATTGAGTCCCACATTGGGCTCCCTGCTCGGCAGGAAGCCTGCTTCTCCCTCTCCCACTCCCTCTGCTTGTGTTCCTGCTCTCGCTATCTCTCTCTCTGTCAAATAAATAAATAAAATCTTTTTTTTTTTTTAAAGAAATAGATCAGCTTCATGAGTACTACCTCCTCCAGAAAAAAAAAGCCTGTTCTGTCATTCAGGAAGGTAATCTTTTTCTTTTCTTTTCTTTTCTTTTTAAAGATTTTATTTATTTATTTGACAGAGAGAGACATAGTGAGAGAGGGAACACAAGCAGGAGGAGTGGAGAGCGAGAAGCAGGCTTCCAGCTGAGCAGGGAGCCCGATAACAGGGCTTGATCCCAGGACCCTGGGATCATGACCTGAGCCGAAGACAGATGCTTAATGACTGAGCCACCCAGGCGCCCCTCAGGAAGGTAATCTAAGACCACATGTCACCTGCCTTGTTTTCGTTCCAGGATCACATGTGGAACTCTGCAGTGGCCCCTGTGAGATGGCTGAAGAATGGTTCTGTGTGGACTATGCCAAGCATGGCATGGCCAGTTGTAAAAAAAATGCAAGAAAAAGATTGTGAAGAGTGTATCCAGATCAGCAAAGTAGTGCCCATCCCTTCTCAGAGTCCAGGGATGATGAGAGTGGTATCATATTAAATGCATGTTGGTACAGCCACTTTGGAAAACAGTGTGGAGATTCCTCAAAAAATTAAAAATAGAGCTACCTTATGACCCAGCAATTGCACTACTGGGTATTTACCCCAAAGACACAGATGTAGTGAAAAGAAGAGCCATATGCACCCCAATGTTCATAGCAGCAACATCCGCAATAGCCAAATTGTGGAAAGAGCTGAGACGCCCTTCAACAGATGAATGGATAAAGAAGATGTGGTCCATATATACAATGGAATATTACTCAGCCATCAGAAAGGATGAATACCCAACTTTTTCATCAACATGGATGGGACTGGAGGAGATTATGCTAAGTGAAATAAGTTAAGCAGAGAAAGACAATTATCTTATGGTTTCACTTATTTGTGGAAATTAAGGAATAGCATGGAGGACATTAGGAGAAGGAAGGGGAAAATGAAGGGGGGGAAATCAGAGGGGGAGATGAACCATGAGAGACTATGGACTCTGGGAAACAAACTGAGGGTTTCAGAGGGGAGGTGGGGGGGATGGGTTAGCCCAGTGATGGGTATTAAGGAGGGCATGTACTGCATGAAGCACTGGGTGTTATTCGAAAATAGTGAATCATGGAACACTACATCAAAAACTAATGATGTATTATATGGTGACTAACATAATAAAATAAAATAAATTTTTAAAAAATAAATGCATGTTTGAGAAACTGGGGTGGGCCCGGGCCACCACAAAAAATATGGAGGACCACACAAAGCTGAAGGTGGGAAGAGCTGGAAGATAATGAGAAGGAACAGATAAGCCAGCACATTGCAGATCTGTCTTCCAAGGCAACAAGCACACCAAAGAAGAAAGCTATTGTCCAGGCAAAGCTAACAGCCACTGGCCAGGTGACATCTCCAGTGAAAGATGTCTCATTTGTCACCAACACCAATCCCCAGAAATTTTCTGACTTTTTAGTCAAGCCCAACTCTGAGGAAGGCTGCTCAAGCCCTACCCCTAAGGCAAGTCTGTCCTCAGCAAATGTGACCCCAAGCACAAGGATTGTCTGCTATGTGAGTTTTGGAAGTTTTGTGCCATGGTGGCTGAAAATCCTGGCTATAACATGAAGACCCAGATGATCCAGGACTTCCTTTGGAAAGGTTCAGCAGGAGATAGTTTCCACAGTGATGTGTACCTAACAGTGAAGCTGCTGCTGCCAGCTACTATTAAAAGTGTTTACAACTTGAATAATAAGTAGATTGTGAAGATTTTCAGCCACATTCTTAACTGCAACCCAAATGATATGGCATGAGACAGACCTAGAGCAGGGTGAAGTGTTGGAGACAATCAGAGTCTTCTTTGAGCAGAGCAAGTCTTTCCCCCCAACTGCCAAGAGCCTTCTTACTATTCAAAAGGTGGACAAATTCCTCTTTCAGCTCTCCAAGCTCACCAAGGAGGATGAGCAGCAACAGGCCCTACAGGACATCGCCTCCAGGTGTCCAGCCAATGATCTTAAGTGCATAATCAGGTTGGTCAAACATGATCTGAAGATGAACTTGGGTACAAAACATATGTTAGATGCCCTTGAACCCAATGTCTATGAAGACTTCAAAGCCTTGTGCAACCTGTAGGACCTAGTGGAGGAGATCCTCTGCAAAGAGCAGGAGGTGGAGAAGTAGCCAGGTCAGAGATGAGCTCTGAGCACAGGCTTCACTGATGATGCCAGTATAGCCCATGTTGGCTGCAGTCTGCAAGTCCATCAAACATCAGATGAAGAAGTGTCCTAATGGCATGTTCTCTGAGATCAAGTATCATGGGGAGCGAGTTCAGGTGCATAAGAAGGGGGACCACTTCAGCCACTTCAGTCACAGACTCAAGCCTGTCCTGCTCCCCAAGGTGGCCCACTTTAAGGACTATATCCCCCAGCCTTTCTGCGGGAGCCACGGCATGATATTGGACTCTGAGGTGTTCCTGAATGACACTAGACAGCCAAACCACTGCCCTTTGGGACTTGGAGAGTGCACCAGAAAGCTGCCTTCCAGGATGTTAATGTCTGCCTCTTCGTTTTTGATTATATCTACTTTCATGTCAGCTTGATGGACAGGCCTGTGTGAGCAGTGGAAGTTTCTTCATAACATGGTTGAAATTCCCAACCAGATCATGTTCTCAGAAATGGAGCAAGTCACTAAAGCTTTAGACTTGGCTGACATGATAAACTTGGTGATCTGAGAAGAGTTGGAAGGGCTAGAGCTGAAGGATGTGAAGGATACATATGAGCCTGGAAAGCAGCACTGGCTAAAAGTGAAGGAAGACTATTTGAATGAGTGAGCCATGGGTAACACAGCTGACCCATGGGCTTTGAGGTCTTCTATGGGCATGGGAGCAAAGGTGCCATGATGTCCATCTTCCTCATGGGCCGCTATGACCCAAGCAGCCAGAAGTGATGCACAGTCATCAAGTGTGCATGAGGCCATGATGACATGATGCTTGCCCACATGCAGAAGGAACTGGATGTGGTGAAGATCCACAAGGATCCCAGCAAGATACCTAACTGGCTGAAAATCTACAAGATCTGCTATCCTGACTTCATTATTGTCCCAGATTCAAAAAAAGCTGCCACATGGAAGACACAGGGGCTGAGTCCTCCAAATCTGAGGCTCACAGAGCTGATGGCATCTCCATCTGATTCCCTCATGGTACCCAGATCCTTGACGATAAGGATTGGAAATCTGCCACTAACTTGCCCCAACTCAAGGAACTATACCAGCTGTCAAGGAGAGGGTGGAATTCACTGTGGCAACTGGAAAGGAGGGGAATTCCACTACAGGGGGTAGCAGTGGAGAGAATAAGGGTATTTCAGGGGCTGCTGGGTCTTGCAAGGCTCCCCAAAGCAGCCCTCCACAGTGCCAAGAAGGCAGGAGGGAGGCTGAGTAGCCTCAACAGCAAAGGCTGCAACAAGCTGACAGCAAAACCTTCCCCTGTGAAAACGGGAGAAAAGCAGAAGGCTCCCGATGACACCCTGTGCCAAGCAAAGGTGCTGCTGGACATCTTCACCATGGTGCAGCTCTACTTGCTACCCTCCACACCAGACTTCAGCTGCTCCTTTGTGGCATTTGATGGGAACCTGGTGCAGGAATCTGACATTGCCTCAGCCACATATGTACTGGGTTGCAGGGACAAGAACCCTGATGCTCAACAGGTCTCCCCAGAGTGGATTTGGGCATGTATCTGGAAGCAGAGGCTGGTAGCTCCCTGCTAGGACTGTGGCCCTCCCTCTTCTTCACAGGGTTAGGGATGGGAGGGGGGGGCGGTAGCCTTTCTTCAAGCAGTGCATCTTCCAGAACCTACCAACTGTGCTTCATCTCTTTCCAACCAGGAGTTAGTTGCTGTGGGTGCCGTCAGTGAAGTCAGTTCCTTCTGCTGGTTTACATAGATCTTTCAGATCTGGGTGTTGGCTGGGTTGTTTTCTTCTAAAAGAAGCTTTTTTTTTCTATAAATAAAATATCTTACAGTTTAAAAAAATCAAATGACTGTATATGTTAGAGTCTATTTTGGATTCTCTATGCTGTTCCAGTGACCTAATATTCATTTATGCTAATGCCATGATGTCTAGATAACTATAGTAGTTCCTTCAGTCTTGAATAAAATACTGTAACTTTTTCATATTTGCTCATAATTTTCAAAATTGTTCTGGATATTAGAAGTCTCTGATTTTCCATATAGCTTTTAGAATCAGCTTATCAATTTTTACAGAATAAAACAATTTCTAGGATTTTTCATGGACTCAATAGATAGAGTTGGAAAGAACTGACATCTTAATATTGAGTATTCCAAACCATGATGATGGTATGTCTCTCCATTTATTTAAGTCACTTTATTTTCAGCAATATTTTATAAATTTCAGTTTATAGGTTTTGCACATAGCTTGTTAAAGTAGTCTTTATTTCATATACTTATAATATTTTAAGTGATATTTTTTTCAATTTCAATTTACAATTGTTTGTTGCTACTGTACATAATCGTTTTTGGTCTGATAAACTTTTATCCTACAACTTTACTAATTCTAGAAGCTTTTGGATCCATTACTTAGACTTTTCTATGTGGAGGACTATGTTGTCTGCAAGTAACAATAGTTTTAATCTCCCTCTAAAATCTGGGTGTATTTTATTTTTATTGTACTGCTTATTTTACTTTATCAATTTAATATTATATTTTTTTGTCTTATTGAATTGGCTCCAACCTCCAGAACAATGTTCAATGGAAGTGATGAGAGCAGTCATCTTCGCTGTCCCTGATATTGGGGGAACACATTCAACTTTCACCATTAATATGATGCTAGTTGTAAATTTTACATGTATGCTTTTTTATCTGGTGGAAGAAGTTTCCTTTTGTTTCCTGTTTGCAGTGAATTTTTTTTTAATCAAAAATGAATGTTTAATTTTATTAAATGATTTACCTGCATCTAGTAAACTGCTCATATGATTTTCCTTTTTTCATAGTTTAATTTGGTGAATAATATACTGGTTGATTTTAGAGTGCCAAGACAACTTTATCTTTCAGGTATAAGTTATACTTAGCGAAGATATATTAGCTTGTATATTTTGTGGATTATATTTGCTAAAATTTTGTTAATACTTTGTGTTGATGGCCATGAGGGATATTAATATATAGTTCATATTGTCAAATTTATAAACATATGTTTACTACATTTAGTTATTATCTTTTCAGTGTTTATGGGATTTGTATTAGCTCTCTCATTCTTTTAATTTAATTTTATTTAAAGTTAAGTTAGTTAACATATAGTGTACTATTAGTTTCAGGGGTAGAATTTAGCTCTCTCATTCTTGATACTGGTTTATTATTTTTCCTCTATCTTTTCTAATCCATCTATTTAGATGATTATCAATTTAATTGATCTTCTCCAAGAAACCACTTTGGTTTCCTCAGTGTTTACTGTTTTGTTTGATTGGTATTTCATTAGTTTCTGCTTTTATTTAATTATATACTTCATAATGATTACATTTGGTTTAATTGTCTAGTTTCTTAAGATGGAAGCATAAATCATTGATTATAGATTTACTGACCCTTAATTTTCAATATTATAAAATTCCCTTTAAGCCCTTCTTTAGCTGCATCTCCAAATATTTATATGCTGTGTTTTCACTATCCATAATTTAAAAATATTTTCTAATTTCCTTTGTGATATTTTTTTGACCTGCAGATTACGTAGTAGTATGTTGACTGGATTCTAAATACTGGAGGATTTTCTAGACATCTTTCTCTTATTGATTTCTAACTTAATTCCATTGTGGTCAGAGTAAATAATTCATTTTATCTGAAATTTAAAGAATTTATTGGTATTTGTTTTATGGCCTAGAATATGGTGTATCCTATTAATTGTTTTGTGTACATTTAAAAAGAATGTTGTTGGGTGACTGCTTTATAAATATAAATCACATCAAAATACTTAATTGCACTGCTCATGTCTTCTATACCTTACTAATTTTCTTTCTATTATTCTATCAGTTAGTGGGGCATGCTGGACTTTCGTACTATTGTCAGACATTTTCATTTTACTTATGTTAAAAACCCACAACATATTTTTATTATTTTTCTTTAAAATGTTAATAATTTTTTTATAAAGTTTTTTTTTTAATATTTTATTTATTTGACAGCGAGAGACACAGCAAGAGAGGGGACACAAGGGGGGGAGTGGGAGAGGGAGAAGCAGGCTTCCCGCTGTGCAGGGAGCCTGATGCGGGGCTCGATCCCAGGACCCTGGGATCATGACCTGAGCCGAAGGCAGACGCTTAACGACTGAGCCACCCAGGCGCCCTAAAATGTTAATAATTTTTAAAGGAATTTACAAAATAAGAAAAATATATTTACCAACACATTTTCCATTTCTCATGCTTTTCATTCTTTAAGTACATCCAAATTTGCATCAGTCATTTTTCTTCTCACTAAGGGATTCTCTTTAACATTTCTTATAGTCATAATGGTGAGTAGTATAGTGGTAGTCTACTGGTGATTATATGCTAAGTTTTTCTATATCTTAAAATTATTTCACCTTTGTTTATGAAAGATAATTTTACTTGGTTAGAGTATTCCACTCTTCTCTGATTTACATTGTTTCTGGGAAGAAATGTGCCATCATTCTTTTTTTTTTTCCCTTTAGGGTAAAATAGGACTTTTTCCTACATCTGGTTTTGAAGATTTTCTCAGTAATCACTTTGTTTTAATGCAACTGTGTTATAATGCACCTTGGTATAGATTTCTTCTGATGGAAGTCTATTGGGTTTCTTGGGTCTATGGCTTTAGAGTTTTATCAAAATTGGAAAATATTGGTCGGTATTTCTTTAAATACCTTCATCTTTCCTACCCTTTTATCTTTCTGGGACTCCAATTACACATATTAGAATGTTTAGTGTTTTCTCACTGCCACACTGATCCTTCTTAAAAAAATCTTTTTTCTCTCTGTATTTCATTTTGGATAGTTTCTATTGCATTTCTTCAGGATTATTATTTTTTTCTTCTACTATGTCTATTCTACCATTAAACCCATCTTATGTATTTTTCATCTTATACAAGACTAAATTATCTCTGGAAGCTTGATTTGGGCCATTTTGTGTCTTCCATTTCTCTCTTTTTTAAAAATTTAAATTCAATTTAGTTAAGATACAGTGTATTATTAGTTTCAGGGGTAGAACCTAGTGATTCATCAGTTGCTTAAAACACCCAGTGTTCATAACATCAAGTGCCCTCCTTAATGCCCAGCACTCAATTACCCCATCCCCCCAACCCACTTCCCTTCCAGCAACCCTCATTTGTTCCTTATAGTTAAGAGTCTGTTATGGTTTGCCTCCCTCTCTGTTTTTATTTTACGTTATTTTTTCTTCCCTTCCCCCATGTTCATCTGTTTTGTTTCTTTAATTCCACATATGAGTGAAATCATATGGTATTTGTCTTTCTCTGACTGACTTATTTCACTTAGTATAACACTCTCTAGTTCCATCCATGTCGTTATAAATGGTAAGATTTCTTTTTTGATAGCTTAGTAATATTCCATTGTATATGCATATATGACATCTTCTTTATCCATTCATTTAGTCAATTCCATATTTCTCTTTAACAACCTCATGCTTTCCTCTTTATATTGAGCATATGGTAAATATTTATAACACATATTTAATATTCTTATCTTCTAATTCTCCCATATTTATTATTTCTGTTTCTATTTCTATTGATTACTTTTTATCCTCATTATTGTTTTTATTTTTCTGCTCTTTTTTCATGCCTGGTAATTTTGTTGTTGTTGTTGTTAAAGATTTTATTTGTTTGACAGAGAGAGAGACAGCAAGAGAGGGAACACAAGCAAGGGGAGAGGGAGAAGTAGGCTTCCTGCTGAGCAGGGAGCCCAATGCGGGGCTCAATCCCAGGACCCCGGGATCATGACCCGAGCGGAAGGCAGACGCTTAATGACTGAGCCACCCAGGTGCCCCCATGCCTGGTAATTTTTGATTCAATGCCAGACTTTGTCAAGTTTATAATTTGAGTATCGATTTTTTTTCATTTCTTTAAATACTTTTGGGCATTTTTTTATTATGCAGTTAGTTGGAAACAATTTGGTCCTTTCAAATCTTGTTTTTAGGATTTGTTAGGTAAATCCAGACAGCTTTTGTACCAGGGCTCTGACTGATCAGAACAATTATTCCTGGCCCTGTGTGAGGATTGTTCCACATGATCCTTTCTAATGGGATTTCCCCCCAACTTTGTTAGTTTCCTCACCCACATGCACCAATTAGTACTCATTGAAGACTCTGGGAGAATCCTTTGCAAATCTCTGGACCTCTCTTTCCCTGTGCAATTGTCTTTTCTCTAGTATTCTTCCCTATGAATTTTAGCACTTTGGCCTCCCAACATCTGAATTCTGTCTTATAAACCACTGGACCTAATTTGACTTCCCTCTCCCTATGCTTCATCCTGGAAATTATCATTATGAAATTAGAGGTAATTATACAGCTCACCATATTTGATTCTCTTTTCTCAGATCTAACTATTTTATGCGTTGCCTCTTACCCAATGTTTGAAAATCATTGTCTCATATATTTTGTTCAGTTTTGTAATTATTTAAGGTAAGAGGTCAGATCCAGATTCACTTTTCCTGACCTAAAGCAGAAGTCTTAAACTTCGTTATTCTTTTTATAATTATTTGCTAACAAATGGATTTAAGGCTATATGTATCTTCTAAACTGAAGCTTCATCCTGAAAGTCTGATGATCACTTCTAAATATTTTGTTATTTTCATTAGGATTTCCTATTTGATTCATAAACTATGTAAAAGTATGTCTTTAGACTCCAAATTTATCAGATTTTATAGACCAACTTAGATTGCTATTTCTAATCATAATGCATATTTCTAAGGAATTTGGACTGATATTGATATTGTTTATTTTGTATTTATTAAAAGCTCCTTTTGATAAATGGATATTGTTTATTTTGCATTTATTAAATACATTATATTGTTTACACTGTATTTATTTATTTATTTATTTTAAGATTTTATTTATTCATTTGAGACACAGAGATACAGAGAGAGAGCGAGCATGAGCAGGGGGGAGGCAGAGGGAGAGGGAGAAGCAGGCTCCCTGCTAAGCCAGGAGCCCGACGTGGGGCTTGATCCCAGGACCCTGAAATCATGACCTGAGCCGAAGGCAGACATTTAACCATCTGAGCCACCCAGACGCCCCTACTCTGTATTTATTAAGTTCCTTTATGGCCTAATATGTGGTCAGTTTTATATGTGCTTAAAAATAATGCTTATTCTCTATTTTTGAGATGCAGTTTTTATAAAAATCAATTGTATTAAGCTTACTCATTGTGTTGTTCAATTTTTCTGCATCTTCAGTAAGTTTCTTCTTGCATGACTCACCAGATTCTGAGATGCAATTGTTAAAAGTTTACACTAAACTTTTTGTTTAGATAAAAAATTTGTCAATCTCTCTTCGAAATTCTTTGCTTTTTTGCTTCATATATTTCAAGCCTATATTGTTAGAGGTATGAAGTTCAATATTGTTATATATTCTGAGAAATTATTCTAGTTTCCACTAAGCATAATTATTTTCGCCTGCATTTATGGCTTCCTAATGTTAATATATCTATATATCTTTTTAAATATAGTATTTTACAACTAAACTAAAATTTAAAAATTAAGAAATGGCCATAATATTCTATTTTGGTTTAGTTTTATTGTGTGGTCAGAAAGAAAGTATGAATCTGTACATAGGTTTATAATAAAATGCACATGAGAATAAAATGAAATTATAGTTATTAAAGTGTTTTTATAAAAATACCTTACCAGGGGCGCCTGGGTGGCTCAGTCCTTAAGCGCCTGCCTTCGGCTCAGGTCATGATCCCAGCGTTCTGGGATCAAGCCCTGCATCGGGCTCCCCGCTCGGCGGGAAGCCTGCCTCTCCCCCTCCACTCCCCCTGCCTGTGCTCCTCTCTCACTGTGTCTCTCTCCATCAAATAAATAAATAAAATCTTTAAAAAAAAAAAATACCTTACCAATACTAGGTATCATCATTCTGAATGTTACTCTTTAGTCCTCAAAAATACAAAATCTATCCTCTGGTAGTAATTACAAAAAAATGGTAGCAAGTGTAGTAATTAATTGATCTGCTAAAAAAAATTTTTTTTAACTCATTCCAAAAACCAAAAAAGTCCTAGAGCAACTGCATAAATTAATGGATTAAGCCATTAAGGGTTAAAGAGGATGGACTAACTAGAGAGTCTCATTTTCTTAATGGACATCTCTTTGATTTTTGTGAGGGACTATTTAGCTAGCGATTTTTCTCATTATTAATGACTAATGATTGCTGTCATTGTTAATCATCTGCTCATATATGTCTTAGTCAGTCCAGGCTGCTATAACAAGTACCACACACTCGGTGCCCTAAATAACAGAAATTTGTTTCTCACAGTTCTAGAGGCTGGGAAATCTCAGATCAGGATGCCAGCATGGTGGGGTTCTTGGTGAAGGCCGTCTTCCTGATTTGTAAATGGTTGCCTTTTCCTTGTATTCTTATGGCAGAGAGCAAAGAGAGGAAGCAAGTTCCTTGTGTCTCTCCTTATAAGCCACTAATGCCATCATGAGGGCTCCCCTTTCATGACCTAGTTACCTCCTGAAGACCCCATCTCTGAACACCATCACAGTGGAGATTAGGATTTCAAACATATGAATTTTGTGAGGACACAAATAGTCCATAGCAACATATTTTGGCTATTTTTATTAGTGTATTCATCCATTTTGTTACTAATTATTAAAATCTTTCATTTATGTAGTAATTGTAGTAATTATTAAACATTACACAAATTTGATCATTTTAAATTTTGTGTTTTAATATTGATAATAACTTTATAGTATGTATCAATTTTCATTGTTATTTATGGAAAATATCGATCTGAATTCCAGCTTTCCTTTTCGTCTGGGCATTTTGTGGTTGGTTCTTTTTTTTAACTATTTAATCATCTAGAATGCATCATTCCCCCAAATATATCTTACTTCCTATATTGGCTTCATGTGAACTGTGTCATAATCTGTATATAAATGTGGTTGGATCTACCCTTATGCTTTCTACTTGGTACAATTAATCAGTCAGTTCTTCATACCAAACTATTTTAATGACTTTGGCATTCTAATGCATTTTATTATTAACCAGTACAAACCACTTCTCATTATTCTTTTATTTTCAGAATTTGTGGGATGTTAGAATCATTAATTTTCCAAGATGACCTTTAGAAACATCTTTAAAACTTTTCAAAAACATTCATTGATATTTTGACTGGAATTATATCATATTATAAATTGTGCTATCTGGAGAATTAATATTTTTAGTATTAAGTAAGTCGTGGTATTTGTTTCATATATTCATTATATTTAGTGGGGTTATTTTGCACTTACCTTACATTTCTTATTAGGATTATTGTACATATTTTATACTTATTACTGCTTATTAGTAAGATGACCATATAATTTATTATTCAAACCAGTAGACTTTAATAATGAAAGGGAACACTATAATAATAACAAGCATAAACAGGATCTCATAGTTATAGTTAGTTACACACAGTTAATCACATAGTTAATGTGATTTTTTGAAATTTTATTTTCTAATAATGTCACTAAATAGCAATGGTGTCTATGTACATATATATTTTTTAAACAAGCCAACCTTTCTACCACTATGTTAAATGTAATCATTTATACTTTCTCTTATTTTTTCAGATTATCAAATATGTCACTTACAGGGCGCCTGGGTGGCTCAGTCGTTAAGCGTCTGCCTTTGGCTCAGGTCGTGATCCCAGGGTCCTGGGATCGAGCCCCGCATCGGGCTCCCTGCTCAGTGGGGAGTCTGCTTCTCCCTCTCCCACTCCCCCTGCTTGTGTTCCTGCTCTTGCTGTCTCTGTCTCTGTCAAATAAATAAATAAAATCTTAAAAAAAAAAATATGTCACTTACATATAATGATAATTTTGACATCATATAAGTATATGCCTAATTTATTTTTCTTAACTTATTGCATCATATAGAGCTTCCAGAAAAATATTAAATACTAGCAGTGAGGGAGTGTATTTTTTTTTCTTTGATTCCTTACTGGGACCACAACTAGCACCATACCATTTTGATGTAATGGTAGTTATTTCATGTGTGTGGGGGGTCCTTCCTAATTTTTTTTTTGTAAATTATACTAATTGAAGTATAACAAGCATAAAACACAATATATAAAGTCATATTATATAGCTCAATGAAATTTCACATCTGTGTAATCAGTACCAAACCAAGATAGATAATATTTCCAACCCTCTAGAAGTATCTTCTACTTCTACCCAGAGAACTACTATATTCCCACACAAAACAAATATTGTGATATATAATATCATATATCAAGTTTCCTGCTTTTGAAATAGATACACACATATGCACACTATTCCCCACAGTATGTTTTCTTTTGTGTCTTTCTTCTTTACCACTCAATATTGAGTTTATCTAAATTTATATATCTACAGTAATAGTTTTTGGGCTGTCATTGATAATTATAATTATCTATTATATGAATATACCTCTGCTTATTTATTCATCTTATTCCTTTTATGCCATTGAGGTTGTTTCCAATTTGGGTTTATTACCAATATTGCTGTGAAGTTCTTGTATACATCTTTTGGTGGGCATACACATTTCTGTTTTGAATATGCTTAGGAATTCAATTACTGTGTCATACTGTGTCATAGGGTATACATATGTTCAGCTTTAGGAGATGTTACCAGTTTTCCAAAGTAGTTGTATCAATTAACACTCACAAGGAATATGAGTGTACCAGCTATTCTATATTCTTACCTTCACATGTTTTAATTTGTTAATTTTCTTTTTAATTTTAGTAATCCAGGCTAAGTGTGTTGAAGTACATCATTGTAAATTTTAATTTACAGTACCCAGTTGGGAGGTGAGGTTGAACATCTTTTCATATATTAATTTACCATTTGGAAATCACCTTTTATAAAGTGCCTATTTAAGATATTTATCCATTTTTTGATCCATTTAAATTTTTTTCACATAGGTCTGCCTGGGTTCTTTTTTGGATGTGTGTTGTTTAATCATATACTTATAACAAATATCTTCCATTATATAGCTTGCTTTATAATTTCTTAAGGTATTTTGGTGTGTTTTGATAAAATTATCTTAATTTTAATAGCCCAATTAATCAAATTTTTTTTTTATGATTAGTGATTTTTGCCTCTCTCAACTGATGAAGATACATACTCTCCTGTTCTTTTTTCTCTTAAGCACTTTAATTTTTAGCCTCTATATTCAGCTCTTCATATTCCATCTGGAATTGAATATTTTATATGGTATGAGTATGGATGTCAAGATTCATTTCTTCTATATGGATATCTAATTAGTTCAACATCATTTTTGAAAAGATATACTTTCACAAACTCATTATAATGCCAATTTTGTCATCATAAGTCAAGTGCTCATATATGTGTGGGTTGATTTCTAGACCCTTTATTCTGTTTCAGTGGTCTGTTTATCTATTCTTACACCAATACTATAATCATTTAATTATTATAGCTGTAAAATAGGTTTTAATATCCGACTATACATCTGTAAGCTTAGTTTTTCATGATTGTCTTGAGTATTCTTGTCCTTTATCATTTCTATATGTGGTAAATATGTGAGGTCCGGCTGGGACCCCCTTTTAGTGGAGGGGAAAGTCTTTCCTGGAGAAAAGTCTTTACTTTTCACTCCCCTTTGGGGATTGCCTTAAGTGGAGAGACAAAACTCACCCAAGGCCATGCCCCTTACCTAAGTGTAGCCCACATCTAACAACTGACCATTGTGAGGGCATACATGTCTGACTCTTGCTCAAACTGAGAAAATACTGAAGAGTCATCTCAGTTTCAAAGATCCTCATAGTACTACTTGAGTTCTCCATCGAGACTACATTTTAGTTCATTTTCTCCTTTTGTCTAATTCTGCATCCAGCCCTTCCATTCCTCAGGTGTTACGCCCAAAATATTCCTAAGAAATCTGCTGCATACTAATCTCCATCACAGTATGTGCTTCCTTAAAAACACAGTCTGACAATTGGTGCCAGGAGTGGCCCAAGAGAGTAAACTCTGGAATGGGATTTTGGATGTGGATTGCCTACCTATCACCCTGCTGGTAACGAGAAACCATTAACTCCTTGAAGTAGAATACTGAGCCCCATAACAAGATAGCAGAGCAATTGTTAAAACACTTATATATCATGAACTGGGATGGTATGCTGATGGAATGAATTCACTAATGGTATAACATATCAGGTATTTAAGAAATATGTGGGACACAGTAACTATAAGAACTGTGGAATTAAGTGAATGTAGCTAAGTTCAAATGAAGAGAATGAAAAGCTGAGTGATTAATCACAGCTAAAAGCTAAGTGAGACAGTAAAAGCGCCTCCTTGGTAGTAAAAAAACAACAAAAACAGCAGGATGGCTGAGAAAGAGATGAGAACATATCCAGAATTTAATCATAAGAGTAGTAGAGCCCAAGGGTTGAACTATTATCCTAAGCAGGTCTACCATTTACCCAAGCAATACAAATTGTGCTGGTAAAGAGGACACCAAGATCACTAACATATTCAGTTTTGGCTCTCTATAAACCATAACTGATGACTGGAGTTGCAATTACAATATGGGCTTACTGATGTCAAGAGGGAAACCTGAATGGGAAGAAATCAGAGAGGGAGACAAAACATGAGAGACTCTGGACTCTGGGAAACAAACTGAGGATTACAAAAGGGGCGGTGTGGGGGGACGGGGGTAACCGGGTGATGGGTATTAAGGAGGGCAGGTGCTGTGATGAGCATTGGGTGTTATATGCAACTAATGAATTGCTGAACACTACATCAAAAACTAATGTACTATACACTGGCTAACTGAACATAATAAAAAAATTTAAAAAATAAAAAAGAGTGATTATAGGACCCCAAAACAACAGAGGTCAGGTGGTAGGGTTTAATCATCAGAAACCAGGTGTATATATTTTTCATGAGGTTGGAGGGACAGCCAACTGGCCTGAACCACAGAGAATTATGGAAATTTTTTAAATAGAATGTAACATTCCTAGGAGCAAAATAGATAGGCAGCCAAGGGAACTACTCATCCTATATAATCAAAGAAATCAAGGGAGGCTGAGAGCAGTCACCTAAATAACATTTTTTTGACTCCTTGTCCAGTTTTTGGATGTAAGCCAGTTTTCAGACCCAGGATACACTGACTAAAGGAGAAGCCAGATGCCAAGGAAAAAAATATATGTGTTTTTCCTTTGGAAAAATATATGGTAATTATTCCCCCCATCTTTCTCCAAAGGGACTTATAGCCATTTAGTTAGGTAAACAATATCAAAACCCTTGAGGTGAGAGGGAAATGGCAGAAATTAATGTTTAAATTTGAAACCTAGAAGGAAGAAAGTGTGTTTCTCTAATATCTGCATTTATTTTTTTTTAAAGATTTTACTAATTTATTTGTCAGAGAGAGAGAGCAAGTACAAGAAGGGGGAGCGGCAGGCAGAGGGAGAAGGCAGGCTCCCCACCGAGCAGGGAGCCCGATGTGGGGTTCGATCCCAGCACCCTGAGATCATGATCTGAGCCGAAGGCAGACGCTTAACCGACTGAGCCACCCAGGCGCCCCTAATATCTACATTTAATTTATCAATTTGACTCCTGAAGAATCTAAATGGATCAGGGAAAATGACAGTGTATTACCACAAACTCAACTAAGTAGCTCAATGTGCAGCTGCTGTGCCCACTGTGGAATCTTTGCTACAAAAGATTAACATGGCTTCAGGTACATGATATGTAGCCATTGACCTGGTGAATGCATTATTTTATATTTCTATTTTCAAAAATGAAGATCAGAAACAGTTTGAATTCACTTGGAATAGACAAGAATATACATGTCATAAGATAGTCTAAAGAGCTCTGGACTGACGACATCATTCAGAACGCTATACTGGTTTATAATATCAATGATATCATATGAGATTACAGCATCTAATCAGAGAGGATAATTGAGAGAAATTGCTAGTGCAATGGAGACATGATAAAACTTGTGAATGCCAAAGAGTAGGACATAACAAAGAATCAGGAACCAACCACATCCATAAATGTTTTTGATGTCCAGTGGTATAGGGAATACTGGGCCATTTACTTCAAAGGAACAACAAATTACTGTATCTGGTACCTCCTACTACAGACGCTTAACCGACTGAGCCACCCAAGTGCCCCTAATAGGGATAAGGGGGATAAGGAAGGGATAAACTTCGGGGGTCCTTCAGGCAACATATTACATACCTGGGAATACTGCATCAACCTATTATACAGAGTGACCTGAAAATTTGTCCGTTTCAGTGAGGCCTAGAGCAAAAAAGTGTTCTAAAGCAGGTTCAGGCTATGATGTGTGCAGCTCTGACTCTTGGATCATAAAAACCAGCACACCAAGCAGCTTCTTGGTTATGCTCTGTGATTACCATGTATCTCAGCCTATTTCTCCAAGGAACTGAGTTCTACCAATAACCTGAATAATCATGGAAGAGAATCCTGAGCTCCAGATGAGACCACAACCCTGGCCTACACCTTAATCTCAACCTGAAAGACCCTGAACAGAGAACTCTGCTATCTTGAGCCCAAACTTCTGACCTACAGAAACCAAGGGATAATAAATTTGTACTTCTTGGCACTTAGCACCACCTGCTAAGTTTGTGGTAATTTCTTGCACAGCAATAGAAAACTAATATATCCACCATTAGTATTCTTGGGGGCTATCTTAGAACTCTTAGTAGAAAAAGATGCCTTGTGGAATCTGTGGCAACTTCAATGGGAAAACCATAACGTACACGTTTCAGTGCTCTGAAACAAGGCTGTGCCATTTGAAGTGGAGAAATACACACATTTGAAAAGATAGCTCGTGGTGTGCTACTGGGCCATGGTAGAGTTGAAATACATGACCATGGGGTAACATATTTGCTCATCATAAACCAGGTTCCATGAGACCCACCAAATCATAAGTTGGATAGGTTCATTGTAAAATAGAAGTGGTATGACTGTAAGTGAGCATGAGCAGGTTAGGAAGACACAGCAAGGTGCATGAATACATTACCTCAATCCCCATGCCATCCACCACTATTGGATCAGCATTCTCCCTCAGTTCATAGTTAGGTCACATATAGATGAATTGGTTTGGGATGACTGTGCAAGCCAAAAATAGATAGCAGCTACATTATAGTCCTACATAAGGGTAGCTTTGAAAGATATGAGTTAGGGGAAAGCTTCCCAATAGGGAGAACTTTGGGTAATGCACTTATTCATACACTTTGTGTGATGAGATTATAAATGGATTTATGCTCATTGGTATGTGGACATATGAGCATAAGCACAAAGTATAAATATTTTTATACACACTTGTATACAAAATGAGCATGTTAATACTCAAAAAGTATTCTACATAGACAAGGCACTAAATAAACAGGTAGACAAAATGATTTAACATTAATATGTTACATTCACTGATTAAATCTAATGGTCTATAGATTCTTTTAGATTCTGTTGGGATTTCTATATATATATTTCTTTGATTTCAATCTTTTAAAAAATATAGACAGGGCACATCCAGTTTTTTTTTAATTTCTTCTTGTATCACTTTTGCTAATTTTTGTTTTTGAAGATATTTGCCAACTTCATCTATATTGACAAGTGTATTAGCTAAAGTTATTCTTAATATATAAATTTTAAAAGTACCTGTAACATCTGTAGTGATATCCCCTTTTTCATTTCAGAAACTGTTAATTTATGTCATCATTTTTATTTTTCTATATTCTTACTAGAGTTTACCAATTTTACTACTCTTTTTTAAAAAATATTTTTTACTTTGATTCTCTATATTTTATATTTATCATAAAATCACCTAATACTTATGTTTATTACTTCCTTCCTTCTATAATTTTTGAGTTTACATCAGTTCTCCTTTACCTACTTGAAATATATATTTAATTAATTTACTTTTCAGGTTTTTGTTTTTAATATATACATTTAAAGCTCTAAACTTCCTCTAAGTATAGTTTTAGCTGCATATCACAAATTTTTATGTTCTCTTTTGCATTTCTTTTACTATGGTGAGGTAGAAAACTCTCTCAGATAATTCCCCCACTTCCTTGCAAATGCTTCTCTTTTGCCTCCTACCTTGAAGGATAATTTTGTATAAAGGGATACTAAAGAATCCTTTTAGGATAATTTTGCTATAAAATTCTAAGTTGGTACCCATTTAATTTTAAAATTTTGAGGTTGTCATCACACTGTCTTTTGGCTTTCACCCTATATGTTTAGATGTCAATTACTCATTTGGTTATTTTTCCTTTGAAGGTAATGACTCTTATCTTAATCAAGAGTTTAGGGATTGATTTAGCCATAATTTTTCAAAAGTTTTACTATTCTGTTCCTAGATGTATTTTTCCTTGTATATATTCTTTATTTCACCAAATGAAGAACAGATTTTGTATTTAACAATAAAATATGATATGACTATAGTAGAAAGATGGGAAGAAAAAAAGAGAATTGATTCCTCAGCTCTAATAAAAGAAAGCTAATAAATGTCTCAATTTTATAGTTTAAGAAACAGAATTACAAGTGTGTGTACAAAAATGTGTATTAAAATACCAAAAGAAACAGCCTCAAGAATTGAAAGTGACTGCCTCTGGGAAGGAGCCAATGAGATTGGGAGAATGGAACAGAAGATTGCCGCTTTCTGTTATGAATGTTTTCACATTAATTGATTTTTACATAATATGCAGGTAATAAATTAATAGAAATAAAATTAATTGGAAGTAACATGAATTATATATTTAACTAATGTCAGTGATTATTCACAATATTACTTTACTCAAATTTTTAGTTATATACACTGAAATGTCTCAAGAAAATTTTTCTCGGGCGCCTGGGTGGCTCAGTTGGTTAAGCAACTGCCTTCAGCTCAGGTCATGATCCTGGAGTCCCAGGATCGAGTCCTGCATCGGGCTCCCTGCTCAGCGGGGAGCCTGCTTCTCCCTCTGACCCTCCCCCCTCTCATGTGCTCTCTCATTCTCTCTCTCTCAAATAAATAAAATCTAAAAAAAAAAAAAGAAAAAAAAAAAGAAAATTTTTTCTTTTTTTTTACTTTTTTATTGTTATGTTAATCACCATATATTGCATCATTAGTTTTTGATGTAGTGTTCCATGATTCATTGTTTGTGCATAACACCCAGTGCTCCATGCAGAACATGCCCTCTTTAATACTCATCACCAGCCTAACCCATCCTCCCACCCCAATCCCCTCTAGAACTCTGTTTGTTTTTCAGAGTCCATCGTCTCTCATAGTTCGTCTCCCACTCCGATTTCCCCCCCTTCATTCTTCCCCTCCTACTATCTTCTTTTTTTTTCTTAACATATATTGCATTATTTGTTTCAGAGGTACAGATCTGTGATTCAACAGTCTTGCACAATTCACATTACTCACCATAGCACATACCCTCCCCAATGTCTATCACCCTGCCACCCCATCCTTCCCACCCCACCCCCGACTCCAGCAACCCTCAGTTTGTTTCCTGAGATTAAGAATTCCTCATATCAGTGAGGGCATATGATACATGTCTTTCTCTGATTGACTTATTTCGCTCAGCATAACACCCTCCAGTTCCATCCACGTCATTGCAAATGGCAAGATCTCATTCCTTTTTATGGCTGCGTAATATTCCATTAATATATATACCACATCTTCTTTATCCATTCATCTGTCGATGGACATCTTGGCTCTTTCCACAGTTTGGCTATTGTGGATATTGCTGCTATAAACATCAGGGCACACGTACCCCTTCGGATCACTACATTTGTATCTTTGGGGTAAATACCCAGTAGTGCAATTGCTGGATCATATGGTAGCTCTATTTTCAACCTTTTGAGGAACCTCCATACTGTTTTCCAGCGTGGTTGCACCAGCTTGCATTCCCACCAACAGTGTAGGAGGGTTCCCCTTTCTCCGCATCCCCGCCAACATCCATTGTTTCCTGACTTGTTAATTTTAGCCATTCTGACTGGTGTGAGGTGGTATCTCATTGAGGTTTTGATTTGGATTTCCCTGATGCACATAAATCAATGGAACAGAATAGAGAGCCCAGAAATGGACCCTCACCTCTATGGTCAACTAATTTCTGACAAAGCAGGAAAGAATGTCCAATGGAGAAAAGACAGTCTCTTCAACAAATGGTGTTGGGAAAATTGGACAGCCACATGCAGAAGAATGAAACTGGACCATTTCCTTATACCACACACAAAAATAGACTCCAAATGGTTGAAAGACCTAAATGTGAGACAGGAGTCCATCAAAATCCTAAAGGAGAACACAGGCAGCAACCTCTTCGACCTCAGCTGCAGCAACTTCTTCCTAGAAACATCGCCAAGGGCAAGGGAAGCAAGGGCAAACATGAACTATTGGGACTTCATCAAGATAAAAAGCTTTTGCACAGCGAAAGAAACAGTCACCAAGCCAAAAGACAACTGAGAATGGGAGAAGATATTTGCAAATGGCATATCAGATAAAGGGCTAGTATCCAAAATCTATAAAGAACTTCTTAAACTCAACACCCAAAGAACAAATGATCCAATCAAGAAATGGTCAGAAGACATGAACAGACATTTTTCCAAAGAAGACATCCAAATGGCCAACAGACATGAAAAAGTGCTCAATTTTTTTTATTTAAATTCAATTAGCCAACACATAGTACATCATTAGTATCAGATGTAGTGTTCAACAATTCTTCAGTTGCGTTTAACACCCAGTGTTTATCACATCACAGTGCCTTCCTTAATGCCCATCATCCAGTTATCCCATCCCCCCACCTCCCCTCCCCTTCAGCAACCCTCAGTTTGTTTCCCATAGTTAAGAGTCTCTCATGGTTTGTCTCCCTCTCTGATTTCTTCCCATTCCGTTTTCCCTCCCTTCCCTTATGGCCTCTGCACTGTTTCTTATATTCCACATATGATAAGTGAAACCATGTGATAATTGTCTTTCTCCAATTGACTTATTTCACTTAGTATAATACCCTCCAGTTCCACCATGTCAAAGTAAATGGTATGTATTCATCCTTTCTGATAGCTGAGTAATATTCCATTGTATATATATACCACATCTTTTTTATCCATTCATTTGTCGAAGAACATCTCGGCTCCTACAGTTTGGCTATAAACATTGGGGTGCAGGTGCCCTTTTGTTTAACTACACCTATATCTTTGGGGTAAATACCTAGTAGTGCAATTGCTGCATCATAGGATAGCTCTATTTTTTACTTCTTGAGGAATCTCCATATTGTTTTCCAGAGTGACTGTACCAGCTTGCATTCCCATGGACAGTGTAAGAGGGTTCCCCTTTCTCCACATCCTCGCCAGCATTTGTTGTTTCCTGAGATGTTTATTTTAGTCATTCTGACTGTGTAAGATGGTATCTTACTGTGGTTTTGATTTGTAGTTCCCTGATGACAAGTGATGTTGAGCATTTTTTCATGTGTCTGTTGGCCATTTGTACATCTTCTTTGGAGAAATGTCTGTTCATGTCTTCTGCCCATTTCCTGACTGGATTTTTTGTATTTTGGGTGTTTGATAAGTTCTTTATATATCTTGGATACTAGCCCTTTATCTGATATGTCATTTGCAAATATCTTCTCCCATTCTGTAGGTTGCCTTTTAGTTTTGTTGACTGTTTCCTTTGCTGTTCAGAAGCTTTTTATCTTGATCAAGTCCCAATAGTTCATTTTTGCTTTTGTCTCCTTTGCCTTTGGAGATGTGTCTAGCAAGAATTTGCTGCTGCCAAAGTCAAAGAGGTTGCTGCCTACGTTCTTTGATTCTGATGGATTCCTGTCTCATATTTAGGTCTTCCATCCATTTTGAGTTTATCTTTGTGTATGGTGTAAGAGAATGGCACAGTTTCATTCTTATGCATGTGGTTGTCCAATTTTCCCAGCACCATTTACTGAAGAGACTGTTCTTTTTCCATTGGATATGTCACATTAATAAAAGAAAGGACAAGAATCATATGATCCTCTCAATTGATGCAGAAAAAAGCATTTGACAAAATCATCCTTTCTTGATTAAACTCTCCACAGTGTAGGGATAGAGGGAACATACCTCAATATCATAAAACCTATCTATGAAAAGCCCACAGAGAATATCATGCTCAATGGGGAAAAACTGAGAACTTTCCCCTTAAGGTCAGGAACATGATAGGGATGCCCACTCTCACCACTGTTGTTCAACATAGTACTAGAAGTCCTAGCCTCAGCAATCAGACAACAAAAAGAAATAAAAAGCATTCAAATGAAGAAGAACTCAAACTCTCACTCTTTGCAGATGACATGATACTTTACGTGGAAAACCCAAAACTCCACCTCCAAATTGCTAGAATTCATATATCAATTCAGCAATGCGGCAGGATACAAAATCAATGGACAGAAATCAGTTGCACTTCTATACACTAACAATGAGACTGAAGAAAGAGAAATTAAGGAATCAGTCCCATATACAATTGCACCAAAACCCATAAGACACCTAGGAATAAACTTAACCAAAAAGGTAAAGAATCCGTATTCTATCCTTATGTTAATCCCCATACATTACATCATCAGTTTCAGATGAAGTGTTCCATGATTCATTGTTTGTGCACACCACCCAGTGCTCCATGCAGAATGTGCCCTCCTCAATACCCACCACCAGGCTAACCCATCCTCCCACCCCCCTCCCCTCTAGAGCCCTGTTTGTTTTTCAGAGTCCATCGTCTCTCATGGTTCGTCTACCCCTCCGATTTCCCCCGCTTCATTCTTCCCCTCCCGCTACCTTCTTCTTCTTCTTTTTTTTTTCTTGACATATATTGCATTATTTGTTTCAGAGGTACAGATCTGAGATTCAACAGTCTTGCACAATTCACAGCGCTTACCAGAGCACATACCCTCCCCAGTGTCTATCACCCAGTCACCCCATCCCTCCCACCCCACCCCCCACTCCAACAACCCTCAGTTTGTTTCCTGCGATTAAGAATTCCTCATATCAGTGAGATCATATGATACATGTCTTTCTCTGTTTGACTTATTTCACTCAACATAATACCCTCCAGTTCCATCCACGTCGTTGCAAATGGCAAGATCTCATTCCTTTTGATGGCTGCATAATATTCCATTGTATATATATACCACCTCTTCTTTATCCATTCATCTGTCGATGGACATCTTGGCTCTTTCCACAGTTTGGCTATTGTGGACATTGCTGCTATAAACATCGGGGTGCACGTACCCCTTCGGATCCCTACTTTTGTATCTTTGGGGTAAATACCCAGTAGTGCAATTGCTGGATCATATGGTAGCTCTATTTTCAACTTTTTGAGGAACCTCCATACAGTTTTCCAGAGTGGCTGCACCAGCTTGCATTCCCACCAACAGTGTAGGAGGGTTCCCCTTTCTCCGCATCCCCGCCAACATCCATCGTTTCCTGACTTGTTAATTTTAGCCATTCTGACTGGTGTGAGGTGGTATCTCATGGAGGTTTTGATTTGGATTTCCCTGATGCTGAGTGATATTGAGCACTTTTTCATGTGTCTGTTGGCCATTTGGATGTCTTCTTTGGAAAAATGTCTGTTCATGTCTTCTGCCCATTTCTTGATTGGATTCTTTGTTCTTTGGGTGTTGAGTTTGATGAGTTCTTTATAGATTTTGGATACTAGCCCTTTATCTGATATGTCATTTGCAAATATCTTCTCCCATTCTGTCGGTTGTCTTTTGGTTTTGTTGACTATTTCCTTTGCTTTGCAAAAGCTTTTTATCTTGATGAAGTCCCAATAGTTCATTTTTGCCCTTGCTTCCCTTGCCTTTGGCGATGTTTCTAGGAAGAAGTTGCTTCGGCTGAGGTCAAAGAGGTTGCTGCCTGTGTTCTCCTTTAGGATTTGGATGGACTCCTGTCTCACACTGATGTCTTTCAACCATTTGGAGTCTATTTTTGTGTGTGGTGTAAGGAAATGGTCCAGTTTCATTCTTCTGCATGTGGCTATCCAATTTTCCCAACACCATTTGTTGAAGAGACTATCTTTGTTCCATTGGACATTCTTTCCTGCTTTGTCAAAGATGAGTTGACCATAGAGTTGAGGGTCCATTTCTGGGCTCTCTATTCTGTTCCATTGATCTATGCATCTGTTTTTGTGCCAGTACCATGCTGTCTTGATGATGACAGCTTTGTAGTAGAGCTGGAAGTCCGGAATTGTGATGCCGCCGGCTTTGCTTTGCTTTTTCAATATTCCTCTGGCTATGCGGGGTCTTTTCTGGTTCCATACAAATTTTAGGATTATTTGTTCCATTTCTTTGAAAAAAGTGGATGGTATTTTGATGGGGATTGCATTGAATGTGTAGATTGCTCTAGGTAGCATTGACATCTTCACAATATTTGTTCTTCCAATCCATGAGCATGGCATTTTTCCATTTCTTTGTGTCTTCCTCAATTTCTTTCATGAGTATTTTATAGTTTTCTGAATACAGATCCTTTGCCTCTTTGGTTAGATTTATTCCTAGGTATCTTATGGTTTTGGGTGCAATTGTAAATGGGATGGACTCCTTAATTTCTATTTCTTCTGTCTTGTTGTTGGTGTATAGGAAAGCCACTGACTTCTGTGCATTGATTTTATATCCTGCCACTTTACTGAATTCCTGTATGGGTTCTAGCAGTTTTGGGGTGGAGTCTTTTGGGTTTTCCACATAAAGTATCATATCATCTGCAAAGAGTGAGAGTTTGACTTCTTCTTTGCCAATTTGGATGCCTTTTATTTCTTTTTGTTGTCTGATTGCTGTGGCTAGGACTTCCAGTACTATGTTGAATAGCAGTGGTGATAGTGGACATCCCTGCCGTGTTCCTGACCTTAGGGGGAAAGCTCTCAGTTTTTCCCCATTGAGAATAATATTTGCTGTAGGTTTTTCATAGATGGCTTTTATGATATTGAGGTATGTACCCTCTATCCCTATACTCTGAAGAGTTTTGATCAAGAAAGGATGCTGTACTTTGTCAAATGCTTTTTCTGCATCTATTGAGAGGATCATATGATTCTTGTTCTTTCTTTTGTTAATGTATTGTATCACATTGATTGATTTGCGGATGTTGAACCAACCTTGCAGCCCAGGGATAAATCCCACTTGGTCATGGTGAATAATCCTTTTAATGTACTGTTGGATCCTATTGGCTAGTATTTTGGTGAGAATTTTTGCATCCATGTTCATCAGGGATATTGGTCTGTAATTCTCCTTTTTGATGGGGTCTTTGTCTGGTTTTGGGATCAAGGTAATGCTGGCCTCATAAAATGAGTTTGGAAGTTTTCCTTCCGTTTCTATTTTTTGGAACAGTTTCAGAAGAATAGGTATTAATTCTTCTTGAAATGTTTGGTAGAATTCCCCTGGGAAGCCATCTGGCCCTGGGCTTTTGTTTTTTGGGAGATTTTTGATGACTGCTTCAATTTCCTTAGTGGTTATAGGTCTGTTCAGGTTTTCTATTTCATTCTGGTTCAGTTTTGGTAGTTGATACATCTCTAGGAATGCCTCCATCTCTTCCAGGTTATCTAATTTGCTGGCATAGAGTTGCTCATAATATGTTCTTATAATTGTTTGTATTTCTTTGGTGTTGGTTGTGATCTCTCCTCTTTCATTCATGATTTTGTTGATTTGGGTCATTTCTCTTTTCTTTTTGATAAGTCTGGCCAGGGGTTTATCAATCTTGTTAATTCTTTCAAAGAACCAGCTCCTAGTTTCGTTGATCTGTTCTACTGTTCTTTTAGTTTCTATTTCATTGATTTCTGCTCTGATCTTTATGATTTCTCTTCTCCTGCTGGGTTTAGGCTTTATTTGCTGTTCTTTCTCCAGCTCCTTTAGGTGTAGGGTTAGGTTGTGTACTTGAGACCTTTCTTGTTTCTTGAGAAAGGCTTGTATTGCTATATACTTTCCTCTTAGGACTGCCTTTGCTGCATCCCAAAGATTTGAACAGTTGTGTTTTCATTTTCATTGGTTTCCATGTATTTTTTTAATTCTTCTTTAATTTCCTGGTTGACCCATTCATTCTTCAGTAGGATGCTCCTTAGCCTCCATGTATTTGAGTTCTTTCTGACTTTCCTCTTGTGATTGAGTTCTAGTTTCAAAGCATTGTGGTCTGAAAATAGGCAGGGAATGATCCCAATCTTTTGGTACCGGTAAGAATCCATATTCTAAAAACTACAGAACACTTATGAAAGAAATTGAGGAAGACACAAAGAGATGGAAAAACATTCCATGCTCATGGACTGGAAGAATAAATATTGTTCAAATGTCTATGCTACCTAGAGCAATCTACACATTCAATGCAATCCCTATCATAATACCATCAACTTTTTTCACGGAGCTGGAACAAATAATCCTAAAATTGGTATGGAACCAGAAAAGACCCCAAATTTCCAAGGAAATGTTGAAAAAGAAAGCCAGTGCTGGCGGCACCATAATGCCTAACTTCAAGCTATACTACAAAGCTGTGATCATCAAGACAGCATAGAACTAGCACAAAAACAGACACATAGATCAATGGAACAGAATAGAGAATCCAGAAATGGATCCTCAACTCTATGGTCAACTAATCTTTGACAAATTAGGAAAGAATATCTAATGGAAAAAGAAAATTTTCAATAAAGCATATGATTTTTCTGCTGTCTGCATGCTTTCTTATCTGAACAGTTTTCTCTGTCCTTCAGAAAAACAAATTATTTAGACGAACCTACAAAAATTTTATTTTGAGGGGTTAATGTTTGAAAGAAGTTTGAGATCAAATTGATTTTTGCAATTTGTAGGTAAAGTGTTTTTGTTTGTTGGCTGGTCTATTTATGTGTTTGTTCATCACATATTGACCTGAATGTTTCCTCTATTTTTAAAATCCTTGACATTCAGAAATGTGTCCTGCCTATATATATGAATTGCTCTCTTTTCATTAATTTTCCTTAGCATTAGTGAGCCTTGAGGGGTACAAACTCAGGACTAGCACAACATTTACACCCTTTCCTGGTTTCCAAGGCCAGGTACATTTCTATGCTATTTTAATTGCTCACAGTGATCATAAGTAAAGTGACGAGAAAAAAGATTCCAATGGGTTTTTCAGATCCTTATCCCTAAATTTGGGAAAACTTAATTTTCCTTAGTGCCAATCCTGCCTTGCTGACCATTAATTATTAAAGTATAAAGGTAGTTATGGAAGAAATGCACTACCTAATTGCTAAAATAAGACTTTCTTTGCTAGGCTTTTGAGGCATTCCTTCCCTTCACAGTTATCAATTCCTTCACTTATAATTAACACTCTTTCCTTCTCTATACTCTCTGCCCTTTCAGGATACAAACATGCACAGAAAAACCTTATTCCAGCACTTTGGCAAGAGGTAAGTGTGCTACTTAAGGGAAATCTATAGTGACTGTTTCTATAATGAGAACAATACTTTTGAAAGAAAACACTTTAGAAAGTACCTTCTAATTCATCTTTTTTGGTGAAATTGTAAAAATAGATTTAATTAAACAAAGACAGTTATAAACCCATAAAATCATATGGATATTGGTAATAATTTGAAACATCATGGAAAACAAGTAAAATATTTGATAAAAATGAGACAACTACCATCATTTTAAAATGTAAAAAAGAATTACTCATTACTCTAGAAACTACAGTTCTGTAGGCTTAATTTTAGTGTCAGGAAAATGCTAACATAATGCAGTAAAAATCTTATTAATTCTTAACACAGGGGACCAGAGAAAGAAAAAAATACAGAATTGCAATTAACTTGCTTGAGATTATCTAAATTTTTTTTATTAAAGTAACACAGCATCTAGATATCTGGGGACTAGCAGTCTTCTTGCTATCCTAAATAAACCAATATTGGATTAATAAGATTTTTTGTTAACACAGGAGCAAAGTTGAAAATTAATGGAAGGAAATGGCATGCTGGGTAACATAGCTTTTTGAAGAAAATAATTTTTTTAATTATAAGAATTATTATTTCATAATAGGACTAAGTCATTGTACAGTTCTGTACAAATTACCTTATAGCAAAATAAATGTTTTGGAATGCAACTATTTTATTACTTAGATCTCTAACACTAAAGCATTTTCTACCAATAAGCAGTGATGATCTTAAAAAAATTTTGCTGAAGATCTTATAATGACATGTGATACAATGTACTTGAGTGAAATAGGTACAAGAGGAAAATAATTATGCTCATTGTATAAAAGTGCATGCTCCTGATCAAGAATTAGAGGAGCAGCACAAAACAAAAATAGAAGTGAGAATGAGTTTAACACAGGATAATTGCTGGGGTTAATATTTCATATACCTAATTCCAAAAATCGTGTGTAAGTGCCTCATTATGTAATACTAAAAAATTATTCAGGGGTGTGGGGAACCAAGATGGTGGCTTAGGAAGACCCTGAACTCACTTCCTCCTATGGACACACTAAATCTACAACTACATATGGAACAATTCCCACTGCACATATGGAATAATTCCCATTGAAAAATTAACTAAATGAATAGCTTTCTCCATAATAAGTGATAAAGGATCATATCCAGAGAAGTAGGAGAGGCAGAGACAAGAATCCCATCAAAACCCAACCCCCAGTGTTATGATACACAACAGGGAGGTATCTCTGGGCTAGAGCCTCATCCTGAGGAGTAAGGGATTTGTGCCCCACATAAGGCACTCCAACCCTTGGGACCTGCACCTAGAGACAAAGTCTCTAAAAACATTCCAGGGGACTATAGGGGCTGTGAGAATCTGAGATACTCTTTTCAGAGGGCTTGTTCATGTACTCATTCTTTGAGCACAAAGGAAGCAGTTTGAGAGGTGATTAGATTATAAGTGAAGGTGATTCAGTTGCTAATCTTAAAGTATCTGTTGGAGAAGTAGGGATTAGTTGGGATTTTCCTTGGGGACAGCATTGTTTGCATTCTTCTGCTACCTTGCTATGCAGGTGGGTGCACAGAGACACAATCTCACTAAAGCAAAGGGCTTGTCCCACTTGTCCCACCCTCAGTGCTCATCCCAAGCCTCACTAAAGTCAAGGGCATACCCTGCCCCAGCACTCTCCTGTGGCCTTGCTATAGGGAGGGGTGTGGAATTCACAGAAGGAATGCCTCTTGACTGCCTGGCTATGGTGGCCAGAGGGGCTTGTGCTCCTGGGCCCCACAGGATTGTAACAATCAGAAAGATAGTTCTGGGCAGGATACCACACCCAGACACTAGACAGACAGCAGAATGAAACACTCCGCCAGTCTGCACATGATAAAACCCCTTTAATCATCCTGGAGCTCTCACCTTGAGGGACAGGCTTCAGGAATGCTACACATCCAAAGGCTACAGAGGCACTCTCTGAGAACATAAGAAGGGAGATGCCATCTGTGCACCTTCCCTGGGCCTTGCCACAGCTTGCTAGAATATTTCAGAAAGGAGCTTATACATTGAACTGAAGCCCTGATTCTTAGAACTGTCTCCCATGGCACATTCCAAATCTCCTGGTCTGGAAGTCAGCAGAGTCTATGATTGTGGTCCCACAGGACTGTATATATCTGCAAACTTTAAAAGCTGCTGCCTGAAAATCTGGCTTCCAATCAGCCTGAATTTAGGTGCTGACTGAGATTACTCCCTTTGGAACACTGACAGGTCCTGACACACCCTCAACACCTGGGACCTATCAAAAATAATACAAGCTACTTAGACAGTCACAAAGGTTCAGGAGAAAACCAAGAGCTAGAGCAAGGTTGAATGATAAGTTTCACCTCCTATACAAAGAACACTCCTTCAAGACTGGGAGGGGTAGCTATTTCACCTAATACAATAAACACACACAGTCAAACCAAATGAGGAAACAAAGGGATATGTGCCAAATGTAAGAACAAGACAAAAACCTTGGAAAAAGGACCTTAATGAAAAGGAGGTAAGAAATCTACCTGATAAAGAGTTCTAAGTAATGGTCATAAAAATGCTCACTAAACTCAGAGGAAGAATAGATGAACATTGAGAACTTCAACAAAGAGACAGAAAATATAAGGAACTACCAAAAAGAAGCCACAGAGCTAAAGAATACAATAACTGAAGTGAAAAATATACTAGAGGCATTCAACAACAGACAAGTCAGAACAAATCAGTGACCCAGAGAGAGTGGAACTTCCCCAAATAGAGCAACAAAAAGAAAAAAAGCATTTAAAAGGTGAAGATAGCTTAAGAGACTCATGGGACAACCTCAAGTGGAATACCATTCCCATTATAGGGGTTCCAGAAGGAGGAGAGAGAGAGAGAGGAACAGAAAACTTACTTAAGAAATAATGGCTGAAAACTTCCCTAACCTGGGAACAAAAGAGGCATCCAGTTCCAGGAAACAAAGAGTTCCAATTAGATGAATCCAAAGAGATTTGCACCAAGACACATTATAATTAAACTGTCAAAAGTTAAAGATAATGAATCTTAAAAGCAGGAAGAGATAAACAACTTGTTACATAAAAGGGAAACCCATATAAGACTGTCAGCTGATTTTTCAGTGGAAAGTCTGCAGGCCAGAAAGAAGTGCTATGATATACTCAAAGTGCTGAAAGGAAAGAACTACTAAACAAGGATACTCTAACCAACAAAACTATCATTCAGAATTGAAGGAGAAATAAAAAGTTTTCCAGACAAACAAAAGCTAAAGGAGTTTATAACCACTAAACCAAGAAATGTTAAAAGGTCTTCATTATGCTGAAAAGAAAAGATACTACTAATAAAAAACATATGGAAATATTAAGGGGGGCATGTGTGGTGATGAGCACTGGGAGTTATACACAACTAATGAATTGTTGGACACTACATCAAAAACTAACGTTGTACTATATGTTGGCTAATTGAACATAATAAAAAACCATATGGAAGTAAAAATCTTGCTGGTAAAGATAGTGTGAAGGTTAAAGGACAAAGGTAGTAAAATCAACTATAACTACAATAATTTAGTTAAGGGATACATGAAATAAAAAGATGTAAAATAAGACATCAAAAACAAAACACAGGGAAGAGTAGTAAAAATGTAGAGTTTGTAGAATGCATTCAAATTTAATGTATATATAGACTTTAATATGTAAACCTAATGATAACCACAAAGCAAAAACCTACAGTAGATAGACAAAAGATAATGAGAAAAGAGTCTAAACATAACACTAAAGAAATTCATCAAACCACAAGGAAAGAGATCAAGAGAAGAAGACGGAAACAGAGAGGAACAACAAAACAGCCAGAAACAATAAATAAACAATAAATAAAATGGCAATTAGTACATACCTATCAATAATTACCTTAAATGAAATTAGACTAACTTCTCCAATCAAAAGATTCAGAGTAGCTGAATAGATTAAAAAACAAAACAAAACAAAACAAAAAGACTCATCTATATGTTGCCCACAAGAGACTCAGTTCAGATCTAAGGAAACACACAGTCTGAAAGTAAAGGGTGGAAAAAGATTTTCTTAGCAAACAGAAATGAAAGGAAAGCTGGAGAAGCTCTGCTTATACCAGACAAAATAGACTTTAAAACAAAGACTGTAAGAAAAGATAAAGAAGGGCATTACGTAGTGATAAATCCAAGTACATATAACATTTGAAAATATTTATGTACCCAACATAGAAGCATCTAAGTATATAAATATAAAGCAAATTTAACAGACCTAAAGGGAGAAATAGCAATACAATTATAATAGTGGACCTTAATACCTCACTTACATCAATGAACAGATCATCCAGACAGGAAATCAATAAGCAAACATCAGCCTTAAACAACACATTAGACCAGATGAACTTTAAAAATATATACAGAACATTCCATTCAAAAGCAGCAGAATACACATTCTTCTCAAGTACACATGAAATATTCTCCAAAATAGATCACATGTTAGGCCACAAGGCTCAATAAATTTAAGATTGAAATCAAATCAACCATCTTTTTTCTGACCACAGTGGTATGAAACTAGAAATCAATTATAAGAGAACTAGAAAAATTTCAAATATGTGGAAATTAAACAACATGTTATTGAACTACCAACAGGTCAACAAAGAAATCAAAGGGGAAATAAAAAAATACCTTGAGACAAATGAAAATGGAAATACAACAACCCAAAATCTAAGTGATGCAGCAAAAACATTTCTAAGAGAGAAATTATAACAATACAGGCCTATCTCAAGAAACATGAAAAATGTCAAATAAATAATTTAATTTTACACCTAAAGGAACTAGAAAAAGAAAAACAAAAGAAGCCCAATGTTAGTAGAAGAAAGGAAATATTAAGATCACTATGAAAATAAACAAAATAGAAAAATAGAAAAGTTAATGAAACTAAAGATAATTCTTTGAAAAGATAAAATTGACAAGGCTTTAGCTAGACTCATCAAAAAAAAATAGAAATCTCAAACAAATAAAATAAAAAATGAAAGAGAAGTTACAACTGATACCACATAAACAAAAAAGATCATAAGAGACTACTATGAGCAATTATAGACCAACAAATTGGACAACATGGAAGAAATGGATAAATTCTTAGAAACATACAATCTTCCAAAGCTAACTCATGAAGAAATAGAAAATCTGAACAGACCAATATGCTCATAAGGAGACTGAAACAGTAACCAAAACCTCCCAACAAACAAAAGTCCAGGACCAGGCAGCTTCCCACCTGAATTCTAACAAACATACAAAGATTTAATACCTATCATTCTCAAACGCTTCCCAAAAAAGGAAGAGGTGGAAATACTTTCAAATTTATTTTAAGAAAAGCATTATGCTCATATCAAAAGCAGACAAGGACACTACAAAAAAAGAAAATTACAGGCCGATATCCTGGTAAACATAGATGTAAAAATCCTCAAAAAATAGCAGCCCCCCGTTTGTTTCTCACAAACTGGGGATTCTGGAGGGGAGGGGGGTGGAGGATGGGTTAGCCTGGTGATGGGTATTAAAGAGGGCACGTTCTGCATGGAGTACTGGGTGTTATACGCAAACAATGAATCATGGAACACTACATCAAAAACTAATGATGTAATGTATGGTGACATAACATAATAATAATATAAAAAAAAATAGTAGCAAACCGAATCCAACAATATGTTGAAAGGATCATACACCATAATCAAGTGAGACTTGATCTCGGGGTGCAAAAGTAGCTCAACATCTATAAATTAATCAACATGATACACCACATTAACTAAATAAAGGATAAAAATCATATAATTATCTCAACAGATGCAGAAAAGAGTATCTGATAAAATTCAATATTCATTTATAATAAAAACTCTCAACAAAGTGTATAGAGGAAACATACCTCAACATAATAAAGGCCATATGTGGCAAATCCACAGCAAACATCATACCCAATGGTGAAAAGCTGAAAACTCTTCCCTTAAGATAATAAAACATGGCAAAATGCCCACTTTAACCACTTCTATTCTACATAGTGTTGGAAGTTCTAGTCATGGAAATTTGGCAGGAAAAAAAAAAAAGGCCTCCAAATAGGAAAAGAAAAAGTAAAACTGTCACTATTTGCAAATGACATGATGCTATAGATAGAAAACCCTAAAGACTTCACCAAAAAACCCTTAGGACTAATAAATGAATACAGAAAATTTGCAGGATGCAAAATTAATATATAGAAATTGGTTGCATTTCTATACACTAATAGCAAACTAGCAGAGAAATTAAGAAAACAATCTCATTTAAAATGGCACCAAAAAGAATAATACCTAGAAATAAATTTAACGGAGGTGAAAGACCTGTACACTAAAATTAAGACATTAATGAAAGAAACTGAAGAAGACACCAATAAATGGAAAGATATTCTGTGCTAATGGATTGGAAGAATTAATATTAAAATGTCCCTACTACCAAAAGCAATCAACAAATTCAATGCAATCCTTATCAAAATTCCAAGGACATTTTTCAGAGAAGTGTAACAAATAATTCTAAAATTCTTATGGAACCAAAAAGGACCCCAATAGCCAAAGCAATCTTGAGAAAGAAGAATAAAGCTGGAGGTATCATTTGCCCTTATTTCAAACTATATTATAATGCTATAGTAATCAAAGCAGTATGGTACTGACATAAAAACAGACACATAGATCAATAGAACAGAATAGAGAGCCCCAAAATAAACCCATGCATATATGGTCAGTTAATTTATGACAAAGGAGGCAAGAATATACAATGGGAAAAGGTCTGTTTCTTTAATAAATGATATTGTAAAAAAGCTGATAGCCACATGCAGAGTAATGAAAATGAACTGCCATCTTACACAATACATAAAAATTAGCTCAAAATTGATTAAAGACTTGGATGTAAGGCCCAAAACTACAAATACCCTAAAAGAAAACATAGGCAATAAGCTCCTTAACATCATTCTTGGTTATACTTTTTCGGATCTGACTTCAATGTAATGCAATGACAATCAAAGCATAAAAAACCAAAGGGGACTACATCAAATTAAAAATCTTCTGTACAATGAAAGAAACCATCAAAAAAATCAAAAGGTGGGGCAGCTGGGTGGCTCAGTCGTTCAGCATCTGCCTTCGGCTCAGGTCATGATCCCCAAGGTCCTGGGATCGAGCCCCACATTGGGCTCCCTGCTCGGCGGGAAGCCTGCTTCTCCCTCTCCCACTCCCCCTGCTTTTGTTCCCTCTCTCGCTGTGTCTCTCTGTGTCAAATAAATAAGTAAAATCTTTAAAAAAAAATCAAAAGGCAACCTTTTGAATGGCAGAAGACATCTGCGACTTGTATACCCAATAAGGGGCTAATATCCAAAATATACAAAGAACTCATACAACTCAACAACAAAAACAATCTGATAGGGGCGCCTGGGTGGCTCAGTTGGTTAAGCGACTGCCTTCGGCTCAGGTCATGATCCTGGAGTCCCGGGATCGAGTCCCGCATCGGGCTCCCTGCTCAGCAGGGAGTCTGCTTCTCCCTCTGACCCTCCTCCCTCTCATGCTCTCTGTCTTTCATTCTCTCTCTCTCAAATAAATAAATAAAATCTTTAAAAAAAACCCAATCTGATAAAAAAAAAATACGCAGAGAATCTGAATAGACATTCTTCCAAAGAATATATACAGATGGTCAACAGACATATGAAAATATACTCAACATCAGTAATCATCAGGGAAATGTAAATGAAACCCATGATGAGATATTACCTCACACCTATCAGAATGGCTATTATCAGAAGACAATAAATAAGTGCTGGAGAAGTTGTGAAGAAAAGGGACTCTTGTACACTATTGATAGGAATGCAAATTGGTACAGGCACCATGGCAAATAGAATGCAGGTTCCTCAAAAAATTAAAAATAAAATTGTCATATGATCCAGCTATTTCACCTCTAGATATTGACCCTAAGAACATCAAAACACTAATTCAAAGAAACAGACACACACCTATGTACATTTAAGCATTACTTACAATAGCCCAGATATGGCGACAACCTAAGTATCCACTGAAAGATGAATGGATAAAGAAGATGTGGTATATATAAACAATAGAATACCACTCAGCCATGAAAAAGAAGGAAATCTTTCCATTTGCAGCAACATGGATGGATCTTGAGGATATTATGGTTAGTGAAATAAGTCAAAGACAAATACTACATGACTTCACTTGCATGTGGAATCTAAAAAACAAAGCAGATGAATAAACAAACAAAAAATCATCACAGCTAGGGGCTGTCTAAAGGGAAATGACAACTAAATGTAATGTGGTGTCCTGGATGGGGTCTCAGAACAGAAAAAGAACATTAGGTGAAAAACTAGGGAAATGTGAGTAAAGTATGGACTTTCATTAATAATAATGTATCAATGTTGATTCACTAATGGTAAGAAATTTGCCATATTAAGGTTAGATGTTAACAATAGAGGAAAGTGAATGCAGAATGGACACTCTCTGTACCACCTTTGCATTTTTTCTGTAAATGTGAAGCTATTATAAGCAATAGAGTTTTATTTTTAAAAAAGAGTAAGAATAATGTCTATATATTATATGGAGTCATCTTCAGGAAATACTAATTAGGAAATGAAGGTGCAGAAGAGAGTGCATAGTATGCTACCTTTGATGAAAGAGAAGTAGGAAAGTATGTGTGTGTGTGTACATACCCACTGTTCCATAGTGGGATGAGAAACCAAGAACGAGTAAAAATGGTAACCTATAGAGAAAAGACAGAATGGGAGGTGGTTTGGGGGGCCATTATCAAAGTTAGGCTTCTTTACATAGACCTTGTTTTACACATTTAGCTTTGCAACTATGTAAATATTTTGCATAATTTTAAAATAAAATTGAATTTTTGAAAAGCAAAGAAATCCCTATAATCAAAAGCAAGCTGGAACAAATGAGCCTAACTATATATCAAATTGTTGACACAGTCATTCAGAGAATTATTTCAAGTGAAGAGACGTATTTCAATAAAAGAATTTTGAAATACACAGTATTTAGGCTGCACCTCCCTAGTGGGAATTATTTTAAAAATAAAATAACCACAAAGATACCTAAACTGCATTCATTTCTCTTATTCTTGATAATAATATTGGTTTTGTTTTGAAACTGAGAGAGAGAGAAGGCATATTTTGTAAAATTCAAAGATCCTTTTGCCATGGAACACAAACAAAGACACTTGAACAGATGAGAGGCAGAACTCTTTGTTATTTACAGCTCAGAACAAGGGTTGACACACAGGCCACATAGGGGATTGATAACAGCAAGGGACAAGATAGCAGTGAGCTGGAACTGTAGGGGGAAAACTTATGTATGGCAAGTGGGGTGGGGTTATAGCTAGGTTTCACAGGCTTCCTGTGGATTGGCTAATTTGAATAATTTCCCAGGTTCCTTGGCATAGGAGATGTCCCTAGTTGTCTGATACCTGGCTCCAGGATGATTAGAGTGGGTGCATAGTAACCTCAGAGTGTGAGAGCCCTGATAAGGGAAGTGGTTGGTGTGTGGATCTTAATAAGCTGCTCAAGAAGGGAAAATGACTAGCTTCTAACAGGGCCTCAAAACTGATTCAAGATAGTATTAAGAAAGAAAATACTGTATTTAGGGATACCCGGATGGCTCAGTTGGTTAAGTGTCTGCCTTCACTTCAGGTTGTGATCTCAGGGTCCTGGGACTGAGCCCCACATCAGGCTCCCTGGTCCCGTCCCCGCTTACAGGAAGCCTGGTTCTCCCTCTCCCTCAGCCCCTGCCCCTGCGTGTGTGCTCTCTCTTGCATGTGTGCTTTCTCTCTCATGAATAAAATCTTTAAAAAAAAAAAAAAGAATACTATATTTAGACACATACATACATACATATAGAAAGGAAACAAAGATATTTGACAGAGTAAGGAGTGAGCAAATATTATTAATACCGTGAGGATCAAAGATCATCAGAATAAGAGAAAAGATAAATATTACATTAATTTAAATAGGGTTATTCAAAAACTATAATCTTTCACCCCAATTGGAAAGATGAACAGAAACTCTTGACTTAATTTCCCATTATAAAAATTGTATATTTTCTAGTTTTGTCCACTGAAAAGGACTAAAAGTAATGATAACTCAGTAGTAATTATTACCCTTAGTGCCCATACTATGATCTCTAAATCCTATCTATAATTAAGAGGATCTAGGAATTATAAGAAAAAAATAGCTAAATCTATGTTTGGGGCAGGAAATATAAATGCATAAATGTGGACAGGTTATGCCTGAAAGCAAGAAATTGTCAAAGACTACCAGGATCATGTCAAAGAGACAGAGGAGCCAAATTTAAGGGGCCCTCAACAACCAAAGATAAGATCATCTGAGTTCATAATTATATTAAAAATATTTATTGTCATTACTAAAGGTAATTGTTTTGAAAAGCAATAAAGGGAAAGATTCAAGCATCTATCCTGCCTTTTCTGTATGGATAACATTTCAATATAACCAAAAGTTGATGAGTGACAGTTATCTACATACAGAATCTCAGATAATAAATGCAGAAGAAATAATAAGAAATCACCATTTTGCAACCCTTAATTAAATAATAGATTCAGACATTTATCATCATCAGCTGCTTAAACCAGCAGTTGAAATGCTGTTGGGGGAATGTTGTTGGACGAATTTAATGGAGGCAACAGACTGACAAACTTGACCCTATTGACCAATCTTATTACTAAAAGTACAACCATCAACTATCATGTGCCTCCTGATGTAATGCAAGAGAAATAACAACAACAAAAATTAACCTGAATCTAACCAAGCTTCTAGATCTAAGTACAAGCTTACAGGAAATCTGATGACAGAATAAAAAGTTATAGGAGACTATGTGGAAGTTATCAACCAAATCAAAAGTATAGGAAATTCTACAAAATGACTGTTTTTTAACAACATAAATTGGATGAAACAAAGAGGATAAGCTATTATTGATTAAAATAAATATAATAGATATGTCAATAAAATGCAAAATGTGAACCATGTTTAGATACTAATTCACACCAATCAATTATACAGATATTTTTGAGATAATTTGGGAAAGGTTAACATAACTGAATTTTGGATAATATAATCATTTAAAAATGTTAGTGACTGTGATATTGGTATCACAGTTATGATTCTTTACATTCATGTGTGAGTTGGAAATTTGTACTGAAGTATTTATGTGTTAGATGATAGCATGCTGCAGCATGCTTTAATAATGTTCAGCAAACTCAAAAGGGAGGGTGGGAGATGATACAGACAGGTAGAGTTTAAAATCATATTCATCTGCTGCAAGAATGTTCAGATAGTCATCCAAAGCAAAAATGGTAGAATGTGGGTAACTACTGAAGCTATGTGAAGTTTATATGGAGATTCATTATATTGCATTCTCAACTTTTGTATATGTCCATATACAAACTTGAAAAAAGTTTCCAAGGCTAAGTTTCATTGTTTGTACAAGCAGTTTAAAAAGAAACAATATGGACACACTTCTCTGCCACACTCTATGGCAGATTCAGTAACAAATATTTCTCAAAATAACAACTTATCTAGACCTTTCATTCTATGTATCCAAAATAAATGAGAAATATTTTTAAAAATCTTTTCATTGCTTATACATGTCCAAAAGATTTACTGTTTCCTCCCATATTGCCATGAGAGTCAAAACTTCCAGATACAAATTTCTGTGTTAGTCAGTTTTGCTAGGTTATGCTGTGTAATAAATAGCCTCCCCCCAAATTACAGTGACTTAAAACTACTGAAGTTTTGGGTTTTTGGGTTTTTTTTTTCCCCCTTACTCTCAGTACATGTAGGTGGCTAATCACTTGCAGTTATGCTCTCTGCTGGGGTTCAGTTCCAATATTCACAAGTCTCCATTCTCAGGTCTGGCAGAAGAAGCATCTCCTATTTGGACCTATTCTCATGGCTGAGGGAAAAAACACAAAATGCTGAACTGAACCATACAATTTTCTTTAAAACATTTGTTTGGTAATAGGATGGCAAAACCTGAGAATGGAATGGAGAAATGGAAATTCTATATTCAAGAATGGGGTGCAATTATACAATGTCCCACAGAGAATTTTCCAAAAAGAACATCCTTCCCTCCATTTTTTGATGCACCAAAACATTCTTGTCAACATTTACCTGGGCTCTTGAATGTAAAGCAGCTTAGATTTACCTGTAGACTTAGTTCTTTGGGGCAAAAGCTTAGTCAAAAGATGACTGGATTGGGAAAGTTCTATGTCCACTACCTTAGGGAAACTGAGCATATTTTACCTTTAACAACCAGCTTAGTGCTCACATAAATTCACTGATCCAGCCTATTTAAGCCCTTATGGTGATGCTACCTCCAGAAGCTCATCTATTCTCCAGTCACCGGAATCTGGACAGGTCACTTTTGTCTGTCTACATTGATAGATTTCATAACTTGAATATTGGGGAAATAAAGGTTTCTCAATTTCTTCCTTACCAGAAAGTCCTTAGTTTTGTTTTGTTTTTATTTCCAGTTATTCAAAATGTTCCACACTCTCCCCTACCACCACCAATAAGCACTCTTCATGCTGAATACATCTTACACCCCAAAATAATTCATCTTTCTCCTTACTAAACTCACTAAACTAATAATAACAAAGCAAAAACTTCAACATTAATAGTATGAAATATTAAATTCAAATAAAAATTTAAAAAGGACAAACAAGGTTATTTTATATTAATAAAACTTATAACCTTCAGAATAAAAGAGTCATGCAATTTTATGCATCCAATGACAGAATAAAAATACATAAAGCAAAAATGTTAGAGACACAATTATTATGGGAGATCTTAATGCCACTATCTCTTTCATTAGATCTATGAACAATAAGTAGTGAAATATGTTCACAAGTGAAATTTTTTTTATTTATATTCAATTAGCCAACATTTGGTACATCTTTAGTTTTTGAGTGAAAATTTAATCAATGAAGTTGTTATGAGGTATATTTGGATTTTTAATACTACATACAGATTTTAGACTTTCTTTTCAAGAATCCATGGAACATTTACAATAATGTTTGGAGACCCATGCCCTCTTACTGAAGAAGAGGAAGAAGGAGGAGGAGGAGAAAATAAACTGATCCAGTTCCTCAGTCACTACAGAATTAAGTTAGAAACTAAGAAAAATATTTTTAAGTCAAATTAATGGAATTTAAAAATTCTCCCAAATTACTATCAAATCAAAGGGGAAAATTAAATCATAAACTATTTAGGAAATGGTAAAAATGACAGCTTATTAAAATATGGAGTGGGCCTCCAACATTGATTTTCTTTTCTTCCTACTGATTTAGAAAGTTACAAAGATAGAGACCACATTTTCCAGCCTTTTTTGTAACTAGATTTGCCATGTAACTATGGTCTGGGCAATGCAATTTAGAGAAATAACTGGTGCAACTTCCAGGTCATTACCATAATTATAGATAAAGTCACTTACTTTGGAATTTTTCTCTTTTTCTATTCTTTCGACTAGATCTGGGAGTTGTGTTGTCTTGGTTCTGATGATGCACGCAGATGAAGATAATACTGCAGGACTGGCAGAATAAGAAAATGAACTTAGGTCCCTGAATGATACTGTAAAGCAGAGCGACTTAATGGCTTGGACTTATCTGGCCTATTATACTAGAGAGAAATACATCACTATCTTGTTTGAGCAATTGTATTCTGGGATCTGTTTGTTACAGTAGCTTAGTCTGCCTCCTCACTAAGAAAGTGTATGGCCAAAACTGTCGTTGCAATTTCAATGTTTAAATTTCTTTATTAATAATTAAGAAAATATGAAAGTAAGTTAGGCATCAAATACAATGGAGCCATACAGGAAAAAAAAATAGCACAATCTATCCATAGAATAGTTAAATGAATTAGAAAGATGAAGTCAGAGACTAATGAATTAGAAAAACAGAGGAGCAACAGAAATACTAAGCAAATAAAATAGATAGAAATCATAAATCAAATTAATTATAGGGTCTGTTTGGAGAGGTGCATGAGAAAAACTAATTTTTAAAAAAATAAGGATATGATAAGAAGGGTTAAAAGACCTGATGGATTTAGTAAGATGCAACTCAAATGCCAGGTCCACCAAGGAGAAGTGATATTTTCCTTCTTGAAGCCCACACACCAGCACAAGTTCTGCAGTATGTGTTTAAGAAGCTCTACTGTGGGCAGCAGCTTTGAAGGGCATCCTAGTAGCTTGATGAATGCACATTAAACCTGGGATAGCTCTGGAGATGTGTGCTGTGGGCACACACGCTAATCCCTGATCATTTCAATGGCCTTATTTAGACTGTTTAGAGAAATAAAAACCTGCCAGTTTAGAGACTGGGTGTCATGGGCAATATATTGCAAGCCCAGGCCAAATTGAATCTGAGTGAGTTTCACTATCTCAGCTTGTATGGTAGTGCATAATAAGATCAGCCTCAGAAGAAAGTTATTTTCTGACACCATAACCATCATTTATCATACATTTATCCTAAAGGGCTCCTTTGCTTCTTTTGAATGGCTCATGTTCATGATATATAAAGTTGTCCTTAGAAGAGAGTCACTAGGGGTGCCTACTCTTGATCCACTCAGGTCATGATCAGGGCCATGAGATGGAGCCCTGCTCAAGATTCTCTGTCTCTGCCCCCACCTCTCCCCAACCCCGGTCTCTTAAAAAAAAGGAAAAAAAAAAAAGAAAAAAAAAAAACAGAGAGAGTCCTTAGGACACAGTGAGCACTCAAAAAATAAACTGTTTTTTACTATCTCCTCCTCTGGCACATCTGAGAATGACCATTACACAGCAGAAACAGAGCCTATGCTATAATCTTATAGACTGCAGCAGAGCTCCATCCTATCAAAGGTAGAAAAAAATTTAACAAATTTAAGACCGCAGAAGCTTTGCTAGGCATGCCCCTCAGTTATGAAGAAATATCAGAAAATTTTCAAGAAAGAAAGCATACTCCTATAACCCTCTGAAATTCCATCTTTTGTCTGAATTAAAATATGTTGTAAAAAGAATTATCCCAGCCACAAGAAGGCCATAATGAGAACATCAACTACTTGGTGATGAAGCCATAAAGCTTGTGTCAGCATTTTATGAAATTATAAGATTAATCTTCTATGAAGAAATGACAGGATAGGTAGATGGAAGAGAGACAACGGAGCCCCCTTTGACTTTAGCGAAGCTTTACATTCTTTCCTTCATTACACCATTATCAACTCAATGAGAAATTATGGCCAAGACTGCCTAATTGCTAGCTGGAGGGTCATTCAGAATGAATTCCCTCCATGAGAGTAATGTTACCCAGAGGGGACATAGCAAGCAATGTTCTGTCAGCGTGAATGCTGGGACCAATTTTTTTTTAAGTTCCATCAGTGTCCTCGGTAATGGGATAAAAATGTTGTAGGATGGTAGAGGTATTTAGCAACATTCAGGTTAAGATGAGAATTCAAAATACTATTGGCAAAGAAACACAATGGATTTCAACATGTACGTGGGAAGGCTACTTTTTTTGAAAAGGAAAAATTGCATGGATCTCAAATAGAGAACCAGTAGTTAAGGATAAGAGTAACAGAAAATGTTCCCTGACTACAGTGGAGTGCAAGTAGAGCAGAAATTAACAAGCTGTGCAGAGAAGGTGAACTTCAACCCAGTGCTAACCTTCTAGGAGACAGACTGTACATAAAAGGACAGAGAAGACTAAGGTATGCAAACGTGAAACATGGAAGTGATCATAAAAGCAAATAGTACTAAAGGATGTTTCTCTATAAGAATATTTCACACATGTACCAAATACTCCACTCTAAGAATGACTCAGGATCTGCTAGCCGCCAGCATCTACCTGGGTGAGCCTCAGGGTGACCTGTTCTAGGATTAAGGTGTATTATATGATGATAGCTATTCCTTTGATTGTGACAGAATAATAATTTCTTTTTTTTTTAATTTTAAGTTTGTATTTTAACTCCAGTTAGTTAACATATAGTGTTATATTAGTTTCAGGTGTATAATATAGTGATTCAACAATTCCATACATCACCCAGTGCTCATCATGAGTGCTGATTTTGACAGAGATAGTAATTTAAAGTTGCATCCCTTAAAAAAAGGAAACAGTTGCACCCCTTCCCAATAATTCAGGTGGGTTGATCTGCTATGTCAAGACAGAGAAACTAGGAGTTTCATATTGATATGTGCATGTGGCATCATGGAGCAAATATGGGGGGGGGGGAGAAAAAACAGTCCCTGCTTTTACGGCACTAGCAGTTTAAAGATAGGAACACATAAAAAATTAATATTTGTTTCTTTATGATAGGATCTAAATAAGTAGTTTTCAAAATCAGAACAATAGAAAGAGGTATTTGGGCTTGAAATATTCACAGGAAGTATGGCTACTTCAGGTAGCTTGTAGTGGGGAGTGTTTGGACCTTTAGCTAGGTGTGCTTTGTGCTGTTTGTTAAGATAAGCCTCGAAAAGAAAAGAAAAGAAAAAAAAAAAAAAAAGCCTGATCCAACAAAAGAGAAAAGTAACAAAAAAGCAAACAGACAAAAAAAACAAAAACAAAAACTATAAGGAACAAAAAACTGTAAGCCTGATTCCAAAGAATAAGAAAGAAAGAAGGAAAAGAGTAAGGAAAGAAGAAATAGCCTGATCTGAAAAATAAGACAATGAAACAAACAAACCAACAAATGAACAAAAACTTATAAGCCTGATCCTGATACCAAAAAAAAGGTAAAGAAAAAGAAGAAAAAATATATAAAAAAAAATAAAAGATAAAAAACAACAAAATAAGAAATACAAAATTTTAAAAAAGAAAAGAAAAGAAAAGGAAAAAGAAAAGAAAAGAAAAGGAAAAAGAAAAGAAAAGAAAGCCTGGTCCTATTTCCACCAGAACCCAAGTTGACGCTTCAGAGCACTTTTTTTTTTTTAAAGATTTTATTTATTTATTTGAGAGAGAGAATGAGAGACAGAGAGCACGAGAGGGGAGAGGGTCAGAGGGAGAAGCAGACTCCCCGCTGAGCAGGGAGCCCGATGTGGGACTCGATCCCGGGACTCCAGGATCATGACCTGAGCTGAAGGCAGTCGCTTAACCAACTGAGCCACCCAGGCGCCACCAGAGCACTTTTTAATCAATAGATTTGCTACATGCAGGGGGCCTGTGTTGGTCTTCTGAGTGAGAGGCCCACTGGGCTGGCTCAGAAACAGACTTGCCCTTGTAAAGATGCCCCTGCCAGGCCTGGGTGGGGGTGAGGGTTTGGAGGGGGAGGGGGTGTTTAGGATAGGGGACTTCAGCCTCCACGGGAAGCGCTGTGTTTCTCTCTGAAGTCTGACTGTGCTGGAGGGCATGGGGGGAGGGAAAGGTGGTGGAGGAGGAAGATGGCATTATGGTGCCCGCTTGTCCCTGGGACTGGAACTTGTGGCCATCGCTGTTCAGGAGGCCCTCGCAGAAAAGTGAACAATCTCCTGTATTTCCTGGCTTTCATCAGATCCTTGCCCTTAACTTGTCTGTGCCCAGGCTGTCAGTGTGCCCAATGCCACAGATCTCCTGTATTTTATCTGTGGCTGGTGGCTAGGACTCAAAACTCCAAATTTTAAAGGGCCTGGCAAGGTGTGGACCCTGGAGGAGAGCCTTGAGGCATGCCTGGCACCCTCCTGTCCCAGAAAAGCAGTCGCACGGTGTATACACGGTGGTTAGAGTCTATTGTGATACACGTGAAAAGCTGCTACAAGGTTATCTGCCCTCTGCGCACGCCTCTGTCCCCTGCTGTTGAATGCCACTCAATGGCTCCCAGCTGGCCTTTTGTCCTTGGAGTGGCAAAATACCCTCTTCCAAATGTACTCTGGGAAGGGGAGCAATCTCTCCCAGTGTGACCCAGGGGATCTCCTTACCCTGGCTTATCGCGCAGTCCCCTATCTGCTGCACTCTCGCCCTCTCTCCTCCTCTCCCTGACTTCACTCTGCGAAAAGGGTTCCCTTCCCTTTGGACCCTGTGGCTTTCCTCTCCCCCAATTCATGAGGCCAAACCTTGCATCTGCCATACTCTCTCCCTCTAATGGTGCAGATTGTTTTCTTAATCCTCAGATTGATTTCCTAGTTATTCAAAATATTTTGGTATTGATCTCGCTGTGTTCAAGGGACAAGGCAAACTCAGGGTCCCCCCACTAGTCCGCCATCTTACCTCCCTGCAAATGAAGTTTTAAAAGCCAGAAGGATGATCATGTGATTTTTGACCTACTGGATCTTCCCTTCTGCCTTTCCCTTAGGTAATGATTTCACCTTTTTCACCAGTGTTATATTCTTGCCTCTCATTCATAAAGAATTTACCCTTTTTCTGCATAATTTATTCACTCTTAAGGCTTCTCTACTACACTTATGTTGATGCCTCCGAAAGATCTGTCTCTATCCTCATCTCTTTCCTAAGTTACAGAATAATTGTGCTAACTTCTGCTGCCTACTTCCACCTGATGACCAGAAGTCAAAAAAATAGAATCTACCTTTCCACCCAATCCTATCCTTTTTACAGGTTCACTTTCTCAGTTAATGGCATCATCATCATCAGTGATGCCCAAGATAAAAATTTAAGTAATTCTTGACAATTTCCATTCCTCAACCACTACCATGTGTCCCTGTACATTAAAAATTCTCCTTTGCTTTTCAAAATCATGTGGATTACTATTTAAAAGGCTCTTAAAATTATCGTCTTTCCTCCAGGCCCCATATTTTCACTTGCCTACTTTCTATCCTTATTATTTTCTTGGGATTATTGCAACAGATCTAATTTTTAAAATCTACCTTCATTCTAATTTTTCTCCAAAGTATTTTTTTATATTGCTGCCATATTGTGAAGTCATATCAATCACTTTCTCAAAAACTGTAGGAGAGCCCCTAAGCCTAACAAAATTTCTTCAAGCCTGACTTTAGGCTATTTTGCCACCCAGTTCCAGCAAGAATACTATGGTCCAACCACACTGGATTTTTCACTGACCTTCAAATGCACTAAGTACTTCAATTGTACACATGTTTCATGAATACTTTTTTTCCAGACTATAAAGTTCTCCTTCTACTCTTGTTTGCCCCTTTAAGTGCCTCATTATTCAAGACCTGGATTAAAGGTCACATTTTTCTAAGCCTCTCTTTGCCTCAGTTGTGTAAATTAAAATTGTCACCACCCTGTGGCAAAAATGTTGCAATATAATGCATTGTGGCTACTTGTATAGGTATCTGGTTTTAACACTTAACTTCTTATAGATGGGTACCAGGTTTTATTCATCTTGAAATCCCTATAGCCAACACAGTATCAAACAAGGATGAAAATTATGTTTACTGAAGTCAAGCTGAATTGAGTTGACTTGAACTGAAGACATCTATGAGTAGTGGGAAACATTTAATGAAGCTGAAAGAAAGGATTGGGAATGAAGACATTAGCTAAAGTCATTAGAATATTCATGTTTTCCAAGCTTCTCATACAGAGAAGGTAACTCACAGAAAATGATGACATGGAAGAGGTAGGAAGAGAAAAACAGGGAATCCAGTGAAGATTACAGAAGAAAAGTAGTTAGTGAAGTAAAAAGAGCACCAGGAAAGAAAATGGCACTAAACACAGTCCATTGGAAGGAATCCTCAGAAAGAAAATTGAAAATCTTTTTTTTCATTTTTGCCAAGTCCTATAACCCAGATCATCCTGTTCTAAAGGATAATTTTTCCCATCCTCCCAAATGAAGATATGTAAATGGCACCCAGATGTTTTAGGATTATCATCCTTTTAATTATTTTCTTAATGTAATCTTCAGGAGATCATAAATAACATAAATTTACTTTCCATTTGCTTATTTGCTTACTAAATCAGCTGTTAGCTCAAGTACATGGTGTTCAGTAGCATTGTGTTTGTACTATATTTGCTTGCTGATGGTTGCAAACTTACTCACTTGCTAATAAATGGGTCTTGCATCTAATTGATAATATCTCTGTTCCATTAAAATTTGGATCAGTAGACATAAGTTCCTTTCTGAGTTTAAATTTTACTTTCATTGTTTTTATTATCTATGCAATGGTATATGCAGCAAACAAAATAACAGATTGAAAAGTGCCCTAATAATTTTCCTACAATTTGCCTTCTCTGCATACTCTTAAATTTTTATGGGTCCTTGTTAACATTAACAGCTCTAATTCTAGTTGATATGTAAGAGTGTCAGAAATGATATTCTAGGATAAACTTAGTGTATTGGCTGACTTTAGATCTGACATATATTTAGACATTCTTCATAAAGTCGACTTTAAAATCTTATAGATGTGATCCTATGCTCCTCATTTCCCTTAATAACCAAGTAAGGTCTACAGGCTGAGATTGCTTCTAATTGTCCTGAGGAGATTCTAACTGGGAAGGGACTTGTTTATTTTAGGAGGTCATGTGTTCTTCAGCCTTCAGATCATTTCCCAGTGGCCCCCAAACTGAGAAATAGTAGCCTCTATCATGACTCACCTGATTCTTCCACAACTGAAGCCTATTTGGGAAGATAAGACACCTATTCTAAATGCCTGGGTGATATCTACCAACCAAAGAAACTGTCAATGAACTATTCTCGAGAAGTTCCTAAACACAGCCCATCTCCAGTCTCATTCCTTGCAGAAACCCCTCCTCTTCAAAAATGAATAATGAGATTACTGGTGTAGAATTATGATTGTACCATCTGATTTTCCTCTACTCTTCCACTTTCTGCTTGAAATGGACTTTCCCCTTTGTTTAACTATTCATCTTTAAAAGCTCTGTTTTTAATCCACTATGTATCTTTAAGAAAGGAAGAAAACACAGAAGAACAAATAGACAACACAACTGAAATAATACCATATATAAGCAGATATCACACTCTTTTGGGTAGAGAATTTCATTTTTTTTAAAGTAGTATTACCTATGTCTTTATTTACTTCTTACAGGCTCCAGTATGATTTTAGTGTTCAATGAAAAATTCTGATACTGATATTCATGATAATGAGTATCGCATTTTATATAACTACAGTGGAAGAGCACTCTGTTAATCTGAAAGAACAAAAAATCCAGCAATTACAAAACAATAGTAATAATAACAACTTCCTTTTCTCAAATAAAATTTCCCCCATATCTTTCACTGAACACCGTTGCATCCAAATTCTGAATCTCTTAGAAATACTGTCATTTGATTCCAATTCATCCATGCATACATGCATACATTTTACTCAGATGCCAAATCACATTAATTTTTTTGTTGCTTTATTTTTAGTTTTTCAATGGCCAAAAATGATAAAATTGTAAGGTTATAATAGTGCCTTCTGGCCCCTTGCCTCTTCATTTCCATCTCCCTCCTTAAAGAGAACAGTTGTTCAAGACTAACCTGGAATATTTTCTTATAGATTATTTTTATTTTTTTTAATTTTTTTTAAAGATTTTATTTATTTACTTGAGAGAGAGTGAGAGAGAGAGAGAGAGAGCACAAGAGGGGGTAGGGTAAGAAGGAGAAGCAGATTCCCTGCCGAGCAGGGAGCCTGATGCGGTACTCGATCCTGGAACTCTGGGATCATGACCTGAGCCGAAGGCAGTCGCTTAACAAACTGAGCCACCCAGGTGCCATCTTCTAGATTATTTTTAATGCGTTACAAATATACCTATCTTCATACACAAGTCTTAGTTTAATAAACAGAATCCTATCATAGATATATTTCTGTGACTTTCACATAACTCTATATCTTAGCGATATCTTTATGGCAGTATGAACACATCCATCACCTTCTTTGTAATGGCTACATAGTACTAAATAATCTAAATATACCATAAATTATTTAGTCTTACCTTTATTAACGAATGTTCAGTACACATCCATTTTTTACTGCTATAACAATGACAAAACGAGTATGTTTGTATATAAGTTTGTGCCCACACATGACTATTTCTCTAGCAGAGAGTATAAACATGAAATTGCTGGGTCAAAGGTTATGTGTGTTCTAGAAAATTGCCTTTCAAAAACATTCGTGCCAATTTACATTTCTACCAACACTGGAAGATAATGCCTGCTTCCTCACAAACGCATCAAAACAAAATTTTCAATCTTTCAAAATAATTTTTCCCATCTGATGAACAAAAATTGGTATTATTTTTGCTTTAATTTGCATTTCTGTGGTTTTTAATACAGCTTGACTTTTTTTTCACAAAGTTTATTGGCCATTTGTATTTTTCTATATATTTGTCCATTTTTACTAGTTGGTTTTCCCTTTCACTATATAAGATCTCCTTATAATTACAAACCCATCTTGTCATACATGTTGCACATATTTTGAAAACTCAAAATACATAATATCAATAACAATAAGAATTTAATTATAATGCAATAATTCATATGCATAAAAGGCAGGTTTTTTGAGTCAGCATACCCAGCCTGTCAGAAGTTTGAGGTCTGTCAGTGCAAATCAAGACTATTCAGTTCTTGGCAACAGTTTGTTACACTTGGTGTCTGTTTTCTGCTCTAACTCAAATGCCCATGGGAAATATTTGGGACCTGTGTGTGATGGTTAATTTTATGTGTCAGTTCGACTGGATCACAAGGTACCCAGAGACTTGGCTAAACATTATTTCTCAGTGTGTCTGTGAGAACATTTCTGAATGAGATTAACATTAAATTCAGTAAACTGAGTAAAGCAAACTCCATCATCCAATCCATTGAGGGCCTGAATAGAAAAAAAAGTGGAGGAGGAGCAAGAGGGCGGAGGAGTAGGAGACCTGGATTTCGTCTGGTCCCAGGAATTCAGCTGGATAGGGATCAAACCATTCTGAACACCTACGAACTCAACAGGAGATTGAAGAAAAGAAGAGCAACAACTCTCTGAACAGAAAAGCGACCACTTTCTGGAAGGCAGGACGTGCGGACAAGTGAATCTGAGGTGATATTCGGAGGATAGACAGCAGGGAGGGGGCCTCCATCTGCCACTTCTGGCAAGTGATAGAGCCACGGAGCACAAAATCGGAACTTTTAGAAGTCAGCTCCACTGAGGAATGTTGCTCCAGTGGCTAAGCGGGGTGTGGAACCCTTGCTGGGACAGTGTGGTCTCAGGACCCTCGGGGTCACATAAAGACTGGGGGTGCCCGAGTGCAGCAGAGCTCCCAGGTATCGGAGCGGGGAAGCTGGCTCCAGAGACGGAGCAAAGGAGTGGGCTGTCAGCTCGGGGTTGCCATAAACCGTGATCTGCGGCACAGTCAGGACCCTGCTCTTCCAGCAGGGACCCAACAAGTGGCAGATCCGGGGAGACTCCCCCGCCTCCCCCTGGAGGAGCAGCGGGGGAGCACACCACAGGTATCTGCTGGGTTTGGAGACTCCACACGGGGTCGTGAGCTAAAGATAGAAACGCTCCATCACTGGCCGGGTGAGCACGGAGTGTGGCTGGAGACCGGCCGGAGACCGGGGAGACGGGAGTGATTGATTGCTTTTCTCTGGGGGCACACTGAGGAGTGGGGCCCCGAGTTCTCGGCTCCTCCAGGGCAGAGATTGGGAGGCCGCCATTTTCACTCTCATCCTCCAAAGCTGTACAGAAAGCTTGCAGGGAACAAAAGCTCCCAAGAGCAAACCGAGCATATGACTTAGCCCAACCAGGCAAGGGTGGGGCAATTCTGCCTCTGGCAAAGACATTTGGGAACCACGGCAACAGGCCCTTCCCCCAAAAGATCAGCAAGAACAGCCAGCCAAGACCAAGTTTACTGATTAATGAGAACGACAGAACTCCAGTGCTAAGGGAATACTGCACATAGAATTCATGGCTTTTTCCCCATGATTCTTTAGTCTTTCAATTAACTGTATTTTTTTTTTGAATTTTTCTTTTTTCCTTTTTCAACCAACTTCTTATCAGTCTCTCTTTTTTAAAAATCTTTTTTATTTTTCATTTTTAGAGTCATATTCTATCCCTTCATAGTAGTTACCCTTATTTTTGGTATATATATGTAAGTTGTTCTCTCTTTAAAATTTTGGGATACAGTTTCTTCTAACAGATCAAAATATACCCTAAATCTCTAGTATATAGATTTGTTCTAGTCTCCTGCCTGATCACATTCTCTCCTATTTTTTTAATATATATATCCTCTTCTTTCTTTTTTTCAACCAACTTATCTTATCAATTCCTTTTATAAAATCTTTTATAATTTCCACCTTTATGTCATATTCCATCCCTTCATCATATTAACCTTTATTTTTGTACATATATAAGTTTTTCTTTCTTTATAATTTTGGGAGGCACTTTCTTCTAACAGACCAAAATACACCCAAAAACTAGTGTGTGACCCTGATCTATGCACCAGCCTGATCATATTTGATCATATTCTATTTTTTTTGTTTTGTTTTTGTTTGTTTTTATCTTTTTCATTTTCATTTTCTTTTTTCTTTTTTCTTTCTTTCCCTTTCTTTTCCCCCAGTTTCAGGTCTTTTCTGATTTGTTTAGTGTATATTTTCTGGGGACGTTGTTACCCTATTAACATTTTGTTCTCTCATTCTATTCTCCTCTGGACAAAATGACAAGATGGAAAAAATCACCTCAACAAAAAGAACAAGAGGCAGTACCAACTGCCAGGGACCTAATCAATATGGACTTTAGTAAGATGTTGGAACTAGAGTTCAGACTGATGATTTTAAAGATATTAGCTGGGCTTGAAAAAAGCATGGAAGATACTAAAGAAACCCTTTTTGGAGAAATAAAAGAACTAAAATCTAACCAAGTCAAAATCAAAAAGGCTATTAACGAGGTGCAATAAAAAATGGAGGCTCTAACTGCTAGGATAAATGAGACAGAAGAAAGAATTGGTGATATAGAAGACCAAATGATGGAAAATAAAGAAGCTGAGAAAAAGAGAGATAAACAACTACTGGATCACGAGGGCAGAATTTGAGAGATAAATGATACCATAAGATGAAACAACATTAGAATAATTGGGATCCCAGAAGAAGAAGAAAGAGAGAGAGGGGCAGAAGGTATATTGGAGCAAATTATAGCAGAGAACTTCCCTAATTTGGGGAAGGAAGCAGGCATCAAAAACCAGGAGGCACAGAGAACCCCTCTCAAAATCAATAAAAATAGGTCAACACCCCAACATCTAATAGTAAAACTTACGAGTCTCAGAGACAAAGAGAAAATCCTGAAAACGGCTTGGGAGAAGAGATCTGTAACCTACAATGGTAGAAACATTAGAATGGCAACAGACCTATCCACAGAGACCTGGCAGGCCAGAAAGGACTGGCAGGATATATTCAGAGCACTAAATGAGAAAAATATGCAGCCAAGAATACTATATCCAGCTAGGCTGTCATTGAAAATAGAAGGAGAGATAAAGAGCTTCCAGGACAAACAAAAACTAAAGGAATTTGCAAACACAAAACCAGCCCTACACGAAATATTGAAAGGGGACCTCTAAGCAAAGAGAGAGCCTAAAAGCAACATAGACCAGAAAGGAACACAGACAATATACAGTAATAGTCACCTTACAGGCAATACAATGGCACTAAATTCATATCTTTCAATAGTTACCCTGAATGTAAATGGGCTAAATGCCCCAATCAAAAGACACAGGCTATCAGATTGGATAAAAAAACAAGACCCATCGATATGCTGTTTGCAAGAGACTCATTTTAGACCCAAAGACACTCCCAGATTGAAAGTGAGGGGGTGGAAAACCATTTACCATGCTAATGGACACCAAAAGAAAGCTGGGGTGGCAATCCTTATATCAGACAAATTAGATTTTAAGCCAAAGACTGTAATAAGAGATGAGGAAGGACACTATATCCTACTTAAAGGGTCTATCCAACAAGAAGATCTAACAATTGTAAATATCTATGCCCCTAACATGGGAGCAGCCAATTATATAAGCCAATTAATAAGAAAAGCAAAGAAACACATCGACAACAATACAGTAATAGTGGGGGACTTTAACACTCCCCTCACTGAAATGGACAGATCATCTAAGCAAAAGATTAACAAGGAAATAAAGACTTTAAATGACACACTGGACCAAATGGACTTCACAGATACATTCAGAACATTCCATCCCAAAGCAACAGAATACACATTCTTCTCTAGTGCCCATGGAACATTCTCCAGAATAGATCACATCCTAGGTCACAAATCAGGTCTCAACCAGTACCAAAAGATTGGGATCATTCCCTGCCTATTTTCAGACCACAGTGCTTTCAAACTAGAACTCAATCACAAGAGGAAAGTCGGAAAGAACTCAAATACATGGAGGCTAAAGAGCATCCTACTAAAGAATGAATGGGTCAACCAGGAAATTAAAGAAGAATTAAAAAAATACATGGAAACCAATGAAAATGAAAACACAACTCTTCAAAATCTTTGGGATGCAGCAAAGGTGGTCCTAAGAGGAAAGTATATAGCAATACAAGCCTTTCTCAAGAAACAAGAAAGGTCTCAAATACCCAACCTAACCCTACACCTAAAGGAGCTGGAGAAAGAACAGCAAAGAAAACCTAAACCCAGCAGGAGGAGAGAAATAATAAAGATCCAAACAGAAATCAATGAAACAGAAACCAAAAGAACAGTAGAACAGATCAACGAAACTAGGAGCTGGTTCTTTGAAAGAATTAACAAGATTGATAAACCCCTGGCCAGACTTATCAAAAAGAAGAGAGAGGGGCGCCTGGGTGGCTCAGTCGTTAAGCGTCTGCCTTCGGCTCAGGTCATGATCCCAGGGTCCTGGGATCAAGCCCCGCATCAGGCTCCCTGCTCGGCAGGAAGCCTGCTTCTCCCTCTCCCACTCCCTCTGCTTGTGTTCCCTCTCTCGCTGTGTCTCTCTATGTCAAATAAATAATTAAAAAAAAGAAAAAAAAGAAAAAAAAAGAAGAGAGAAATGACCCAAATAAATAAAATCATGAATGAAAGAGGAGACATCACAACCAACACAAAAGACATACAAACAATTATAAGAACATATTATGAGGAACTGTATGCCAGCAAATTAGATAATCTGGAAGAAATGGATGCATTCCTAGAGATGTATCAACTACCAGAACTGAACCAGGAAGAAATAGAAAACCTGAACAGACCTATAACCACTAAGGAAATTGAAGCAGTCATCAGAAATCTCCCAACAAACAAAAGCCCAGGGCCAGAAGGCTTCCCAGGGGAATTCTACCAAACATTTCAAGAAGAATTAATACCTATTCTTCTGAAACTGTTCCAAAAAATAGAAATGGAAGGAAAACTTCCAAACTCGTCTTATGAGGCCATCATTGCCTTGATCCCCAAACCAGACAAAGACCCTGATCATCAAAAAGGATAATTACAGACCAATATCCTTGATGAACATGGATGCAAAAATTCTCACCAAAATACTAGCCAATAGGATCCAACAGTACATTAAAAGGATTATTCACCACGACCAAGTGGGATTTATCCCTGGGCTACAAGGTTGGTTCAACATCCACAAATCAATCAATGTAATACAATACATTAATAAAAGAAAGAACAAGAACCATATGATCCTCTCAATAGATGCAGAAAAAGCATTTGACAAAGTACAGCATCCTTTCTTGATCAAAACTCTTCAGAGTATAGGCATAGAGGGTACATACTGCAATATCATAAAAGCCATCTATGAAAAACCCACAGCAAATATCATTCTCAATGGGGAAAAACTGAGAGCTTTCTCCCTAAGGTCAGGAACATGGCAGGGATGTCCACTATCACCACTGCTATTCAACATAGTATTAGAAGTCCTAGCCACAGCAATCAGACAACAAAAAGAAATAAAAGGCATCCAAATGGGCAAAGAAGAAATCAAACTCTCACTCTTTGCAGATTATATGATACTTTATGTGGAAAACTCAAAAGACTTCACCCCAAAACTGCTAGAACTCATACAGGAATTCAGTAAAGTGGCAGGATATAAAATCAATGCACGGAAATCAGTGGCATTCCTATACACCAACAACAAGCCTGAAGAAAGAGAATTAAGGAGTCAATCCCATTTACAATTGCACCCAAAACCATAAGATACCTAGGAATAAATCTAACCAAAGAGGCAAAGAATCTGTACTCGGAAAACTATAAAATAGTCATGAAAGAAATTGAGGAAGACACAAAGAAATGGAAAAACGCCATGCTCATGGATTGGAAGAACAAATATTGTGAAAATGTCAATGCTACCTAGAGCAATCTACACATTCAGTGCAATCCTTATCAAAATACCACCCACTTTTTTCAAAGAAATGGAACAAATAATCCTAAAATTTGTATGGAACCAGAAAAGACCCTGCATAGCCAGAGGAATGTTGAAAAAGAAAAACAAAGCTGGCGGTATCACAATTCTGGACTTCCAGCTCTATTACAAAGCTGTCATCATCAAGAGAGTATGGTACTGGCACAAAAACAGATGCATAGATCAATGGAACAGAATAGAGAGCCCAGAAATGGACCCTCACCTCTATGGTCAACTAATCTTTGACAAAGCTGGAAAGAATGTCCAATGGAGAAAAGACAGTCTCTTCAACAAATGGTGTTGGGAAAATTGGACAGCCACATGCAGAAGAATGAAACTGGACCATTTCCTTACACCACACACAAAAATAGACTCTAAATGGTTGAAAGACCTAAATGTGAGACAGGAGTCCATCAAAATCCTAAAGGAGAACACAGGCAGCAACCTCCTCGACCTCAGCTGCGGCAACTTCTTCCTAGAAACATCGCCAAAGGCAAGGGAAGCAAGGGCAAAAATGAACTATTGGGACTTCATCAATATAAAAAGCTTTTGCACAGTGAAAGAAACAGTCACCAAGCCAAAAGACAACTAACAGAATGGGAGAAGATATTTGCAAATGGCATATCAGATAAAGGGCTAGTATCCAAAATCTATAAAGAACTTCTTAAACTCAATACCCAAAGAACAAATGATCCAATCAAGAAATGGTCAGAAGACATGAACAGACATTTTTCCAAAGAAGACATCCAAATGGCCAACAGGCACATGAAAAAGTGCTCAACATCACTCAGCATCAGGGAAATCCAAATCAAAACCTCCATGAGATACCACCTCATACCAGTCAGAATGGCTAAAAGTAACAAGTCAGGAAATGACGGATTTTGGCGGGGATGCGCAGAAAGGGGAACCCTCCTACACTGTTGGTGGGAATGCAAGCTGGTGCAACCACTCTGGAAAACAGTATGAAGGTTCCTCAAAAGGTTGAAAATAGAGCTACCATACGATCCAGCAATTGCACTACTGGGTATTTACCCCAAAGATACAAATGTAGGGATCCGAAGGGGTATGTGTGCCCTGATGTTTATAGCAGCAATGTCCACAATAGCCAAACTGTGGAAAGAGCCAAGATGTCCATCAACAGATGAATGGATAAAGAAGATGTGGTATATATATACAATGGAATATTATGCAGCCATAAAAAGGAATGAAATCTTGCCATTTGCAACAACATGGATGGAACTGGAGGGTATTATGCTGAGTGAAATAAGTCAATCAGAGAAAGACGTATGATATGACCTCACTGATATGAGGAATTCTTAATCTCAGGAAACAAACTGAGGGTGGCTGGAGTGGTAGGGGGTGGGAGGGAAGGGGTGACTGGGTGATAGACACTGGGGAGGGTATGTGCTATGGTGAGCACTGTGAATTGTGTAAGACTGTTGAATCACAGACCTGTACCTCTGAAACAAATAATACATTATATGTTAAAAAAGAAAAAAAAGAAGAAGATAGCAGGGGGGGAAGAATGAAGCGGAGGAAATTGGAGTGGGAGACGTACCATGAGAGACTATGGACTCTGAGAAACAAACTGAGGGTTCTAGAGGGGAGGGGGGTGGGGGGATGGGTTAGCCTGGTGATGGGTACTAAAGAGGGCACGTACTGCATGGAGCACTGGGTGTTATACGCAAACAATGAATCATGGAACACTACATCAAAAACTAATGATGTAATGTATGGTGATTAACATAACATAATAATAAAAAAAAAGAAAGAAAAGTGGAGTAAAGAAGGATTAGCTCTCTGCCTGAGTGCATAAGCTAGGACATCAGTTTCCTGTACTCAGACCAGAAATTACCAGGGGCTCCCCTCGTTCTTGGGCCTTTGGACTTGGAGTGGGGCTCATGCTACTGGCTCCCCCAGTTCTCAGGCCTTTGGGCTTGAATTGGAATTACACCAATGGCCTTCCTGGGCCTCTAGCTTACAGATGCCAAATTGTGGGATTTCTCAGCCTGCATGATCTCATGAGCTAATTCCTTAAAATAAAACTCTTTCTCTCTGTATACATATACATCTAATTGGTTCTTCTTTGGAAAACTCCGACTGATGCACTATGTCTAGCTAAATCTAGCAGACAATGCCAGCAATTCCAGAGGTCTCCTAATTGGCTGGCACTAGTAATATCTTGCTCAGTGGAGATTGGACTGAAAAAATATAAGGGAAACTGAATACTGGGGACCTGCCCTCTGCATACCATTGCCTAACAGAAGTTTCTTCTTCCCTGCCTAACTCTACTGTTCCCTTCATGTTCACCTCCTTCTTCTTGCAGATGATAATGACTTTTGCCTGAAACCATCTGAAAATGGATCAAACAGAAGACAAGTCAATGTCCAAATGTGTTATACCCCAAATCGTGTCATTGCAGCTTTTATAATCATGGAATTTTGCTATGTTTTTCCCATTTATCCATTCATCTGTTGATGGACATCTGGGTTGTTTTCCGTTTTTAGCTATTACAAATACAGCTGCTATAAACATTTAGTTCTTGGGTGCCTGGGTGGCTCAGTTGGTTAAGCGACTGCCTTCGGCTCAGGTCATGATCCTGGAGTCCTGGGATCGAGTCCCGCATCGGGCTCCCTGCTCAGCAGGGAGTCTGCTTCTCCCTCTGACCCTCCCCCCTCTCATGCTCTCGCTCTATCTCATTCTCTCTCTCAAATAAATAAATAAAATCTTTAAAAAAAAACATTTAGTTCTTTCTGTGAATATATGCTTTAATTTCTCTTGGGGAAATATCTATGATTGGAATAGCTGAATCATGAGGTTGATGTATATATACCTTATTTAGAGACTGCCAAACTTCTCTCCAAAACTGTTGCAGCATTTTATATTCCCATCAGTAGTGTATGAGAGTTCCAGTTTGTCCCTATCTTGACAAACACTGGGCATTTTGTCTTTTAATTTTTTTGTTCATTTTTAATTTTAGCCATTCTAGTGGTTCTGAATGGTATCTATCGCAGTTTTAGTTGGCATTTCCCTAATGACTAATGATGAGCCAATTTTCATATGCTTATTTGCTATCTATATATCTTCTTCTATTTAAAAGAACTACTTAAAATATTTCTAAATTTTTAAAATTAATGTCTTTAATTTTAAAAAATCCAGTGGTTGCTTTTCTTATTATTAAGTTTTAAGATTTCTTTATATACTCTAGAAACAAATTTTTGTTGGATATATGTTTGCAAATACTTTTTTCTCAATTTGTGGCATAACTTTTCATTATTTTAACATTGGCTTTCAAAGAGCAGTAATTAATTTTGATTAAACCCAGTTTATCAATTTGTTCTTTTATGGATTGTGCTTTGGTGTCATATCTAAGAAGTTTGCCTAACTCAAGGTCACAAAGATTTTGCTCCTATGCTTTCTTCTACAAGTTTTATAGTTTTAGATCTTACACTGTGATTCATTCTGAGTTAATTTTATCTATGCTATGAGGTTTCAATAGAGGTTCATCATTTTGAAACTGGATAGTCAATTGTTCTAGCACCATTTGTTGAAAAAAACATTCTTTCTCTAGTGAAGTTCCTTTGCATCTTTATTGAAAATCTGGTCATAATATAAATATGGATTTTTTTTCCTGGACTCTATTGTGTTACACTAATCTATTTGTCTAACTTTGTGCCATTATTATACTCTTTTAGTTACTATAGCTTTATAATTAATATCTTAATTCCTCCAACTTCTGGTTTTCAAACTTTTTCACTTTATTTGTTTTTTGCTTCCTAGGCCTTTGCACTCACATACCCATTTTATAATCACTCTGGCTTAAGATTTTATTAAAATTGCATTAAATTAATAGGTCAATTTGGGAAAAGTCATATTTTAATAATAAAAAACCTTCTGAGACATAAATACAATATATTTTTTCATTATTTAGGTCTTTTTTAATTTCCCTCAGTTTTTTAGTGGACAGATCTTTCATATCTGTACATTTCTATGGTTGACCTCTGTCAGGTTGAGAAAGATCCCTATACAAGCTTCCTGAGAGTTTTTACCAGGAAGAGATGTTAGATTTTGCCAAATACCCTTTCTGCTTTTCTGTATTAATCATATATTTTTTTTTCTTTTTTAGTCTATTAATATGGTGATTGATTTTAAAATTTACATTTTAAATTTCTGGGATAAACCACACTTGGCCATAAAATATTATCATTTTTATATATCGCTTGACTAGAATTCACTAAAATTTTAAGAATTTTTCCATCTACATTCATGAGAAATATTGGCCTGTTATTTCATCTTTGGTAGCATCTTTATTAATATCTTTCTGCCTTTGGTAGCAGTATAATGGTAGCTTTCATATATCTCCCTCTTTTCCATAATTGGCAATATTTCTTCACTAATGCATGGTGTAATTTCCCAGGAAAGCCACTGGCCTTCAAGTTTTCTTTGTGGGAAGGTTGTTAAATACAAATTAAATGATTTCTCTAATAGATATATCTATTTAGGTTTGACAGTTTCTATCCTCAGAGATTTTGTCTAATATCTCTGAGTTGAGATTATTGGCATGATTTCATTCTTAATTTACACTTATTATCTTTTTAATATATATATAGAATCTTCAGTTTTGTCACCTCTCTAATTCTTGATATTGGTAACTTGTGTCTTTTCTGGTCATTCTGGCTAGTTTTATCAGTTGTTTTGCTCTTATATAGGCATATTAACATTCCACTATATAGAATTTAAAGGAAATATTATTAGAGATAAAGATTATATTTTTAATGATTGGTAAATTTATCACAATTCTAAATATGCAACTAATAACATAAAGCTTAAACTAATAGAATAAAATGCAAATCTATAAAGAATTACAAATTCTCAATCAAGTAAGGGAATAAAAACACACAATTCAGAGTAACTAATAGAATAAAAAAAATCAGTAGAGACATAGAAAATCTGAACAACATCTTTACTATATAACACCTTTAGACCTATATAAACATACATATATCCAGCAAATTCTGAAATGCACACTTTCTAAAAATCACAGTTACTAAAAGTGACTACATGCTTGTCCACAAAGTAGAAACTAATGATTTGAAATTATAAGTGCTATTCTCATAGAGAAAATCAATAACAAAACATAATAGGAATTTACCTGTACTTTGGAAAATTAATAAATAAATTTCAAACAATACATAGTTTAAAGTAGACATAGTAATTAAAAATAAAGTATTTTAAGTGGAATACTAATTAAAATATGTTATCTCAAAACTTGTGGGGCCTAGCTGAAGTTAGACTTAGAAAAAAACTTGTAGCATTAAAATATACATTCTATATTTTAACCATCCATCTTAAAAATTTATAATAGCTCTAATTTAAACCAAAAGAAGGTTGAAAGGAGGGAATAAAATTATGGGAGGATGTTAAAATAGAAAACAAACACACCATAGAGAGGATCAACTAAGTTGACAAAAGTTTACAAATTGAAAATATCAATAAATTAATAAAACTTTAAAGAAACTAATCCCAATAAAAAGGAGAAGACAGAAATAACCACTATCAAATCAAGAAGGCAGGCAAATTACTAAAGATAAACAGTCATAAGAACTACTCTGGGCCAGGATGGAATACCAGGAATTGTATTTACCTTCCTGTATGAAACAGCCAAGAAATACATGAAAAAAAAATGTTTTACAAAACAGTACACACTCAGTTACCATATGACTTAGCCTTTCTACTCCTAGCTACTGAACCAAAAGAAAAAGACTTTTCTTTCAAAGACAAATATTCATAGTAGTTTTATGTGTGAGAGCCAACACTGAGGAAACAAGTGAGGTGAGACCTACGATTGTTCAAGCTCAGTGCTCCGACCAAGTTTCCAGGTCACAGTGGAAGAAGGAAAACCCATGTGGAGGCTGGTGGACCCCAGGAGTGGAGGGGACAGAGGTAATCTTCCAAAGAGATCCATGAACTGAAGTCTCAAGACAATACCAGAGAAGAAAGAGAAGCACAAAGAACTCCAGAGATCCAGAGAGGACACTGCAAGTATCCAGGACATAGAAATTAAGGGAGACCTATATAAATGGAGATAGATATAGGGTTCATAAGTTAGAAGAATTAATATTATTAAGATGTCAATTCTTCCTAAATTTATCTACAGATATAATAATCTCAATAAAAATCCCGGCAGTCATTTTTTTTATAGAAATAGACAACTGATTTTAAAATTCATATGGAAGGTTGCCTGGGTGGCTCAGTCAGTTAGCATCTGACTTCAGCTCAGGTCATGATCTCATGGTCCCGGGATCAAGCCCCGCATCTGGCTCCCCACTCAGCGGGGAGTCTGTCTTCTCCCTCTGTCCCTCCCCTCCACTCCTGCGCTCTTTCTCTCTCTCTCCCCGAAATAAATAAAATCTTTAAAATTCATATGGAAATGGAAAGAATCTAGACTATCCATAACAATTTTGAAAAAGAAAAACAAAATTGGCAGACTAAAAGTACCTGAGTTCAAGATGTATTTTAAAACTATAGTAATCAAGATAATTTGTTATAGGTATAAAAATAGACAACTCAATGGAACTTAATAGAGTATACAGAAATATATATATATGAACAATAAATTTTCAACAAAGGTACAAGGCAATTCAGCAGAGATATAACTTTTTCAACAAATGCTGCTATAAAAATGAATCATATTTTTTAAATGTACTGTGATTCATACTTCACATCATATATAAAAGTTAACTCAAAATGGATCATAGACCTAAATGTAAAATGTCAAAGTATAAAATTTCTAGAAGAAAACTTAAGAGAAAAACAGTGATTTGAAATTAGGCAAAGATTTCTTTGATCACCAAAAACTGAATCCATGAAGAAACAAGTTGATAAATTGGACCTTATTAATATTAAAACTTCTCTTCCAAAGACACTGTTAAGAGAAGTAAAATACAAAGCACTAAGTAGGAGAAAACATTTACAAATCATGTATCTGATAAAGAATTTGTATCTAGAATATATAAAGAACTCTCAAAATTCAACAATAAGGAAACAAGCAGCACACATTTTAAAAGAGCTGAAATATTTAAGACAATATTTAACCTAATAAGATATGGCAAGAAAACACATGAAAGGATGCTAAACAACAATAGCCATTAGGGTAATTCAAATTAAGACCAGAATGAACTACCACTACACTTCTTAGAATAAGTAAAACTAAAAAGATTAAGCATACCAATTGTTGGTAAGAATGTGATAGAAGTGGAATTTTTCATGGTCTATTGGGCAGAATGTAAAATGGGACAACCGCTGTGGAAAACAGCTTGATGGTTTCTGAAAAATCAGATATACAAGCTACCATATGATTCAGCCTTTCCACTTTTTGATACTTTACCAAGAGAAATGAAAACATGAGTTCATACAAAAACTTATACATGAATGTCCATAGTAGTTTTATGTATAAGATTCAAAAACTAGAAGCAACCCAATGTCTACCAATAAGAGTATGAATAAACACAGTGTGGCATACCCACTCAATAGAATAATACTAGGCAACAAAAGGGAATAAATTATTTGATATAATTGCTATTACTGCCATATACAATTATATTACATATGCAATTAATTACATACAATTGACATTACTGAGTAATTATGCTTAGTGAAAGAAGCCAAATAAATTATAGAGTATATACTGTATATTCCATTTATGTAAAATTCTAGAATTGCAAAATAATGTATAGTGACAAAAGTAGATCAGTAGTTATGGGCATATCTCTGAAAATGCAGGTAAGGAAGAGATGTAAAGAATGGATCAAAGGGGCATGAGTAAACTTTTAAAGATGACAGATGTGTTTTCTAAAATGTCTACTAGCTTTTAAAAAAGATAGCAAAAGGATATTATGAACAACTATAAATAAGAAATTAAAAGTTTAATTCAAAGAAAAATTCCTAGGGGAAAAAACCATAATTTACCAAAATGACATGAAAAAATATAGAAATCTGAATTTTCACATAACTATTAAAAATGGAATCTGTAATTAAAATCACATCCACAAATACTCTAGGCTCATATGTCTTCACTGGCAAATTTCACCAAATACTCAAAGAAGCAATGCCAAACACAAAACTTCCAGATAATAGAAAAAGAAAAATAGTGACTCATTTTACGAAGGCAGAATAACCTTGATACCAAAACCTTAAAAGAACTATAAAAGCAAAGAAAATTATAGACCAAACTCAATTATAAACACAGATGCACAGATTCTTAATATTAGCCAACTAAGTCTAGCAAAATACTTTAAAAGATAATATATCAGCATCTAATTGTGTTTATTCCAGGAATAGAAGTTTGGTTGAATATTTCAAAATCTATCCATGTAACTTACCACATGTTATTGACTGAATCTTTGTGTCCTCACCAAAATTCATATGTTGAAATCTTCAAGCCCAAGGGGATGGTATTAGGAGCTGGATCTTGGGAGGTGATTACATCATGAGAATGGAGCCCCTTACTAGGATTAGTGCCTTTATAAAAGAAACACCAGAGAGCAGTTTTACACTTTCTGCTATGTGAGGATACAGTGAGAAGACATCTGTCTCTGAACCAGGAAACGGGACTTTGCAAAACACAGAATTTGTAGTTACTTTAATCTTAGACTCCTCAGCCTCCCAGACTTGAAGAAATGAATGTCTGGTTTTTTGTGCTACCCAAATTATACCATTTTTGTTATATTAGCCCAAAATGGACTAAGACACCAAATAAACCAAATAATGAAGAAAAATCACATGATTGTATTTGCACATGGTGAAAGAAAATTTAAAATTCCACCCTATTCATGGTATAACTCTAAGCAAATTAGGAATAGAATGGCATTTCACTTATCTGAAAAATTTTTCTACAAAACCCCTAGAGCAAACATCAAAGTCAATGGCAACGTTACAAACTTTCCCTCAAAACTGAAATGAAGATGCCCACTATCATCCTTTCTATTCAGTGTTGTGCTAGAGATTTCAGTTAGTGCAATAAGGCAAAATAAAAAAATAATAATAAAGGTACAGGGATTAGAATGAAAGAAAAAGGTGTTGTTCTTAGATGATATGTCTGACATGAGTCTGCACATAAAAAAATCCAAAAGAATAAACATACCAACTATAGGAATTAATAAGTGAGTTTATCCAGGTGGCTGGACACCAAGTGAATCTAGTGCTTTTTTCTATTTATCATCAATAGAGAGCTAGAAAGTGAAACCTAAAACATAATACCATGGCATATCAGAAAAAACAGCAAATATTTATTAATATAGCTAATGAAAAAATGTGTAAGACTCACAAAACTAATATAATTGAGAGAATTGAGAAAGGGATATTAGAAATATATCATGTTCAAAAATTAGAAGACTCAAGGTGTAAAGATATAAATTTCATTAATTTTCAGGAATTTTGTGTGGACTCTGATAAGCTGCTTCTCTTAATGAAGAGGAAGAGGAAAGTGGAGGGACTTACTTTACCTAAGATCATGATTTACTCCAAAAATCCAGTAATAAAGTCAATATGATTGTCACTGTCATTCAGTAATTAAGTCAATATAAATTGGTCCAAACGATTTTGGCTCTTCGATTTCAAATTTTTGAATAAGACAGTCAAATTCCTCTCTCTCTCTCTAACACACACACACACACACACACACACAAACACTCTACTCTCATTTTGGGGTGGAATTTGTTGAATATTTCAATTTGAAGAGAACTGACATTTTTACAACATTGGATTGTCATACCTGTGAGCACCATATGCTTTTCCACGTTTTATGTTTTCTTTAATGTATTTAAGTAAGCTTTTGTAATTTTCTTTGTAAAGATTATGTACATTTATTGCTATTGTAACATTGCTATTGTGACATTTTAAAATTTATTTATAAACTATCTGTTCTTTTATAGAAATGGAAACTGGATTGTATTAATCTTCTAACAGGCAACCTAACTTTATCAGTCAGGGCTTATAGGTAATAGATACCACTCTAGTCCCCTTACCCAAAGAAAAGGATTTAATACAGGGAATTAAGTGCTTACAAAACTGTAGAAAAGGCCAGATGAGCAAGCTCTAGGCTGAGCTTCCAGGAGTGACACCCAGAATAGCTTCTTAAAACTGACCTGCCAAGGAAACAAAAATCTGCCAGAAATTGAATGTTGGAGGGGTGCCTGGGTGGCTCAGACAGTTAAGTGTCTGTCTTTGGCTCAGGTCATGATCCCAGGGTCCTGGAATGGAGCCCTGCGTTGGGCTCCCTGCTCAGCGGGGAGCCTGCTCTCCCTCTCCCTCTGCCTGCTGCTCGGCCTATCTATACTCTCTTTCTCTCTTACAAATAAATAAAATCTTAAAAAAAAAAAAGAAAGAAATTGAATGTTGGAGAATCAAAAAAATCACTGTCCAAATATTGACTTTAGGACCAGAGTTCAGCCACAACCCAGGCATCAAGAAACTCATCCACAGCTGTTGACTCTGGGGCACACTTCCTTAGCCTCCAAGATGAAAATGTCTCAGCAGCTATAAAGTGATGAGGGTCCAAACACTAGGATAGTGTTACTGCTACCCAAGAAAACAAAATGTTCTTCCAACTCTCACTTCTAGAAAGAACAATAGAAGCATGTTCTCTGCCTTGTTTTCAGTTCTAAATATCTCCTGTGAGTATCTGCTTGAAGAAGCCAGATCACATGTGTAATGTGAGCTGAAAGAGTTTGGTAAACATAACTTTAGGGTTTCTAGCTTCTAGGATCGAGTAAAGTCATGCTACAAATTTTGGAATAGCATTTAGAAAGCTGCAATATATTATCCTATATAAATTATGTTTATTCTCATAATATGTCTAAATATTTGGGAGATTTTATATAGAGAGGTATTACCCACCTTTTTTTCACAGTCCTAATTTCTTTTAATCCTTATCTTATTCACAGGCTAAGACCTCCAATAAATCTTAACTATAATAAAAATGGCTCTAATGTAAAACCATAAAAGAGCCTATTTGCCATAGGCTTCTGGTAATTCCCTTTATTGAATTAAGAATGTTTACATCTATTCCACATTTACTCTAAGAGTGTATTTTCTTTGTTTTAAAAGCAGGAATAAGTATTGAATTTTACATAGTAATTGCTGATACAGTCAAGATGATTGCAGATTTTTCTCCTTAATCTATTAATGTAGTGAATTTCATTAATAGTTTTTTTTTAAGATTTTATTTATTTATTTGACAGAGAGAGAGACAGTGAGAGAGGGAACACAAGCAGGGGGAGTGGGAGAGGGAGAAGCAGGCTTCCCGCAGAGCAGGGAGCCCGATGTGGGGCTCGGTCCCAGGACACTGGGATCATGACCTGAGCTGAAGGCAGACGCTCAACGACTGAGCCACCCAGGCGCCCCTCATTAATAGTTTTTTAAAGGTGAGCAATCTTTTACTCTTTTGCCTATCGTATTTTTATGATGCCTCCTCTCTGTCTTTTCCATGCTACACTTGCTGCCCCTGTGTTAGTTCATATCCTCATTATCTTTCACCTGTGCTACTGTACTAGCCTCCTAACTGGGTTTTCTGTCATAAATGTTTGGTTTCTGCAATGCATTCTTCACATTTAAACCCGGAATTATATTCCTCATTGGATAATCTCATTCTGATCCTCAAAAACCTTTAGTGCATCTCCGTAACTTAGGAAGGAAGATTAAAATTAGGCCTTTTACTACATACCAACTTGTAATTACATCAATACTTTTTAATTATTACCACCACAAAAATTTACTATGAATTGGTCATCATAAGCTATTGGAGAGTCCACAAAACATCCCATACATGTTCATGTCTTGAAGTCTTTCATCCAGGTCATCATTTCTTTTTTTTTTTTTTTTAAGATTTTATTTATTTATTTGACAGAGAGAGACAGCGAGAGCAGGAATACAAGTAGGGGGAGTGGGAGAGGGAGAAGCAGGCTTCCCGCGGAGCAGGGAGCCCGATGCGGGGCTCGATCCCAGGACCCTGGGATCATGACCTGAGCCGAAGGCAGATGCTTAACGACTGAGCCACCCAGGCGCCCCTGGGTCATCATTTCTTAAAGTGTGCTCTAGGGATCAGTAGTCCCAAGAGATACTTTTGGAAATAATGGTTTCAAAATCAATTAAATTATGAAAATACTTTCTCCATGCTGGTCTTAAAGATTCATATTACTTATCATAAAAAGAAATACTCTGTGAAATCATACAATAAACACAATAAGAACTCTCTTTTAGCTCAGTACTCTCTAGGCATATTTACACACAAAATCCTTTAAGTGATTAATAATATTCATTAAAACTAAGTTTCTATTGAAAGCACTTTTTAGAAACAAAAATTTATTTCCTCAGCATAGAATGTGCCTCCTCTCTTTCCCACTCATCAAATCCTACTCATCTTTCAAGACCTCCTCTATGAGTCTCTGGATAACACCCATCTCTAAATTGGAACTCATTCTCTGACTCTCTATAGCACATTTTTGTACTTTTAAACTGTGTGCTATAACTTTCCCCCAAATAAGTTTCAGTTCTTTAAAAGCAGGGTTCTCACTGCATTCCAGAAAAATACTCATAATAGGTACTTAATAAACATGTATTTTTAACCTACTGAAATCCTTTTCCATTTTGCAGATTTGGGTATTTTATATTTGTATATTTGTATCTAAAATTATCTTAGATATGATTAGAGGTACAAAATATATTTCAGATATCACCCTAACCATGAAGGTCATGTTATTTTGGAGAATCATAGTCTAGCTGAAGAGACTAGGTAAGAATATATTAATAAAAATTCAAAAATAGAAAGCTGTGATTTAAGTTGCATAGCCTTTAGGCCTTCAGGAGATCAGAGAAGAGAGACTTCAAACTAGAATAAGCCGAGCAGGTTGCATGAAAAGGTGGGACTTGAGAGGGCACTGACCCAAGGTAAACACATTCTCGCGCCATGGAAGAAGCCCAAACAATCTCCTTGCCTTCCACATTCTGCTCAGTCCTCATTAGCATTCACCCAGCTTCATACAAGCATAGTAGCCTACTCACCCACCTTCCCTACTATTTGTCAAGTTAAGAGAAATATGGTTTAGCAAGGTAACTAATCATGCTAGAAAACAAGTTTAGATAGAAGAAAGTGACTTGATTACAGAAACCTAGGTAAGGAGAACTTAATGACATCTGTGGGAAGATATAAATAAAATGCATCCTAATCCTTTGGTGACTGTGGCAAACAAAGCCTAGAAACAAGGGGAAATCTTTCCTAGACCTTGATCTTCCTGAAGTGCAATGGGAGATGACTTGATAAAAGTAAGGGTTATTTATAATAGTAAACAGATGCCCCACAGAGTGCTTAGTCATGTTCAAATCCAGACAGCAGTGTACTGAAGTGGGGGTAGGAGGAGAAAGAAGGGTTTAGAAATGAACATGACAAATTAATGTTTAGAGTAGCACTGCCCAAAGGATTTATGTTCTTCTAGGACACAAATAAAGGGCCAAAGAAAAATCTGCCAAGAAAAATACGACGTATGCTGATATATAGCAAGATGGTGAAAAATGGAAGAGTATTAGGATTAGTGTAAAGGGTTCTGTAAGACCTGGGTATGTATGACATTTTCCAGGGGTTTTGATCTGTTCCTCTCATCTTCATCCACCACTACAAATCTTCTAATTCTTCAGTCTGTCTTCCCACATCCCTCCCTTCATCACCTTTTGTAGTCTTGGTCTCTGCCAACTCAAGAATGCCAGAAGGATAGGGCACAGAGTGGACTGCTCTCATCACTAAATGTTCTCTAATCACTCACTCACTCATCTGCCAATTCACTTATTCATTCATCATTCCAAGAGATACTCGATATTTTTACTATGTAACAGGACCTGTGACATGAAAGAAGCATGTCTAAATCACAAAGGTGAAAAAGGAGTATTTCAGATAGAGAAAACTGCATGTACAAAGGACGTCCCATGAGACAAAGCACACTATGCTTGGAAAAGTAAAAGTCTGTTAGTCTGACTGGAGTAAGGAGTTCAGAAGGGCTGGTGGTCAGAATAAAAAGCAGTGCCCAAATGATGTTGGGCTTTGTAAACTATGATGCAGAATATGGATTTGTGGGAAAGTGGTGGGAAAGATTTCAGGAGTTTAAACACTAGTTTCCCTCACTATCTATGCCATTTCTTTTGCATATAGGAAAAAGCATGTGTTTACTTGCTTTAGAATGTCTGAGATAGGAACTAGGATCCCATAGAAATAGAGATTTAATTTACGAAGATTTGTAGCCACCAAAAATCTTTCCATTTTTTTTATTATAAAGATATTTCAAGGAAGATAGAAACAAATGCAATGTGTACTTTTAGCATCTCTTGTATATCTAAAGCAATTTTGTTAATTTAGAAGCATAAAAATGTATTAGGCCTAATTGGTTTGTTCATAAAATGTTCATGTTTTATATATTAAATTTTAAAATATAGTTTACTCAGACAATTACAAATTTACTAGGAGAATTCCTTAAAATGTGGTAAATTAAACTACACACTGCTAACTGTAAGAAATATATTCTCATTCCTGCCACTTTATAAGGAACAGGCAAAATTTTGAGAACAGAAGCAACATCAATATGATAGCATGACAAAGAAAATTATATTTTCTTGAAACCGTGTCTTCCAGGACAATGTCAAGCACATACAGAAAGCATTCATTTCCAGAAAAAAAAAACTTTAGAACAAAAGACAGAAAATGTTCACTGAGTATTTTTGCCATGTGAGACTGTCTAATTATTATTAGTCTTGGAGCTATCTCTCTCAGCAGTTTTTGCTCCATTCACTGCTCTACTTTGGAATTGAAGAAATTCCTATTATAGAAAAACAACTGGTCTCAGGGCTGGATATCTGAGTTCTAGAACATGATGACCTGGAACAAGTCACTTCATTTCTCTGTGATACAACAAGATCTCTGAGGTTCTTGCTAGCATTTTGAGATAATGTGGAATGGGACCATAAAGAGGCTTGAAATAAGCTTCAGTGTGTCTATGTGGGAAAGGTGGGAGCATGGAGTGGAAACTGCCAGATGAGGTGGATCATAAAGAAAATACCTCCCATGAAGCTGGAATATACACTTGTAAGAAATGAGATTAGAGTAGTAGGAGAAGGAAAAGAAAGGTGCTAATCACAAGAGAAATGAACAAACATTTTCTGCTCAGGAACCCTATAGATGTTGTTTGTTGTCTGTCCACTCCAGACTTAGGGGAGCTCTGAACACAGTGGAGAGTGCCCATGGGGTTTATATGGGGTTTGAGTGTTAGAACAGTCTTGATGTGAGAATGATAATGCCCAAGTCAAAAAATTGAAGAAATCAGTGGTACAAAAGTGGGATTTGACATATTCATATATCACCTTCTACATCAATGTTGATATAATTTAATGTATTTTTAAAATTGATTAATATTAACTCCTCAGAGTGCTCAAGTGATACATAGTTTAAAACACTGCCACCTGGATTAGTGCATTGGCAGCAATGTCCAAAAATAACATAAATCGGATAAATCTGGACAATCACAGGAGTCTTGATCTGATCTCTGTGTGACAGCTATGAGCAACACCAGGATTAAACACCATTACAACCTCTGCTTTATGCTTATTTAATGAGTGCATCTCTACAAAGCGAACAATTTCATTCACGAAGTATGGAAGAGAAGGAATCTGAGACAGATGAGAGAGCAGAGCAGAGACTGGAATGGAGTTCTCTTGCAAATGTACTGCAAAAAGAACATGTAGTAAAGAAAGTCATCTTGCCTGAAAAGAGCTCTGGTCTTTGTCCTCTGTTTCCGGGAGGTAATCTCTAAAATGTCATGCTTGCTAGGAGTGTCTATGTTTGCCTAGAAGTCTTGGGCCAGGATGGATAGTCCAATAATGTGATTTAGGGTGAAGGGTTCTGGGTCACACCCAGAGGGCTGGTCAGTGAATCAATCATGCCTATGTAATAGAGCCCAAATAAAACTCTGAACACCAAGATTCAGGTGAACTTTCATGACTGGCAATACTCCGTGTGCATACACAAACATTAAGAGTACTTCTCTCAAACTCCACCCAATGCCATTTTTCCCCTGGCTAATTTTTAACTTGTATCCTTTTCCTGTAGTAAACTGTAACCATAGGTATCAGAGGTTTCTGTGAATTCTGAAATTCCTTTCAGTTTTTAAGCTTTCTTTCACTTAGCACGATGTTTTCAAGATTCATCTATGTTTTACCATGTATCAGTACGTCAGTACTTTTCACTGCTGAATGTTCCATAACACAATTATACCACATTTTCATGTGTTTGTTGGCCAGTTGTCTTTTTTTTTTTTTTTTGAGAAATAGCTTTTTAAATCCTCTGCCTATTTTTAAATTGAGTCATTTGTCTTTGTTCAATTTGAATAGTTGTTTATATATTCTGGATATAAGTTCTTTATCAGACATATGTTTTGCAAATGTTTCCTCCCATTCTGTGAGTTGCCTTTTCACTTTCTTGATGGTATCATTTTCATCACAAAAGTTTTTAATTTTGATGTACTCCAATTTAGCTTTTTTGTTACTGCTTCTGCATTTGATGTCCTATTGCTCAACCATGTCATGATGGTTTTCTCTTAATGTTCTCTTCTAAGTGTTTCATAAATTTACTTCTTATATTTAGGTGTATGATTAATTTTGAGTTAATTTTTGTGCAGGATAGGGATCCAAATTATTTTATATGTTCATATCCAGTTGTCCCAGCACCATTTGTTGAAATACTACTATTTGTTTCCCATTGTAGTCTTTTCACCTTAGTCAAAAATTAATGGCTTTAACAATATGAGTTTATTTCTAGACTCTAAATTTGATTCCACTGATCTGTATCTCTATGTTGGTAGTGAATTTCACATTGTTGTTAATACAGTAGCTCTGTAGTGAGTTATTAATTTGTTCCAATTTTGTTCTTCCACTTCAAAATTGTTTTAGCTGTTCTGTTTTCCTTACATTTCTATACAAATCTTAGGATCTACTTGTCAATTTCTACAGAAGTTTTGCAGAGAATTTTGCAGCAAGAATTTTGATAAGGACTGCATCAAATCTGTAGAACAATTTGGGTAGTATTGCCATCTTGACATTAAATCTTCAGATCCATGAACAATGGATGAATTTCCATTTAACTAGACTTCTCTAATTTCATTCAACAATGCTTTGTAGTTTTCAGTGTGTGAGTTTTGCACTAGTTAAATTTACTCCTATTATATTCTTTTTAGTGCCATTGTAAATTGAAGTGTTTCCTTAATTTCATTTTCAGATTTTTCATCACTAGTGTATAGAAAGACAATCAATATTTATATATATATATCTTCTACCCTGCTGAATTTGTTAGTTCTGATATTTTTAAATATATTTCTTTTTTTTATAATTTTTTTTTATAGATTTTATTTATTTATTTGAGAGAGAGAGAATGAGAAAGAGCACATGAGAGTGGGGAGGGTCAGAGGGAGAAGCAGACTCCCCGCCGAGCAGGGAGCCCAATGCGGGACTCGATCCCGGGACTCCGGGATCATGACCTGAGTCGAAGGCAGTCGCTTAACCAACTGAGCCACCCAGGCGCCCTTTAAATATATTTCTTAGGATTTTCTATATATAAGATTATTACCAGCAAGTGAAGATAGTTTACTTCTTCCTTTTTACTTTTGATACCTTTTATTTCTTTCTTTTGCCTAATGCCCTGGTTAGAACTAAGTGAAATATTCAATAGAAATGGCAAGAGTGGATATCCTTGTTTTGTTCTTAATCTTAGGGAGGAGGCATTCAGTATTTAGCATTAGGTATGATCTTAGTTGTATCTTTTTTGTAAATGTCCTATATAAGGTTTAGGAAGTTTCCTTTTATTCTGATATTATTGTTTTATCATGAAAAAGTATTGGATTTTGTCAAATGCTTTTTTGGTATCTATTGATATGATCATGTATTGTTTGTCCTTTAGTCTATTAATATGGTATACTATATTGGTTAATTTTTAGATATTAAACAAACTTTGTACTCCAGAGATAAATTCCACTTGGTCATGTTGCATAATCCTTTTTATATGTACCTGGATTTGGTTTACCTTTTTTTGGAGTCTTTTTTGTGTCAATACTCATGAAGGTACTTTATTATAATTTTATTTTCTTGTAATATTTTTGTCTGGTTCTGATATTTGGGTTTTAATGGCCTCAAAGAATGAATTGTGAAATATCATTTCATTTTTGTTAATTAAAGAGTTTGTGAAGAACTGGTCATCTTCTTTAAATGTTTGCTAAAATTCACTAGTGAAGCCATATGGGTCTGGGCTTTTCTTGGTGGGAATTTATTTAAATACTAATTCATTATCTTCACTTGTTATAAGTCTTTCAAGTTCTCTATTTCTTTTTCAATCAATTTCATTGATTTGTGTCTTTATAAGAACTTGTCCATTTCACTTTCTAAGTTGCTGGCCTATAGGTGGTGATAGTATTCCCTTATAATGCTTTCAATTTCTATAAGGTTGGTAGTGGTATTCCTGTTTAATTCCTGAATTTAATACTTTACTCTTTTTTTTTTTCTTACTTGGTCAGTCTGGCTAAAGGTTTGTCAGTTTTCTTGATCTTTTCAATGAATTGACTTTTGGTTATGTTGGTTTTCTCTATTTTTTTATCTTTCTTCCAGTTATTTCTGTTATAATCTTTCATTTCCTTTTATCTGCTTGCTTTGGATTTAATGGGATCTTTTTTTTCCAGTTCTTAAGGTAGAAAGCTGATTGATGTGAGATCATTCTTCCTTTTATCATATAAAGTTTATAACTATAAATTTTCCTCTAAGTGCTTGGTTAGCTGCATTCACTAATTTTTGGTATGTCATATCTTTCTTTGAGCCATTGATTATTTGGGGGTGTGCTGCTTCGTTTCTACATATTTATGAATTCACAAAATTTCCTTTTGTTATTGATTTCTCATGTAATTCCATATTGATTAGAGAACATATTCTGAATGATTTTGATTTTTTAAAATTTATTATTCCAGGGGCGCCTGAGTGGCTCAGTCGTTAAGCATCTGCCTTCAGCTCGGGTCATGATCCCAGGGTCCTGGGATCGAGTCCCACATCGGGCTCCTTGCTTGGCAGGAAGCCTGCTTCTCCCTCTCCCACTCCCCCTGCTTGTGTTCCTGCTCTCGCTATCTCTCTGTCAAATAAATAAATAAAATCTTTAAAAAAAAATTTATTATTGCTTTTTTTATGGCCTGACACATGGTTTATCCTGTAAATGTTTCATGCGTACTTGAAAAAAGTGTTCATTCTGCTGTTGTTGCATGAAGTGTTCTAGAGATGTATGTTAGGGCTAGTTGATTTATATTTTTGTTAAAGTCTTTTATTCCTTGTTAACTTCTACCTAGTTGTTCTATCCATTATTTAAAGTTGCATATTTAAGTATCCCAATTTTATTGAATTGCCTATTTCTCCCTTCAATTTTGTCAGTTTATGTCTCATTTATTTTGGGATTCTACTGTTAGGGTGCATTTATGTTTATAATTGTTATATCTTCCTAATGGATTGACCCTTTTATCATTTATAAGTGCTCTTCCTTTTCTCTAGTAATAATTTTTGTAGTAAAGCTTATTTTTTCTGATATTATAGATACTCCAGCTTTCATATGGTTACTATTTGTATGAAATATCTTTTTCTATCCCTTTACTTTCAAGCTATTTGCATATTCAAATCTAAAATATATTTCCTATCTTAAATTCCCCATTTGAGTGAAATTATATGGTATTTTTCTTTCTCTGACTTATTTCTCGATAGGTATTAGGGAGGGCACTTGCGATGAGCACTAGGTGTTATATGTAAGTGATGAATTACTAAATTCTACTCCTGAAACTAATACTACACTATATGTCAACTAACTAGAATTTAAATAAAAGCTTGAAACTCCAAAAAAAATAAAATAAAATATATTTCCTATCAGCAGGATAAAGTCAGGCCTTGTGTTTTTGTTTTTAATACATACTCTCTTCCTTTTAATTGTATTGTATTGTTTCATCTATTCACATTTGTTATTATTGATATAATTGGATTTATATCTGCCATTTTCCTTTTGTTTTCTTTATGTCTCATTATTTTTATTTCTTTATTACACCTTACTGCCTACTTGGTACAAGAAAGAGATTTCTTGGTCTATTTTAATTCCATGAATAATATTTAATCATATTTTTGAATCATTTTAGTGGTTGCCCTAGAGTTTACAATATAAATCTTAAATAACCAAAATATACTTCAGATTTATACTAACTCAATTACAGTAAAAAATTTACTCCTATATAGCTCCATTCCCTCCCTCCTTATTTGTGTTAGTATCATCATACACATTGTTTCCATATATGTTACAAACTGAACAAGGCACTGTTAAAATTATCTTGTATAATCTTACATCTTAAACATAGAGAAGAAAGGAAAACAAGCTTGTATTTATAATTTGTTGTATTAACTTTATTTACCATTTCTGATTCTCTTGATCTATTCTTATGGATTTGAGTTACAATATTATGTCACTTCTTCATGTCCTTTCCTTACTCCAATACAGTTTTGTTTCTATTTTCAGGCTTTGTGCTGTTACTGTCCAATATATTACATCTAAATGTTCTAAGCCAGTCAATACAATTATATACATAGTTTTATAAAATTGATTTTTAATTCAGGTAAGAGAAAAAAGAGGGAAAAAAGGACAATATTCAGTCATATTGTCTTTTAATAATTACTTACATAATTACCCTTATTATGACTCTCTGTTTACTTATGTGGATACAAAATTATTATTTGATCTTGCTTGCTTTCAGTTTGAATGTCCTTAAGTATGATAAGGCAGAACTGATAACAAATTATCTCATCTTTTATTTAACTGGGAATGTCTTTATGTCATCTTCATTTTTGAAAGATAGTTTTGCTGGATATAAGATAATCAGTTAATATTTTTTACTTTCAGCATTTTGAATATGTCATTCCATTGCAGTCTGGCCTCATTACTTCTGGTAAAAACTCTGCTGTTAATTTACTATGGTTCTCTTATACCTAATGAGTCATTTTTCTCTTGGTGCTTTCAAGATATTCCCTTTATCTTTGACTTCAAAAATTATGATTATGATGTATCTGGGTGTTAAATCTTAAGTCTCTTGTGTCAGTGAGGCTTACATCCTTTGTGGATGAATCTGTGTATAGCTTGGGAATGTTTTCAAGTCTGCCCCATATTTGGTTCTGATTGTTACTGGGTGCTTACAGACTAGCGCATGCAATCAGACTTCCTAATCCTCAGGATTGACTAATCCTAGGAGGCTCTTCTTGGCTGTCTCCTTCCCTGGTTCTCTGCTAAACTTCTGGCTGCTCTGATATTCTGCTTGTTTCTACTAGCATTTTCTTAACTGACCTCCACTAAAATTTCCATTGATGTCCACTAAGACACCCACAGTCATGGAATTCTCTATGCTCTGATCTAAATAAGTCAGTCTCCTCAGACAGAGCTGTGGGGCTCTTAATCTTAATACGGTGCCTCTCTCCCAGGCAGAACCTCTTTGCAACTACACAGTAACTAGACAGGAACAGCGGTTCCCTTATCCTAGAGTGAAATCTCTGCTGTACAAGTGGGCACCAGGGAAAGGTGTAGCCTTTGGTCTTCTCAGACTGCCACTTGTGGTATGGAAACTCTTTCCTATAAATAAGCTGGGGCAATCAGGTTCCTGGTATTCTCAGCCTGCTGTGCCTTCAGTAAAGTTTCCCTTCCTACAAGAAGGAGTTGGGTGAGTAAAGGGAGCCTCAGTTCTCTTACAACACTCAGTAGGTATCAAGCTTCTGCAACAAAGAACTGGGGAAGATGAGAAACCCTGGTGGCTTGCACCTCCTGAGTTAAAACCATAGCATTAGACTTGGTTCTGGTAGGGAGGGGAAGACAGACTTGTATTCTTAGATGCATCAACTCAGAGGAAAGCACTCCAAGTAGAATTCCCATAAAACAGAGCTTGGAGGAGGGTGAGGAAGAGGGTCATGCTCATACGCCAGTTTCTCACTCTTCTTACCAAGATGTAGCAGATTTCCCTTAATGAGTGTTTCTTCATTTGCCTGTATGCCCTTAGGAATATTTCAAGAGACTTTAATTTTTTAAATAATTTTCTCCAGTTAAGTAAGTTTTTTTGTTGGAGAAAGGGCTTACTGCATACTGCACTCTTCATGTCATCACTTCAGTACCTCAGGGGTGATTTCTCCCAGCCTTTCTTCCTGGTCCAAACACCCAATTATGTTCTAAATCTTCAATATTTGAAAATATGTTTTCAATTTCAAGCCCTTACTGTGTTGCCTGCCAATTTACGTTTGCTTGTTGTTTTGTAAATCTAGTCAAATGTAGCACAATGATATTAAAATGTTAGGGCTGCATTTAAACCTAAGATTCAAGACATTTTATCAGCATGGGTTAGCTTGAAGCATTTTCTTACATTTATTAATGAAGTCTTGTTTATGTCCTTGTGAGAAAAGATAGGTTTTGCTTCTGAACAACAGTTTTTTTTGTTTTGTTTTGTTTTGTTTTTTAGACCATTTGGTAAAGAATGTTTGACAAGTACTGTTGGATGACTGCTGAGAAAACTGGTTTTAGAATCTTGCAGAAGTTCTGCATTTGAATTCAGAAAGCATTCTTAAGTAAAATGGTCTTCACATTTTTGGTTCCCTGAAGATCCTCAACCATTATTGCTTATTAATGAGATTCCATGCATTTTAGTTATATCATAGATGACACAATGATTCTTCACCAATTTCCACCATAGAACCTCAACGTTTTTTTATTGCTTACATTCCTTTCTTCTTAAAAGACCACAATTATAGGGGCGCCTGGGTGGCTCAGTCATTAAGCGTCTGCCTTCGGCTCAGGTCATGGTCCCAGGGTCCTGGGATTGAGCCCCGCATCAGGCTCCCTGCTCAGCGGGAAGCCTGCTTCTCCCTCTCCCACTCCCCCTGCTTGCGTTCCCTCTCTCTCTGTCAAATAAATAAATAAAAATCTTAAAAAAAAAAAGACCACAATTATAATATTAGCTGCATTCTATATTTTATATACTCTAATTTTCTATATTTTTAGAAATATACTGAGATAAATATAGTAGAAAAAATTATTACTGACATCAAATGTAGATTATGAGATTAAACACGCTTTATTTTTCTGAGTGCAATGGGAATTTTCTGGGTTGGAAAATGAAGAAAAGACTCTCTGGAGAAAAGCATAATGCAATAATACAAAGAGAGTGAATGTTGCAATGTGAGAAATATGAGAGGAAAATGAGGCCAGAGAAGTAGGGCAGAAGCAGAGCAGTGAAGGAACTTGACTTTAATTTTATGTATTAAAATTAATTAATCTTTTATTTTATAGTCAATGCTTCTGGTTTCTTTTTAATGAAATCTTTTCCATTTTTAAAATTATTTTTTTTATTTTTAAGCCTCTAATCCAATTGGAGTTGATTATTGAAGGGAGTATACAATGTTCTCTTTTTGCAAATAACCCTTTTCTACTTCCAGTTAAAGAACACTTCTTTCCCACGCTTCTCTCTCATACCACTTCTGTCATATGTCAAACTCCATGTATCTGTGATTCTGTTTCTGACTTTGCATTTTGTTTCATTGGTCAATTTATATATCTTTGTGCTAATACCACACCATGATAATTACAACAGCTTTATAATAAATGATAGCATTGGATCTGACAAATGCCTCTTGCCCACACATCACAGAAGTGCCTAGGTAATTCTCTTCCATATAACTTTTAGAATAATCTTTTCAAGTTGCACAACAAGCTGAATGGATTCTTAATTAGAATACTTCTTTATTTAACCATTATTTTTCATAATTAATATTTCTGCTTTTTTCTTTTCTTTTTCTTGTTACACATATCTAATATCCTTCCTTTCTTACTGTGAATTCTATTAGCACAATTTTAAACTTTTCATGCGTCTGTTCTAATATTTCTGATTCTGTTGAACTACATATTCCAATGTGTTGCTTTTTATTTTTACAAGTTTTTAAATGTCTTGTTATTTTAGCTTATGAGCTCCCCATCCTCAGAAATATCAATAATTCTGACAACACATGTTATTTATCTCCAAAACCCCGGGGAGCGTGGAGTAGAAAATGCATGAGCCTTATCATAGTGAGCCAAATCACCAGAAAATCACAACTAGCTCTTACTTACAAAACAACTTCTCAGATAATGGCTTCACCTTTTCCCCCAGTGGAGAAGTAATATCAGAAGAGATATATCTTAGATTGCAATGTACCAGACCTTAGATTCTGGAGCAGGAGGGATGAGGACATGGCTGCTCTTAGTTACTTGGTCCACACCAGTCCTTTTCAGTACTTCATAAGGTCAGGGCTTCTGTAACTACTGAATTTATTCCTGAGAATGTCTAGACCAGAACCCTGGGTCATCATAGGTGTGAGAGATAGACATTGTTCATCTCAAGGTACTGGAAGGGGAGAAAAAAATAAAAGAACTCTAATGTTTACCTTCTTACTATATTCTTCCACCGCAATTTCTGGTTGTCTCATTCCCCAAGCCAAAGCCGCCACCTACCCACACCCTTACATACACATCAATTCAAATCAATCCCTATCATCTCAGGTTCCTATATTTCCCATTCAATGTGAATCTTTCTTTTCTCTACTTATTCTTCACTCAATTCTTAATAAATATGTGGATATTACCATTTGTTTATCACCTCTTACTACATTAAGCCTTTCCAAAACTGCATGGTGCTGCTCATTAGAGCCATTGTTCAATAAGTGCCCTCTTGAGCCTGCTGCTCTCAATTAGCTTTTACAGATCTGGCTAGGTTTTTTTCCTAAACACCTACTTCCATAAGTGGCAAATAAATAACATGGTTTTTCTAAATTTCACATGTCTGAAATTAGAATAACCTACATTTCTTTCTCTCTCTGTTTTTAATAGATTAAGAGATTTATCTTTGCCACAAATCCAACTGAAACACATTTCCTAAATCAAATGCACTGATGAGTCATCTATGAGCTTTATTCTGGCCAAAAACATGTCTGAATTATTATTGTACATTCAATGCTTCTCTCTACCAAATGAGATTTTAGGAAAGTACTATCAATATATATTTGTCCCATCCTTCTGTCCCTGATTCCTTCCTGTACCAATTCTACTACAATATTCTGACTCTATTACAAAAAATGAATGAACAAAAAACTATCTAATAAAAAGAAAGTATGACAGAATTAGGAATATTAAAACAGTTTGTGGTTCCTTTTCATTTGTTGATAACTTTGTAAAAAAATGGGCTAAAGTGGACAGTACAAATTAAATCATTCGACCTCTTTTCCAGCCTCATTCTGGAATATCTCACTATATTGCAATAGGTGGGATTTTACAGACATTCTATTTCACAGTCATCCTTGCAGCTAGGATTCTGGATGCAAATAAGGTTCTGTATATCAAATGCAATTGCACAATCTGAAAGCAGAAGACAGGTGTAGGCCATCATATTAGTCTCCTTGGGCTGTATTACAAAGTACCAAAAACTGAGTATCTTAAATTAAGAAAAAAAATGTTTTGTCTCACAATTCTGGAAGTCTCACAGTCCAAAATCCAGGTGGCAGTAGGATCATGCTCTAGAAGCCAGGAGAGAATGCTTCTTTGACTTTTCCTAGCTTCTGGTGCTGTCAATTCTTAGATTCCCTTGGTTTGTGACAGCGTAAATCCAATCTCTACCTCCATCTTCATATGACATTCTCACTGTGTCTTTACCATTGTCTTCCTTTTGTGAATGTCTGTCTGTTTCTCAATATTCACTTTTGATATGGACACCAGTCATGTTGGATTATCACCCACCGTAATGACCTTATCTTAATTTGACTACATCTGCAAAGATCCTATTTCCAAATAAAGTCACATTTTGATGTAGTAGAAATTAGGACTTCAATCGGTCTTTTTTGGGAGATACAAGTCAACCATCTTCCTGACTGTTTTGGCTGGTTTTAACTAGCAAGTAAGGTTATGGAGACATGAGATTTTCCTATATCTCATCTCTGTGCCCAGCCAGTTTGTTATATTGAGAGGAAGTTGCAGGAGTTATTTGCTAATCTGGGGATCATAACTATAGATGAGTGTTCTTGAAATCAAAACTTCCAGCTCAGTTTCAAAGGAAATAGCTCTTATGGCAAGTAAGTTACATAGTATTCTAGAAACCATTTCCGTAGGTCTAGTCTAGATCTTGCTTCTATTTACTTAACTTATATATACCTAATTCCCTATATTAAAGTTTTATACTTAAAATACCTGAGGGTTTTCTCTTACCTAAACTGAGTCCTGACTGATGCACACATCAAATTTTTTGTCATCTTCAGATTCATTTTAGACATGAATTATACCATCAAGAATGCTTGTGTGTGGCTCCTTTTAATGTTGTATAAAATGATGAGTGAGGAACCTATATGGCTGGTGCTGTTTCTATTGAACAAACATCAGCAGCTGGATTTTTTTTTTTAAAGATTTTATTTATTTATTTGACAGAGAGAGAGATAGCGAGAGCAGGAACACAAGCAGGGGGAGTGGGAGAGGGAGAAGCAGGCTTCCTGCAGAGCAGGGAGCCCGATGTGGGACTCGATCCCAGGACCCTGGGATCATGACCTGAGCCGAAGGCAGACGCTTAACGACTGAGCCACTCAGGTGCCCAGCAGCTGGAATTTTTAAAAGCCAAATCCAATTAAAAACTGTCACTTGTATCATTAAGGTCCTGCCTGAGACAATTAACAATTTTAAGTTACTACAAGACACACTGTACATACAAGAATATATTTGGTCATCCTAGTAGCAGTTGGAAATGCATATTTCATTTGACAGCATTTGCAAAACCCTTTATCACCTCAAAATAACTTGTGCAATGTACAGATTTCCATGTGTTAAAAGTTAGTCTCACAAAATTTTTGTATGTAAAAGTCCAATTTGGCTTATATATAAAAATAAAGTTGCAGTCAGTATTGATTTTGTGGTTGTTATCTTCTCAAAATTATTCATGAAAATTCCTAGTCCTGCAGTCTTCACCTAACTTTTGAGGTTGCAAGGCAATTTTGCCACAAAACTAGAAATTAACAGGAATCCCACTGTCATAGTATTTTAATAACATTATTATATTTTAATAGTATTATTATGCTAAGAAATGTTACGGCACAATTTTTGTGGGCTTATGCTGCCTTATTTGGTTTTCTATAGTTAGTACCTTTATTTGCATACATAGGAAAATGTTATCTAGTTAACTAGCCCTGAAGAGTAATAAAGGTCTTTGCTCAACTAGTTTTGTTTCTACTTGTTTTCTCTGGTCATAAAACTCCACAGACACATTATTACATATGTCAATGTGAAAAATATGGACATATAATTTAGAGAAATGTAAACCCATCTTTCAGACCCTTTGTAAATCTCTCAAGTTCACACTGCTAAAATGAACCAAGTTCTAACTCCCATCTGATTCCGGACTATTGTATTGCTCTTATTTTTCTTTGTCTTCTGTCACATGAAGAAACAGAAAAATAAACTTGAATTTCACTGTTAGAATAAATGATGCTACTGTCAGGATTTAATCTTATTCCCAGTCCACTGAGGCCTAATCAAAAGACAGATATGAACTGACCAATCTCCTGATTAGGAAACATTCAGTGAAAATACACAAAGATATAACTCTTATTTCTTCTCTTGTGAAAATGGAAGACTACACCTCACTGATTCCTACCCTATAGTAGAAACGTCTTTTGCAATGAAGAGTTATATTAATTATTTTCAAGTGCTATAGAAAGAAAATACGTATACTAAAAATCTGAAATTCTAGAATTATGTTGTGTTTTAACTATATTGCTTGAAAGAAATTTAAATTATAATTCAGATCAAAATTCTTATTTTCTAAATAAAAATAAAATGTATAAATCTATTTTTTCACAAATAAAATGATGACACCTAGCCAAGTGAAACATATAACACCTGGCATATATAAAAGATAAAACAGGATACAGGTAGTTTTGAGGAAATCTGAACAAGCAACTGAAAATAGCAAGAGAATGGAAAAATATCACCAGTATTAGAAAACGTACATAGAAGTTATTTCAAAACAAGATGGAAAAATATAATCAACCTAAGTACTGTGGACTATAGATTGTATAGTTCTACAGGAATTACTGAAATTTCCCATTTTACACAAAGGAACACTCACCCTTTAGTTTCTGGATTTCTTTTGTCTTACTCTAAAAAAGAGCATGGTACTAAAGAATGTGTGTTGCCTATTCCTAATTCCAATAATAAAATATCAATATCTAGTTGCATAATACATTATAACTACCATGTGGTGACACCCCTGACCACAAATAACTTGCAAACTTACAGGGACAGCAGATCCATATGGATCCATATCCATAAGAGAAGAGTACTTATCACATGTTCACAGAAAACACTGAGAAAGTTCTGAGAGTCTCTTTATGGTGCAGAACTGAGAGAGGTTCCCTTGAGATTCCACATGAATTTAGGTTGAGTTTTTGTCCTTCTACCAAAAACACCATTGGGATTTTGATAGTGAATGCATGGAATCTGTAGATTGCTTTGGGTAGTATGGACATCTTAACAACAGTAAGTCTTCCAATCCATAAACATGGAATGTTTCCATTTATTTATGTCTCCTTAAAATTATTTCAGCAATGTTTTATAGTTGTCATTACAAGTATCTCATTCCCTTGGTTAATTTCTAATTATTTTATTATTTTTGATGCTATTGTAAGTGAAATTGTTTTCTTAATTTCCTTTTCAGATTGCTCCTTGTTAGTATATAGAAATGCAACTAATTTTTGTGTGTTGACTTTGTATCTTGCTACTTTGCTCAATTCATTTTTTAGTTCTTCTTTTTTTTTTCTTGTGGAATCTTTAGGGCTTTCTACATCTACGATATATCATCTGTGAACAGAGAAAATTTTACTTCTTCCTTCTCAATTTGGATGCCTCTTATTTCTATTTCTTGCCTAATTGTTCTTATTAGAATTTCATACCATGGATACCCACATGCAAAAGAATGAAGCTGGACTCTTATCTAGTACCACACACAAAAATTAATTCAACATGGATCAGAGACCTAAATGTAAGAACTAAAAGTAAAAAACTCTTAGGTGAAAAAATAGGACAAAAACTTCATTACATTGATTTCTTGGGTAAAACACCAAAGCACAGTCAACAAAAGAAAAAACAGACATTTTAAACTTCATGGAAATTAAAAACTTCTGTGCATAGCAAAAGACACAATCAACAAAGTGAAAAGGCAACCTACAGAATGGGAGAAAATATTTTCAAACCATATATCTGACGAGGGGTTAATATCCAGAATCTATAGATATCTCCTAAAACTCAACAACAACAACAAAACAATCAGATTAAAAAATGGGCAAAGGATTTTAATAGATATTTCTCCTAAGAAGATACACAAATGGCTAATAAGCACAGGAAAAGATCCTCAACATCACTAGTCTTCGGGAAATGCAAATCAAAACTACAATGAGATACCACCTCATACCGTTAGGATGGCTACTACCATAAAAACAGAAAATAGCAAGTATTGGCAGGATGTGGAGTAGTGGGGATCCTTGTGCACCATTGGGGGAATGCAAAATAATGCAGCTGCTGTGGAAAACAGTATGGCAGTTCCCCCCCAAAATTAAAAAGAGAACTAGCATATGATCCAGGAATTCCACCTCTGGATATATACCCAAAAGAACTGAAGCAGCGTCTCAAAATTATTTGTACACCCATGTTCATAGCAGCATATTATAGCAGCTAAAACATTGAAGCAACCCAAATGTCTGCTAATAGATAAATGGATAATCAAAATGTGGTACATACTTACAGTAGAATATTATTCAGCCTTAAAAAGGAAGGAGATTCTGACGCATGCTACATCATGGATGAATCTTGAAAACAGTATGTTAGGTGAAATAAGCCAGTCATAAAATGATAAATACCCTGTGATTTCATCTATGTAATATGCTTAGAGTAGTCAAAATCATAAAGATACAAAGTAGAAAGGTAGTTGTCAGGGGCTGAGAGGAGTGGGGGAAAAAGTGTTATCGTTTAACAGGTATAGGGTTTCAGTTTTACAAGATGAAAAGAATTCTGGAGACAGATAATGGTGATGGTTGTACAACATTACAAGTGTATTAAATATCACTAAACTGTACACTTAAAAATGGTTAAGATGATAAATTTTATGTTATGTGTATTTTACCACCACCAAAAAAAAAAATAGAAATCAATGACAGGATGATTCCTGGAAAATACCAAAATGTGTGCTAATTAAACAATGGATTCCTAAATAATCCGTGGGTCTAAAAGAAAGTTTCAAGGGAAATAAAAAATTATTTGGACTAAACAAAAAAAATTAAATTTAAAATATGCAGAATTTAACTAAATTAGTGTTCAAAGGACAATAGGTAGCATTAATATTTACACTAGAAAATTTAAAAATTAAGCCAATAATAATCATAGCTTCCACCTTGAGAAACTAGATAAAGAGGAATTTAAACACAAAGATAGCAAAAAGAAGAAAATAATAAAGATTAAGAGCACAAATCAATGAAGTTGGGGAAAATAATATAGAATATCAGTAAAATCAAAAGTGGGGTCTTTCCAAATAAATGAAATTGATAAATCTTGCAGACTGATCATAAAAAAGAGAAAAACAACACAAAATTTTCAGAAATGAGAGTAGAAATACTAGAAGAGTATTTAAAAATATAATAAGGAAATATTGCAGTGAATCTATGCCTATAAGTTTGACAAAGTAGATAAAATGGACCAACTCCTCTCAAGACATATACTAAAAAAGCTTGCTTATGAAGAAGAAACTGAAGACCTGAGTAGTGCTATATTATTAAAGAAATTTAATTGGTAATTTGATAACTTTAAACTTCGTACCCAGATGGTATTACTGGCAAATTCTACCAAACATTAAAAGAAGAAAAAACCACAGTTCTACACAAATGCAAGATTTCAAAATCAATCAAGTCTATTCTATTAACTGACTAGAAAAACACATAATTATGACAATAGAGGGAGAAAAAGCATGTGACAAAATTCAACATTCACTCATGATTAAAAATAAAAACCCTCAGTAAATGCTGAATGATAAAAGGCTATCTTCATAAAGTCTACAACTAATGGTGAAATATTGAACATTTTCCCCTTAAGATTGGGAACAAGACAAGAATGTCCTCTCAGTATCCCTACTCAAAATTTTAATGTAATCTGTAATTAATATAATAAAGTGAAGAAAACAAAAAAAAAGTACATAGATTGGAAAGGAAGAGTTTAAATATGTCACAGATACATATTTATCTACACAGAAAATCCCAAAGAACATACAAATAACGCCTAGGAATAATACATGAATTTAGCAAGGGCAAGGGGTATAAGGTCAATATACAAAAATCTACTGTATTTCTATATATTTTCATAGAACATTTTGAATTTAAAAATTTTAAATGCCACTTAAAACACTACCAAAAGTGAAATACTTAGATTTGAATCTATCAAATCCATCTTCAGTCCCTAAATGATGAAAACTACAAAACATGAGGGAAAATATAAAAAAAAAAATTTAAGTAAGTTGAGAGATGTATTGTGTTCCTAGATTGAAAAACTCAATATTGATGTCAATCTCTTCCAATTTGATAAAATAGAGATCAACTGAGAAGATATCAACTAGCTTATTTTAAAATGTATATGGAAATGTAAAGAAAATAGAATAGTCAAAATATTTTGGACAATGGACATAAAGTTAGATGTTGTTCATTATTTAAGACTTACTATAAAGCTACAGTAATCAAGAAAATGTGGTGTGGCAAAAGAATGAGCACAAAAAAATCAATGGAACTGAATATGGAGCCCAGAAATAGACCTACATAAATATAGCCAACTGATTTTTTTTACAAAGGTGCAAAAGCAATTCATTGAAAAAAGAATAATCTTCTCAAAAATAGTACCAGAAAAAAAAAATGGTACCAGAACAATGACATATCCATCTGCATAAAAATAAATCTTAAACATATCCCAAATGTTTTACACAAAATTAATCAAAATAGATTACAGAACTAAATATACAAAGTGAGATTATAAAACTTCTAGAAGAAAATATAGGAGAGAATCTTCATGAACTCGAATCTGGCAAAGAATTTTTAGGTATTACACCAAAGCACAACCCATTTTAAAAACCTGAAAAATTGTACTTCATTGAAATTACAATTGTTTGCTTCATGAAAAACACTAGAGGAGAATAAAAAGGCAAGCCATAGACTGGCAGAAAGTATTTGAAAACTGCATATCTGATAAAGAACTTATATTAATAATATGTAGAGAGCTCTCAAAACCTAACAGCAAGAAAATAAACAACGCAATACAAATGAGCAAAAGTCCTGAAAAGATATTAACCATGGAAGATATATAGATGCTAAATACGCATATGAAAAGATACTCAACACCATTAACCATTAGGGAAATGCAAATTGAAACCTCAATGAGATACCTATTACAATGACCATATTTAAAAGCAAAACAATAAAAAACACAAGTGCTGGTTAGGATTCCGAACAAATGGAACTATCATTCATTGCCAGTAGAAATGCAAAATGGCATTGCCAGTTTTAAAAAGTTTGGCTTTTTTTTTTAAACAAATTATGCATACACTTGCCGTTCAACCTAAAAATCATACTCCTAGGCATTCACCCAAGGGAAATGAAAACTTGTTTACACAAAAATCTATACATGAACATTATAGCAGCTTTATTCATAATTGCAAAAATCTGGAAACAGTCCTCATGTCCTTCAACAAGTAAATGATGAGCAAACAATTCCACACAAGGAAACATTACACAACAATAGAAAAGAACAATTGATTCAAAACCAACATGTATGAATCTTAAATGGATTTTGTTAAAAGTAGCCAGACCTAAAAGTTTATATATTGTATGATCCTACTTATATAAAATTTTAGAGAAGGCAAAGCTACTGAGACTTAGATAAATGCTATCAGGGGTTGTATGGGGAAGGAATTGGCTAAAAAATGTCATCAAAAGAAAACTTTTGTGGTAATGGAACTCCGCTCCTTGGTATTCTATGTATTTTTCAGATACCATAGAACTGTATATCACAAAGAGTAAATTTTACTCTTTCAAATTTTACTCATTCAAATTTTAAAATATCAACCAGGATGAAAGGAGAAATACAATGAAATGCAGACTGTGACAAATGCATTTAACTGTGATTCAAATGAATGATATAACCCCACCGAAGTGGTTGGGAGGAGATGAGAGGACTTAAAGTGACTTTGAAAATCATTGTTTTGACTGGATATTATAATATTAAAGACAAAAAGAACTGTATACAAACACCTCGGTAACTTGGTTTTCGCAGCGGTAGGAGTTAGTGATTTTGAAACCACTTTCTATGTTAATGAGAGTAGATAATGACGTCCAGCTTTTACTGTTGGAATAAGTTACAAATAAGTAAAGGTGAATGGCTAGAACAAACCTGGGCTTGCTAGACTGGAATTAGAGGTATCAGTGTGAATTCATGAAATTTTGTGGGGCGTTTACCTTCTAGGATCTATTCAGAGGGACTGACACATAAATATACATGTAGTATGTGCATGTGGCTTAGTACACATATAAATATTTCTCAGCTCTGTTGAGAGCAATGATACCTCAATAGCAATATGCACACCTAGCACTTAGATCTTGGTTTATAAGTACTATTTTCCGATAAAAGGAATCAGACTACTTAGAGAAGTGGTTGATTTCAGAGCTGGGGCAGGGAAAATCCATGATGAGTAAAACATCTAGTGGTCTAGGAAGTAAGGAAGTGTTCAAAAAGGGATAGAAATAGGATGAGAATATTTGAAAGGGACACAAGAGCCAACCTGTAAGAGCACTTGAGAGCCAAAATTGGAAAAATTTGAGCAAAAAAAATAAATAGCAATAGTACTGGGTTGTGATCGAAAAATTAATAGCCCAAGTCCATACTGACATAAATAAACGATTGATGTAATAAACTAAAGGGGAAGCAGGAACAGCTCTTCCTTACAGAAGCATTCCAATTAATAAATGTAGAAGTAACTTAGGGAAATTGAATATTACCATTAGGACAACAAGATCTACTGATAAAAGTTTAAGAAGAAATAAAATATTTGCATAGCCTCAAAGCATTTCCTCCAAATATTTACTGATTATGAAGGAGAAAAGTAGTAACATTACAATGGAAAAACCTGGAAGACACCAACTTAACTAAGTGATTTAGGTTAACATAACTAGTAGTAAGTTCTATCAACATATGGAACTGCTGATATACTGCACTAAGAAAGCTACATCATTTCTGTGGAATGCTTCCTAAAAATGCATAACCTAGATTTAATTATGAAAAAAAAAAATCAGGCAAATCCAAACTGGGGAACATTCTACAAAATAATATCACTATTCTTCAAAACTCTTAGGTTCACAAGTCAAAACAGTTAAGACTGAAGAACTGTCAGGTATTGGAGGAAACTAAGGAGATATAACTACTAAAAGCAATAAAAGATCCTAGATTGAATCTTGAGACATAAAATATACTGGTGAATATCAAATAAAGAATGTAATTTAGAAAACAGTATTGATAATTGTGCTGTGGTTATATGTTATCCTTAGGGGAAGCTGGATGAAGAGTAAATAGGACTCTCTATACTGTTTTTGCAATTAATTCATAAATCTGAATTATTCCAAAATAAAAAGGGTTTTATTTATTAAATGAAATAAATTCTAGGTAGAATAAGGAGGAAAAACTATTATAAGCAAAAGTCCAAAACAGAATCTATCTTCTAGAAATAGATAAGAGTTCCTGAATCCTAAAGGTATGTGGATCAGATTTCATTAATTCTGTCACTACCTTGGATTTTTCCCTGCCTCAGCTCTGGAATCAACCACTCTTTCAAGGAGCCTGGTTCCTTTTATGAGAGAATGGTACTGATAAACCCAGAACTAGATGCTAGGTATGCTTGTTACTACTGAGGTATTATTACTCTTTGTGGGAAAAACTAGAAAATACCTCTTTTCAATGTTCACTTCACAGCACAGAAGTAACCATAAGCATGGAGGATATTTTCCCAAGTCAAAGTCTGAAGAGATACTAGATGTTTTTCTTCTGGTGGCAAACCAAGAGTAACACAAGAATAGGACCACACATATTTGTGTCCTTAAAATACTGGAAAAATAAATATGATAGGATGATAAATATATATAGTTAAACAAAAGAAGAAAGGCAAATCACAACCATTACATTCCAGAAAAGCAGACATAAAGAAAGAAATAAGCCATATCCTAACAACATGTAGGTGCAATATTCACCATTTCCTATCTCAAAACGTCAGTGAACCTGTTTCATTCTTAAGACTGAGCTCTTTAATTGGACACTGAGTACATTTCGGTGCTTTCACTACTATTGCCCAAGGCTTCCCTGCACATACACTGCACTCCAGGCATCCCGAACCATGCCCATATCTCTTGCTTTTGTGCTCTTACTTGTACTGTTCTCTCTATGTGGAAACTTCTTTGCTGATCAATAAACCACTTGTTCTTCAAAACCACACTAGACACCATCTCCTTTCTGATGTCTATATAGTTGTCTCTAAATTAATGCCGTTTTTCTCTCCTTTGAACTCACTAAGCAATTCCTTTCAATCCCTTTCTTGTTTTGTTTTTTTTTTTAAGGGTTTTATTTATTTATTTGACAGAGAGAGAGAGCCAGGCAGGGGGAGCCGCAGAAGGAGAGGGAGAAGCAGGCTCCCCACCGAGCAGGGAGCCCCATGCAGCTCCATCCCGGGACCCTAGGATCATGACCTGAGCCGAAGGCAGACACTTAACCGACTGAGCCACCCAGGCACCCCACCCCTTTTCTTGTTTTAACTTGTGTTCTTGCTGTTTCTATCTTGCCTATCGCTACCTAATAATATATATTTCTTTAGAGAAAAGAAGGGATTCCTACCTACCCACCTTTATATCCCCAGAGGGATCAATATCATGTTTACTATGTAAGGTGTTCCTTCAACAAATAATTATAGAATAATTCAATTAAGGGGCGCCTAGGTGGCTCAGTCGTTAAGCGCCTGCCTTCGGCTCAGGTCATGATTCCAGGGTCCTGGGATCGAGCCCCGCATCGGGCTCCCTGCTCAGCAGGAAGCCTGCTTCTCCCTCTCCCACTCCCCCTGCTTGTGTTCCCTCTCTAGCTCTCTCTCTCTCTGTCAAATAAATAAATAAAATCTTTAAAAAAAAAGAATAATTCAATTAAATATCTGGAACTGTACACAAACTTGAAAAAAATTACAAAGCAATGAATATTTCTACCACAGATTCCCTCACTCCAAAACAGTCTTAGATTTTCTTCATCATAAATTTGGGCAAGGGAAGATCACATTATCATTTCAGTGAGCATGGTTGTATCCTCAGCAACTTCTGGTGGGAGTCATTAATTCTGTTGCCAAGGGAATTGCTAGCCAAATATTAGAACAGAAGGGCCCAGTGAGGGGAGTTTGCTGAAATTTCCAATAGCCACAGCAGGAGATTTTTGTTTTATGTTTTCCCTTTGTCCCTGGAGAGAGAAGTATTGTGGAGTGGCGAAACAGAAAAATGGCTTTAATACAGGATCCAAACTGAGAGGATTTGCCCCTACCTTCACTTCAGCCAAGGAAAACAGGTATACCTTCTTTGATGCACAAGGGGAGGCAGGGACCTATCAGACAGGAAGAAGCCTCAGAGAGAGGTCAAGGTGCTGTTCAAGGGGGTCTAATTGAATCCTGTTCTATCTGGTTTTGTGCCAAAAGAATTGGTGGTGGGAGGGTGTGTAGACACATCAGGTCCCTTGGAAACAGAGTAGATAATGGGCACACACTACTAGGCGACAAGGTTACTGGGCAGAAACTCAAGAAATTTCCTCTGGAGATTAACAAGAAGAGCCTTCTCAGCAAGAAACACTCTCATCTCTCTTCCTCTCTGAGACCTTGGTCACCTGAAATTCATTTCACTGGAAGCAGAATCAGGGCTCAGCCCCGCATGGGGATGAGGGACATCAGACTTCTGTTCTTTCCTCCTTCTTTCTTCTGGACCAGGGACCATATTACTAATAGTCACTTTTTAAACCTCTTTTATCTGGAATATGACAAATGTACAGAAAAATGCCTAAGACATAAAAGTATAATTTAATGAACTATAAAATAAGCACCTGTTCAACTTCTGTCTTAGTCAAGAAGTTGGATATTAACAGGACTCCAGAAGCCTTCTGCATGTTCCTTCTCAAATAAAATCCTTTCCCTCCTCCCCAGCAGTACCAATATGCTGAATTTTATGGAATTCAATTTGTTTATTTATTAAATAGTTTTACTACCTAATTGTATACTCCTAAACAATACAGTTTAACTTTACCTGCTTTTTGAAGTATATACAAATAGAATAATAAAAAATTTACTACACTGCGTCTGACTTCTTTAATTCAATATTACGTCTTATGATTCAGTCTTTTTTGTATCTATAATTCATCGTGTTCACTGCAGTATGATATTTCATTGTATGTCTGTATTACAGTTTACTCATTCTATTTTTTAAAATATTTTATGTATTTATTTTTCAGAGACAGAGAGAGCACAAGCAGGGGGAGTGGCAGGCAGAGGGAGAAGCAATCTCCCCGCTGAGCAAGGAGCCCGATGCTAGACTCAATCCCAGGACCCTGGGTTCATGACCTGAGCCGAAGGCATACGCTTAACCGACTGAGCCACCCAGGCATCCCTACTCATTCTATTCTTAAAGGACATTAGGATATGCCTTTGGTTGGCTTTTTAAAGAGGAATATATAAGGCTACATATTTGTCCCCAACTGTCCGAAAACATTGTTACATATTTCTGAATCAAGACTGTGAGAGCTTACATATCAGAACTCTGTGTTGAGATGCATGTGCCTGTGTGCACTAACCTTATGAGCTTCTGTTGCACTGTATGTGTGAGACAGGGTACTACATGTTAGAAAGAGCATGTATTCCTACAAGTCCTGCCAGGGCTATGCCCAACTTTATGTTCCTAGAGCCAGCATTCCTGGGCTGCCTGCATTGATAAGGATTACAACATAGGTTACATTTATTTTTTGAAGTCCTAACACCAGAGAATCATGGATTGTACTTTCAGAGCCACTGCTAACTTTTAACACGTTTTATATTAAACATTGTTATTTTAAGCTTCACTTCTGTTTCCAAAATCTGGTTTAGCAAATTTCTTCTCTTGCGAGTTACCTTTTAATGAAAGGGTTGATATAGGAGTATCCAATGGCAAGTTAGATGTATGTAGACTTTCTGGAGGTTTTGATGCAGACTCTCTTCTAAGGCTTTACTAAAGAAACTTCGTGCACAGTGTCTCTTGTGAAGGAAGTAGGATCAAATTGAGAAGTAATGCAAAAGACATGGACGTTAGCTTGGAAAAGGGTCTCAAGCCCTAGGGATTATGCTGTGATTAGGTCATTAGAATTTAATAGAAAGGAATTACCTGTGTGTCCCTTCACCTAGACCTAAGGGCTTCAATTATCAGAGAGTTCTCTAGTTCAAATTACTTCCCAACAAAAACTGAGGTTATGTTTGGAACTTCTGTAATAAGTCAGAGGCCCTTTGGTTGCAAGTGAGAAAATGTACCTCAGAATATTTGAGGCAAACTATGAAATTTAATCATATATACACAAGGAAATTCAGGGGTATCCCCCAGCTGGTCCAGAAGTGACCTCATGCTGACTCAGAACTTCAAAAAGATTTCATTTCCATCTTCATGTCTGTATCTCTCCCTTGTTTTCTCTCTCTCTGCTTCTCCTTCTGATTCTCTTCTGTTGCACACATCTTTTCTCCACATGACAGATAGGTAACTAAGGTGACGCTCTAGACTATATCTCTATGTCCAACAGAAAAATCCCAGGGGGGCTTCTGAGAAGTCCAGCTTGGATTCTATTTCCCACTCCAGCAGTGAGAATACAAGACACAGGAATATCAGCCCCTCCACACAGAGGAAGGGAGGAGTCATGAAAGAAAATGGAAGAAGTGTGTGCAGTAAGAATTTTTCCTTGACCAAAGAGAGGTCTGGCTTTTGCCCACAGCTTCTGGGAGGTAATCTCTAAACCCTTGGAATGTCATGCCCACTAAGAGTATCTATGTTCAACTAAGGGCATTGGGCCAACAAGAACACAACAGTATGATTTAGGGTGGGGTATCTGAGCCATGCCAACAATTTGACTTGGGGTGTGCACTTTGGGTCAGGCAGCTTGACCTCTTAAAGGGCTTTAAACAAGTCAGCCATGTGGGCAGTCAACCATTCTACACGATGGAACCCTAATAAAGACATTAGACACCAAGGCTCAGGTGAGCATCCCCATGTGTATTGGTACACCTTGATGTCAGTAAAGTAACTCCGTCCTGATTGCACAGGGAGAGGGTGACTGGAAGCTCCACATTTGGTACTTTTCCAGGACTCTGCCTTACGCATCGCTTCCTTTGGATGATTTTGATCTATATTCTTTCCTTGTAGTAAAATCTGTGATTATAACAGCTTTCACTGAGTTCTATGAGTCTTTCTAGTGAATTATCAAAGCAGTGTGTGGTTTGAGGAACCCCCAAACTTGCAATTGGTGACAAAGTGAGGATGGTCTTGTGGACTCTGTTCCCTCTAACTTCACAGCTCAAAAAACTCTCTTAGTAAGAGAGACAGCCAAAGTGTCCTGGGTAGTCAAACATTATAATTAACATACACAAACAGTCCACCAATGAATTTTTATAGCGATGTCCCTATAAATCCTTGACATCAGAAATACCCTTAATTCATATCATTACTGGGAAATGAGAGAACTCATATTTCCTAGACACTTAAGTACTGAAAGAGAGAGTTGCACCTTTATGAGTAAGGACCTTAGCCTTAGATAAAACTGGAGATAGATAAAACACTAGCATGGCTAGTTAAAATACCTTGGAATATAAGTAGATAAGAGGTTTATTAATGAAGATTGGAAGAGAAATTGAAAACACATGTTCATGTTTTCTAACTTACCATTCACTTCTGACTTTAGTTCATGTAACTAAGTCATTATATTAGAAAAACTCAAAAACCATCATTCCATTGATATGTTATAATAAAAACCATATAAATGCTCCCATTTGTGGGAACTCATGTAGGAAAGTGGAATCCTGAAAATAATAAATCTTCTCTTTAATAAACCAGCTGATAAAGGTTTAGTACTTAAAAAAATACTTCAGCACTAATAGATATAAAAAGCTGAATGCAAGTTACAAGTAGCAATAAAAACTCTGTACTCAGAATAGCACTGGACAAAATTGCATCACACACACAGAAAAGAATGATCATAGTGTAGAACAATGGAAGAAGAAAGAAAAGAAAGTCTACAGAACCAATGACTATTCTCTTGAATGTTCTCATTAAGGGTTATCATTTTAGTGAAGAAACACTAAAATCTGATAACAGCTCTTGTCATAAAGTATTCACATTTGCTTGAATTATCCATGCAGTAAAATATATGCAGTTCTCATTTCATGAAGTGGTCCTTTATAAAGTTATAAGTTAAATAGTTGTCATAGTTTTGCTGTACAAATACACTGTATTTATTCAGCTCCAAGATGCATTTTTCACATTTCAACATTATAATTGTATTCTGCTTCTTGATTTTAAAAACATTATTATTGTTTTCTGAAAGACTGTTATCAACACAATGGCTTCTATTATACTGATGGCAAGGAAATATTTATAGTAAATTAGTGGAGCCCACTAAATTGTTATGTACAGGAGTCAGGTGTCCAGTAAACAGAAACCATGCAAGTGCCATACCTCATACAGTGCTGTCTTAAAGTATGTTAATCTCTGGGAGTACTACTCATTACAGAAAAACAAACTGAATGAGAAATATGATTGTTTTAAATCTTGGGTGCTGGTGCTTGAAACATGAAATTAAAAACTCCTGGAGTTCAACAATTATGAAGTTGCTTGTCCCACTCAAGGTGCTCTGCTTGGTGGTCTCACTGATTCCCACAGCTTTACCTCCCTCTAGGTAGTAAGGATTGCTAAATTATAACTCTCCAGCTCAGAAATCTCACCTGAGACTCAGAGCCATATATCCAATTCTCAATCAGATAATTGATTCATTCACTTATAAAACTTTGTTAGGAATCCACTATGTTCTACAGGTAAATCAATCTTAACACATCAAAATTAACTATATATATATATTTTAATGGCCATCCCTTTTATTCTTCACTTTCATTAACATCACCAAGTGTTAGGGTTATATAAAAGTAAGAAAGTTATCACCACTCTTTCATGATGTTCAACAAATTACCCAGATACTTTTAAGTCATCATCTTAGGCTATCTCAAATCAATCCTGTACTCTTTTATTGTCTCTGCCTTAGTTGAGGTCCTCCTATGATCTGAATGTTCAGGTCCCTCTAAAATTCATCTGTTGAACCCTAATCCCCAATGTGATATTTGGAGGTGAGGTCTTTGGGAAGTGATTAAGTCATGAGAAGGGAGCCCTTGTGAATGGGATTAGTGTCCTTATAAAAGAGACCCTAGAGAGATCCCTTATCCCTTCCACCATGTGAGGACACAGTGATAAGACAGTCTATGAACCAGAAACAGACTTCCATCAAACAGTGAATATGCCGGTGGCTTGATCTTGGACTTCACAGCCTCCCGAACTGTGAGAAATAAATCTCTGCTGTTTATAAGCTACCTAGTTTGTAGTATTTTTATTATAACAGTCCAAACACTCAAATGGACTAAGACAGGTCCTCATCTCTCTTATGGACAATGGAAGTCACTACATGACTAATCTCCCTGATCCTTTACTTATGATAAACTTACCTCAAAAATCCATGGATTTCCTTCCCTCACTAATTGTCTCTACTATGGCATTCATCAGTCAGACCCACCTATATGTTAACCCATTAAATGCCCCAATGCACCCATAATATAGGTATTATTATTCCCAATTTCCAGATGGGAAAACCTGAAGGTTATGTGACTTACATCAGTAATAAGTGGAAAATTTGGGGTTAGAAACCCAAATCTTTTCCATCCCAAAGCAGGGGTTATTTTATGATGTTGCACAGCCTTGTAGCTATGTCACTGTCAAAGAGACAAAGAAAGAAGAGGAGAATGCAACAGGCATTTCTTGTGGTAGCAGGGCAAAGATTTTCAAAAGCACAATTTGAGAAGTGGTTCATGTACCCTCAAGAACACAATATCTTGGGAGTATAATTTAGTGAGTTCTGTAGAAGGAGGTAGCAGGAAAGACACACTGGTGGCACTTTTATTGCACAAGTCACATTACATGCAATTGCCCACTGTAGAGATTGAGGAGAGAAGGAGAGGGCATATATAACTATATTAATGGACTGCTTTTTACATCAGGTGCTGGTATAGTTGGGCATGCCTCTAAAGGAGAAGAAAATATGCTCATGGATTGTTTACATGTTAAATATGATAGAATGTTTCTCCATTTTTGAGCAAGCCAGCAGGTAGCCTGTCAGAGCACATCAACAGTGTCACAGCTGTGAGTCAGACAAGGAGCTAGCAAAGAGAAGTGTGGTCTGAGAGAGCCCAGTTCCCAGATAAAGAGCAGCCTTTTCAGAGATTTTTTAAAAATATAGGATTGAGGGTAAGTCAAACCATCTAAATAGAAAGTCTGATAAGCATAAAAAAACTGACATATTTCTGACAAACATTAGTCAGAGAGTTAAACATAGCAAATAAAAATAAGTGAATAGATATATTATTTAATTGCTTGAAGGTTGTGATTTCGTGTCTTTGACTCAGGGTATTTATTATTTACTAGTGCCGCTAATCTATTGTCAAAATAATAATAACAAAACTATTTAGAAATGAACAGTAGTCAGACTCCTGACAGGAATAACACTGCAGACAGTTAACTAATTCAAAGAAATGATGATACAGCTACTCACCTGATGGCAGGGGCAAGCAATGATGAACAACTGTTAGGAAGGAAATTAAAAGTATCGTCTGGTATTGCTTGAATTCTTGCCACTCTTAGAGGAATCATTTCTTTATAACCCATTATTCTCTGTTATGAGAGAACTGGGGGCAAAAAAAAACAAAAATAGCAGATAATCCAGTTTATTTCTGATATTTGGTCTAGAAATTCATTACATGATTTCAATTGTAATTTACTCTTCTAATTAATTTTATCACCATATTACTTAGTTTTAAATAAAAGAGACAAAAAGATGCACGAAATGTTATCTGTTTTTTATTTCTCCAACTTAGAAAAACTCAGCCGAATACATTCTGCCCAAAAATGCAATCATTTTTATGTCTTAATATTCCCTAATCCCACCACCAGAGCTGGAAAACTATCATTTCCCCATTACCTATGGCTTTGTTCCTCCTCTAAGGCAAAGGACCCTCGTCATACTCCTGCCTCCAGAAGGCATGAGCCTGAATTCCTCCCCGTGCCGGGTTCCTTTGGCAGCTTCTCCCCGCTCCTAAGCATATGCTCCATCTTTGCATCCTCTGAAACCCTTTGCAGAAATCACACAGACCAAGGATTTCCATAGACTGATGCTTCAGAGCAATCAGGTTTCTAGAGAACCTAACTTCTGAACTGAGTGCATTGAGCATGCTTACCCTAGTACTATGTAAGTGAATGCTGAGATATGAGTGAATACAAGTTCTGTATCTGGTCCTGGAGGAGATGGAAGGAGCTTTGCCATGTTGCACGTATTCTTGGGTAAGAAAAATCTTAGAGGAAGTTATTGGGGCTCTAACTGTGTCAAAAGTGTTGGTGGATACAACTGGCTATGCTATAAGGCAATTACTTTCTGGAGTATAAATGACAGAATTAGATCATGTCTTACTTTTAAGTATTAACAATTTTCTATGGTACATGCTCCTCCTCAATCTCTAAGGATCTTTTTCATGTGAACTTGCTCTGGGGAGTAGCCAGAGGGCCAGTGTGTCAGAAGGACTGACTCAAGGTAGGGGACAGTGAAATCACAGGGCTCTGGAACCCAGACACGAGTCAGAGAACAGCTTTGCACCTGATCGTGCCGTGGGACACGGCAATGAATTAGTCCACAAAGGCTATACCGTGTGATTTGTGAACCACTTCAAAATATTCTTACATAATGTAGGAGAGAGGGAAATAAATCTAGATAGAAAAGGGGAAAGACAAAAAGGGGAAAAGAAAGGAAGGGAGGAAAGGAGGATGGAAAGGAAGGGAGGAATGTAGGAAACACTGAGCAATAAGCAAGTAAAAGAAAGACCATGATAAGGAAAGAGAAAGAAGGAAAGAAAGTGGGAGAGTTATTTGCATGTTTATCATACCTCACATAAATCTACCAGACGTTACATAGATTTACTCTAGAGGTAGGTACAATTATTATCACCATGTTATATATGGAGAAACTGAAGCTTAATGAGTTTGAGAAAACTCTTTAAGTTCACACACGGTAAGTGGTAGAGCAGAGGTTCAATCCACAAAAATAAATTCCAGTATAAACAAACTATAACATAATAAAATGAAGAGTACATTCACTAATAGATGTTCTGAATGCACACAGGAGGAAGTGGAGTTAGCAGCATATCTCCATCTAATCCTTGGGAATCCCATAGGTAGTTACGCTTTAGGGCACATTTGGTTGTCTTTGTTTAAATTTCTTTGCTAATCAATTTTGTTGCTTCACTCTCATTTCATTTAGAAAGAGCTATCACTACATGCTAATTTCTAATAGAAACTGAAAATATTTTACAAGATATTCTTTACTGTGTACAAGGTGTCACATTTGGGTTTAGATAGATTTTTCTAGACTGTTTTGCTGCATTTACATGAGAATTCTTGATAAACACACATACTGATTCACAACTGTCACTCAGCAGCCACTCGGTCTATACCTTTATGTCAAAATTATGCAATTGAAATAGACGACATCATAAGTGAAATTTTGTTGATGGTATTTTTATTTAATTAATTTAAATGGATATTATATATGCATGAAAAAAATGCAAAGGGAACAAAACTGTAGAGTAGGAGATAAATATGTGTCCCTCCTACTGCCGTCTCAGCATTAAGTTAGTTTTCCTAGAGGCAACTGATGTTTCCACTTTTTAGTACACCCTGCTAAAGATATTCAATGCATAGGCAAGCATGTGGAATACAAATATAGAAACACACAGGAATGATGACTTTCCTATTCTAAATCTTTTTTTTTTCCCCACCTACATACAGGTAGGAAATAGGATATAGATAGGAAATAAGATGTAGACAGGAATTGATAGATGACAGATAGATAGATAGATGATAGATAGATAGATAGATACTTATTTAATATTAATACATACAGAGCTGCCTCTTTCATTTTAGTGCCAAAATAGTATTCCATTTAATGGGCACAGTATTACCATTAATTTCTTGATCACTCCGTTGATTGACATTTAAGTTGTTCCCATTCTGTGCTATTACAGAATGTTGTAATGCATATTTTGGATGGGTGTCATTTGGGACATATGTAAGTGTATTTGTGGAATAAATTCCTAGAAATAGAATTGCTGAATCAAAGGATATTTACATTTTACTTTTTAATAAATATTTGTCAAATTGACTCATAGAAGTTGAACCGATTTACATCTCTTCAACATTATGAGAATAACTACTTCACTATTTTTTTCATGTGTGATTTTGCCAAGAAAATAAGTCAAGAGACAGTAATCCATTATAGATTCAATTTTGATTTCTTTGTAATGAATAGCCTTAAACTTCTTTTCATATGTTTAAGAGCCAAGACATTTATTCCTTGTGTATCATTTTTTATGCCTTTTAACCATATTGGCACTGGACTGTTGGGGCTGCCATGAACAGGTGTGTAAGATTCACTTCTATATGAATGGCTTCCTTGGAACTGTACCTAATCTTTACAGCCTGTATGGAGTCTCACTACTGATCATTCTCTAAGTATCTGTGGCCTTCTTTATATATTATAAAAATCCACATTTGTATCTCATATGTATGGGAAATATCTCAGGTAATTAACTGCCTTTTGACTTCATTTAAGCTTTTGGGTTTGTTGAGATGGTTTTTTAAATGTTTATGAAATCTGGTTTATCATTTTTTTTTATTTTAGTGGCTCCAGGATTTTGTGTCATATTTAACAAAGCCTTCTCTATTTCAGTAGTATAAATATAACTCTTTTACATTTTCTTCTATAACTTTCATGATTTCATTTTTTATATTTTAGCATTTGATCTAACTGGAATTTATTTAGGTGTAAGAAGTAGAAAATGATGTTTGTATACAAGGTTACTCAGTTGTCCCCAGACAGCTATTGACTAACTTATGCTCTCTCCACTGTTAGATGAAATTTATCTCTAAAATACACTAAATATCTTTAATATTTGAATCTACTTTTGGATTCCCTTTTCTTTCTTTCTTTTTTTTAAGATTTTCTTTATTTATTTGACAGAGAGAGAGAGAGAGAGAGAGAGAACAAGCAGGAGGAGTGGCAGGCAGAGGGAGAGGGAGAAGCAGGCTCCCCAAGGAGCAAGGAGCCCGATGCAGGGCTCAATCCCAGGACCCCGGGGTTATGACCTGAGCCAAAGGCAGTCGCTTAACCAACAGAGTCACGCAGGAGCCCTGGAATCCCTTTTCCATTCCACTGATCTGTTTCTTCATACATTAGTACCATCTTGTCTTAATTATAGTAATTGCAAAATTGCTCCTCTGTGACTCATCTTTTTCAGATTTTTCTTGACTATATTTTTTTTCTTATTTTTCCCATGAGTTGCAGAATCACCTTGGTTAGGTCTTAAAATATAACTTGTTGATATTTTTGGGGGGGGCTATTATTTTATATATTAATTTAGGAGAAAAAAGATATTTTTATGAGATGGAGTATTCTTATGCAAAAAGAAGACAGGTTTCCTCATATGTTTCAATTATTTTTTACAACTGTCAGTAATATATATTTTTCTTCTTGGACATTTATTATTAAATTTATTCCTATAATTTTATTTTTGTTGTTGCTATTATAAACAGGGTCTTTTTATTTCTCTTACTGGCTTTATCTATATGAAGGCAACAGATTCTGGCATATTATTTTATGAAATCTTATTGAATTCTTTTTTACTTATAGTCTTTTTGGTTAATTATTCTGGATTTTCAAATAGATAATTCTAACAACTGTAAATAATTACATCCTTATATTTTTTATTTGTATATATTCTGCTTCATTTTCTAGTCTAGTTGCATTCTTATTACCTGAGAAGAAAGCTTAATAATTAGATTTGATGGGCATCCTTGCCTTATTCCTGATTTATTAGAAATGTTTCTAGCATTTCACCAATAACCATCATGCTGGTTTTGGTTTGAGATAAATATATTTCTATTTTAAAAATTGATTTCTGTCAGTAACATATTTTATCAAATATCTTTCCATCATCTAAGATGATAAAAGTTTTCTCTTAAAATCTATTAACATGATGATTAATAAATAAATTTCCTAATATTGACCCATCCTAATATATTTGGAATAAGGTTCCACTTGGTCAAGGAGTATTATTATTTTAATATGCTGTTTGATTATATTTGCTAATCAGGCAATGGTAGAATGTCTCCCTAGTTAATATTTTATTTTTCTAGTAGAAGATCATTTGGTTTTTAATACTCAAACTTTATAAGAAAAAAATTATATATATATGTGTGTGTGTGTGTGTGTGTGTATGTGTCAGTGTAATGTTTTTCAGCTGATGTTTTTATAGGAAACTATATTTACAACTCCAAAATTCACTGCATCATATCTAACAAAATGATGTGCTGAAAATCCTCAAGTTATATTCCACATAAAATTGGCATATGTCAAATGTCAACAAGGAGGATCTGCATGATGTCAATATAAGAAACACTTCTTTTAAAAATGGCCTGTCAGTTTTCCACTTTCTCCTTTTCTTCCTTTAACTTCTCTTCCCTACCTGAACAACTCACTCCAAAAAGCATTAGGTAGAACCCAGCCAGGTAGGCAGGCATCTGCACAGTGGTAAGAAGAGGAAAAAGCAGTGGTATAGATTGAGATGTCATAGCCTGAGGAGAGTGAAAATGACATCCATATGGAAGGGAAAGCAGGGCCCAGCATGATATTTTAGAGCCTGAGTGTGTTGAGTAATGTACACATGAAGGGTTTGGCAAATGGCTTAGCATGGGGAATTCAAGCACAGGCAGAATAAAAAGGGCCTCCTCATAACAAGATAGCTCCATGTAGAGTAGGGACAAATAAAGATAGCCCACATTGGGTAGGAGAGGAAGCAGCAGTAATAGACTTTGGTTATATATGCATAAAATGAAAAAATAAGTAAATATATTAAGAATAAGGGCTGTCTGATTTCTCAGAGTCAGAGAAGAGAGTTACAAATACTTAATGGAGAAAAGTAAAGTGAATCTTATAGTACTGGGATGGAATTGGAGGCATTGGTAAAAGTCTGTGGTTTTTGATATAGATAGTTATAGAAACAAATACATATGTAAATATGCACATGTGTATATATATTACCTAGTTCTGTTCACCAAGACAGGCTAGGGACAGTGACATCCCAAAAGTAATGAGCACACTTAGCACTCAGATCTTGGTTGCTAAATACCATTATCCATTAAAAGAAGCCAAGGATCCTTGGAGAAATGGCTGATTCCAAGGTTGGAGTAAGGAGAGTACAAAATAAGCCAGGAATATCTTGTTGTACTAGAAAGTAATACGGTGTTTAAATTATGATGAGAACATGTCAAAGCCAACTTGAAGGAGCTCTCAATAATAGCAGATAATTAGAACATCAAAATAAACAATGATGTTAACAAACTACAACCCATTACACAAAACAGGAATCCATGAATCCATACTGCTATAAATAAGGAATATGTTGAAAGTCTGATGAGGATCAGGGTATTTATATAGTTCCAAAGTACATCCCTCCCCCCAGTATTTATTAATTACAAAGGGAAAAGAGTAATTTACAGTGGAAACGTCTGGCATAAATCAACCTTATCAAGTAATCAAAGAAAACACCACCAATTATGTGAAATACTTAAATCATGGGTCATCTAATAGGAGGTAAAGAGGACACAAAGTCACTTTCGTAATATTTTTACCCAAAATACACACCTGTATCTAACCATGAATTAGCATCAGAAGATACCAAATTGAGGGTCATCCTACAAAATAATGTAATAATATCCATGATCTTCACAAGTGTTACCATTTTTTCCCCACGAGATCAACTGTTTATTGATTTTTTTTTTCTAAAATATTATACATTTAAAGAAACTCCTAATTGAAAAGACTGACAATTTTTGATAAATCTGTAGCAAAGGAATGAGGATTTCTGCTGGTAAGTTTTCATGACAAACACAGACACATATCCACTTTCCAAGCAAGACATCAAGCTCACTGGAAACATTGAGAAAATGCATAGCTTGTGATGGCGGTGGCCATTTCACCAGTGTCTGAGTTACACAAAATACAGGTTTTCCTGCCTTCCCTCCCTCCCCCACCCTGTGATTACAGTCTGCTACCGATGACTAAGGCCGCTCAGAGACCCCGGTGCTCTGGGATGAGACCCAGCTTTCGTGTGCTCACGAGGAACTGGGAGGGCTGGAATCTGCAGCTTCTGGAAAGACATGGAAGGTCTCACAGTGTTCCGCTACGGAAAGGACTGAGGCTGGTTAGAAGGTGGACCCACAGCTGGCCAGCGAGGACAGGCTTCCCCACAGGTCTCCACTCCAGAGAGGCCCAGGCCCGCGCCCAGAGCCCAGAGGAGGCCCAGCCGACCAGCCAGGCCTGTGCCCGAATGTCACAGTCTTCAAGCAGTTTACAAATTAAACCTACTGTCAAAAGCCATTAAATCTCATTAATAACAGTAGACGAACTCTTTAGATTCTCTGGATATCAAATAATATATACAGAGATACACCAGCACATGACAGTCTAATAGAAAGCATCTTAATCTACAGATGCTTGTGCTTGAGAAGTTAGTCTTCTTACTTTGTGACCTTTCAGATCACTGATAAAATTGTTAATTTGCAAGAATAAAGTTTTAAAAACAAATAGAATGAAAATTGTTTTTAAATATGGGGATATTTGGAGTACTACATAAGGTTATTTCCGGAACTCCCAGTGGATGCCCCAAATGCACTGGGCATTCACAACAGAAATCCAGCCGAATGAGTTCCCACCTTTCCACCACCATCTCTGGCCTCAAGCACCACCTGTCTCAGGGAACTGCAGCTCTCATGGCTTGCCCCCCAGGTGCAGCATGGAAAGACAGATTTCCTCAAGACTGGTGTATATCAGTCTGTGCCATAACTTAAGTATAAATGAATGGAAGAACAGGTATATAAAAAAGTATAACTGTACACATTCTTTAAATTAAAAACCTTGACGTCTTCACTCAGAAAATGGCATGTAAGTTTGTTCATTTAAGTTGCGGGTGATGGGACTCCTCAGAGGAAGTCATCAGCGGAACAAGAATCAGTGGAACCCACCACTGACTCCGAGGAGAGGAGGAAAGACAAGGTCAAGAACAGACAGATCCATGATAAGCCAACACACACAGTGAGCAGGATGGGGGGCAAGTCTGAGAAAACTTTCAAGATTGAGGTGGACTAAAGAGGCATAACAACTAAATATAATATGTGGGTTTTGACCCAGAAACTTATTATTATAAAAGACATTAATTGGAATAAGCATTGAAATCTGAGTTGTCTCAGGATTCATATATCCGTGTCCTTGCTTACAAAAATAAACACTGAAGTATCTGAGGATAACAGAACCTCTTATCATTAAACAATCCAGGTAAAAAAAAATAAAAGAATTCTGTGTACTCGAACTTAATGTCAGATTGAGGTTGTTTCAAAATTTTAAAATAACATAAAAATATTTTTGAAGGCCTAAACATCTGACTTCTGGGTAGACATGCTTTTCCCGTGTTCCACTTGCTAAGTATAACTATAAATCCTGGACATTATGTAAAATTAAAATCAGATTCTGGAAAATGGAAAGAAGAAGAAGACACTATGGTAAATGCTACAATTCAATAATTGTGAAACTATAGAACAACTCTCCAGGTAAATACATAGCCTGTAGAATTGAATTAAAACTACATGATAGTTATAAGGGAAAGAATAAAGTATATAACAGTTTTGTGTTCTGATAATGTAGGTAAAATACAACAATCAAAACTGGGAAGATAAAGGGGAGAAAATGTGAAAGTAGAATTAGACTTCTTTATTGTCTTATAGCTTCTATCTAGTACAAAATAATATTATTTTAGGTCAGATGCTTGTTGAGAAAGAATTGATGGGAAGAAGTGGTTATAGTTACCCCAATATTGCTAATAGTAGGGAACCAATAGAAAATAACTAAATAAAATAAAAATTTTTTAAAGAAACTTAAAATATCATATAAAGGTGTTAGTATAAAAGTAAACATTAGTACAAAAATGCAACCTTCCTGAACACCAAAAAGTATACTCAAGAGAAATTAAAAAACAAATAATGGAAGAATAGATCATTACTGTTTTTAGTGGTTATATAGGAGAAGAGATAGAATAGAATGAAGGGAACAGGGAAAGAAGCTTGAATTCTTTGAGTATTCCCTTTTAAAACTTGACTTTGGTACTGTGTCAATATTTCCCCCAAAGAATATTAACAATATTAAAATTATACATCAATACCTTCAATTAAACATGAAATAAATGAACCTAAATATGTATTCAGTTGGATGAATTATTCCAAGATACTTTAAAACACTAGTTCAAATTTACATGGCTGCTAGAATATATCCTAGAGGGGAAAAAAAGTGCAAATAGGGTCTAAAACTGTTTTTAACTAATCTGTATTATTTGTAGTAGTATAATTGATTATTGCATCTGTGTATTAGGGGAATGATGTAAGTGAGTAATTGTTGGATATCGCATCATTTCCAGCATCATCACTGAGAACTGTAATTTCTGCTATGGGATAAAGGCAATATAGATGAAAGAATTCAAGTAAAAATCTTGTTTTCCTTACTTTGAAACTCATGGAAGTAGCAAAATAAACTCATGATATATTTTGTCTTTAAAAAATGCATCCTAGTTCCCTTCACTGAAAATACTTGAAATAATGTCCAAACCAGTAGCAATATGCACTCCTATTGTTCACAGTGTAAACTTTATACACCATTTCACACTTAAAGGAACCAGGACTCCTTAGAGAATGGGTTGATTCATTTCTGTATGAGTCTGGAACATTCTGACATGCCAGAAAATAATATCAAAACCTGTTAAGTTGGGGTCAGAATAACCCAAGAGCCAATTTGAAAAGGCTCCCATTATCAAAAATGGGGAAATTTGAGCATCAATTAAAATAAAAACTGAAACAAACTGAGACATACCAAATATATTTTGAACTATTAGTTCAAATAATAGTAAAAAAAAAAGCTTTACAAAACTAATTGGTCACCGTGCTAATGATTCAATTCATTGTTTGAAAACTGGAGAATAAAAGAAAAGTATCAGGTATCATGCTAACTTTTCCATACAATTATACCACAGAATAACCAAGTCAAGATAAAGGGAAGTGTGTTTTTGTAGAAATACTCTGGGTAATAAATGAAGAAGGAATCATAAAAATAAAATATCATCCTATCTAAATGGATCAATTATTGATCTAGACAGTGAATATCAGGGACTGCCAACAATCAGGTATTATGTGCCTCCTAATGGAAGAAGACAACACTGGTAATAAAATAGTCACAGCTGATTACATTGACACTCAATCTGATCAAGCCCCTTGGTCAAACTACTAATTTGCAGGAAATAAGAAATGGTTAATTCCACCAAGAGGATACAATCAGCAAAATCTGGAGGGTGGGGAATGCTCCAGAAAAATGACCCCGTTTCTTAACATAGAAATTACAAACATGGGGCACCTGGGTGGTGCAGTCAGTTAAGTATCCAACTCTTGGTTTTGGCTCAGGTCATGATCTCAGGGTCCTAAGTTTGAGCCCTACATCAGTCTCCACGCTCAGCCTGGAGTTTGCTTGGGATTCTCTCTTCCTCGTCCTCTCCCGCTGCCCCTCCTGCTCATGCTCTCTCTGTCTAAAAGAATTAGATAAATCTTTTTTTAAAAGATTTTAGGGATGCCTGGTGGCTCAGTCGGTTAAGCGGCTGCCTTCGGCCCAGGTCATGATCCCAGGGTCCTGGGATCGAGTCCCATATCGGGGTCCTTGCTCAGCAGGGAACCTGCTTCTCCCTCTCTCTCCCTCTGCTTGTGCTCTGTCAAATAAATAAATAAAAAAAATCTTTAAAAAAAAATAATAAAAGATTTTATTTATTTATTCATGAGAGACACAGAGAGAGAGACAGAAGCAGAGGGAGATGCAGGCTCCCTGCTCTGCGGGACTCAATCCCAGGACCCCCAGATCATGACTGAGCTGAAGGCAGATGCTTAACCAACTGAGCCACTCAGGTGCCCCAATAAATAGGTTTTTTTATTTTTTCTTTAGATTTTTTTTAATTAATTTATTTGACAGAGATAGACATAGCGAGAGCAGGAACACAAGCAGCGGGAGTGGGAGAGGGAGAAGCAGGCTTCCCCCCGAGGAGGGAGCCTGATGTGGGACTCGATCCCAGGACCCTGGGATCATGACCTGAGCCGAAGGCAGACGCTTAACCGACTGAGCCACCCAGGAGCCCTAAATAAGTCTTTTTAAAAAAGAAATTATAAACTTAAACAAAAGCCAAAAGAATACATTATATATATAACAGAGTAGAGTGAAAAAAGAAGAGGAAGGAATGGAAGGAAACCTAGAAAGAAGGAAGCCTAAAGATGAAGAGATTTAAAAGTCATCATTCAGTCATAGCATTTGAATCTTATTTGGATTCTAAAAAAATATATACATATATATATTCTAAAAAATACATACATACATATATATAAATATGATTCTAACAAATTAGAACATTTTTTAGAAAATTGGAAATTGGAACACTGATAGATAATTGCTGATATTAAGAAATTATTGAAAAGTATTTTTAGTTGAGTTAGTTTTATGGTTTCTTTAAGAGTCCTTATGGTTTAGAGATACTCACTAGTATATTTACAAATTAAGTAATAGTATGTCTGAGATTATCTTCAAAATAATATTGAAGGAGTAATTTGGTGAGATTAGCTATAGTTGATAATTAGTAAGTCTGGGTGATGGTACATGGAGTTCATTATACTACTCTACCTATTTTTGTGTAAGTTTGAAATTTTCCATGATAAAAGTTTCCCCAAAAAAGTGAAAAAGGGAAGGGGAAAAGTGATGACAAAAATATAATTTATGATCATTACTTGAAAACAAACTTGCTTTGATTGGATATAATAAGCAAAAACATATTTAATTTCACACAGTTAGATAAGGTGTTATATCTCTGGCTTTCATTATAGGCATAATTATTTTATATTGGCTTTATCACACGGGAGAGAGTCACATCCCTCTGGCCACAGTGATTGGTTCAGGAGTGAACACAGATTAGGAGAGAAACTGAAAATTCTGGCAACTGAAAGAGTGCTCCCTTTACCTGCTATGTATGGATCACTACTGGAGGTTTGTATATATAACCCCACATCTGTTGAAGACAACCTGCATCAGAGTTAGGACAAGCCAGAAAAAGCAGATCAATGACAGAGAAAAAGACCAAATCCTGTGTGAACTCCCTGTGGAATCATCCAGCTATAGTTGCACAGGGTTCTCTGTACTTCAATAATCACTTTTTAAAAGAAACTTTATTGGGGTGCCTGGGTGGCACAGTCAGTTAAGCGTCCAACTCTTGGTTTTGGCTCAGGTGTGATCTCCAGGTCATGAGATCCAGCTCTGCACTTAGCATGGAGTCTGCCTGAGACTCTCTCTTCCTCTCCTTCTGCCCCTCCCCCCACTCTCTCAAATAAATAAATAAATCTTTTAAAAAAATAAAAGAATCTTTATTATTAAATGTCAATAGAGTTTGGAAAAGTTTTTCTTAGCATTCTTGGAGAAATCATGGAGAAATATGACCTGAAAGAGTTACATAGATTCCCAACTACTTGAACAGTTACACATAGAATGTGGATAAATGATAATTAAAGACCAAAGGGGAGAATTCGTTCTCCAACACTTTTGCTCTGTCCTAATCAGCATTTTATCACAATCTTGGGTTAAGATACAAATGACATACTTATCAATCTTCCCATGCACAAATCTAGGAGTCATCAATAAACTACATAGCTTTAAATGAAGATGTAGAGATATCATAATTTCTAGAAAAAAGTGAGTTGCAATTGATGAGATTTTTTAATGTGAATAAATGAATAGCTTTGCATAAAAACTTTAAAAAGTCAATTTTATAAGCACAGGGAAAGAAAAAGAGTCCAATGGCAAATCATGGGTAAAGGCCTGGGATCTCAATTGGATGCAAATTCACCTGATCTGTCTATAACTATGGCCAAAAATATATGTGTGTGTATGTGTGTGTGTATATAAATATATGTACATATATTTATGCCATAATTGTTATTATATATTTATTATATATTTATATTTATTATATATAATTATTATTATTGTACTATATAATCATATAAAATACAATTTTAACAGGAGTGCAATCTCCAGATCAGCTGAATAGTCCAACTGCATTTGCATTTTGTCCTTGCCAGAATAAATACAGGTCTTACATTCAGTTCTTATTAACATATTTAAGGAAGAAATTTTACAAAGTAGGAGACAATAGGGGAAAGGACAATTATCAAGAAAGCTTGGAATGGGGGCACCTGGGTGGCTCAGTCAGTTAAGCGGCTGACTTTGGCTCAGATCATGATCCCAGGGTTCTGGGATTGAGCCCCACATCTGGCTCCTTGCTCAGCAGGGAGCCTGCTTCTCCCCTGCCTGCTGTTCTCCCTGCTTGTGCTTGCTCTCTCTCTCTCTCTCTCTTTGTGTCAAATAAATAAATAAATAAAAAGAAGGCCTGTAATTGTTAATTGTTAATGATCTGAGACTGTTTAGACTAAGGACTAAGACTGCATGGCAACTCTCTTATTTAATGAAAGAGGTGAAGACATGTGGGGAAGATGCTAAATTTATCCGATGCAGATCCAAAACTAGGCCAAAGGATGAAAATTACAGACATGTAGGTTAAGGTTTAAGAAGAGAGATTATTTTCTATGATCAGAGCTAACTGTTCTTTTCTTTATGGAAGCAGTAAATTCACTAATCCCTGAAAATGCTCCTGATGATCACCCCTTTGGGTGACTAGGTACCTCCCCTTTAGAGGAAGTGGGAAGGTGAGCGTAAAGATCTTTATAGGAACTTTATAATTTAATATCATATTATTAAATTAATTATATATGTAGCCAAATAAATCAGATTTACTATCAGACATTTTATAAATTTTGTCTATAACAACAGGATGATATTATTTTTTATTTGCTATCATTCATTCCTTAAAAATTATTGAGTCACCTGAACAACAGAAACTTCCAGCTTTTCATATGTATTTGTTCCTGCTTGATTTGTATTTTCCCCCATTGTATCTTTCAATCTAACCAACTCAGCTAATCCACAAAGCATGCCACTACCATGCACTTAATAACATTTAATGTGCTGGCCAAAGTTTCCATTAAATTTTTACGTTTTGTGAATCAGCAGCTCCCTAATTGATTTAAGTTGCTTCTTCCTTTCTCTACTGATTGCCAAGCAAGAATTCATAACAGATATATGAATATATTCTGCTAAGCATAATCTAAAATGACATAACCTTTTCACAGCAAAAATCAAGTTAAAGCTTACCTAGATTCAGGGCATCACATGCTTGACACTTACATTTATAATTTATTGCATAAAATGGAATCAAAGGATATATTTTCTCCTTGATCTAATTAATCTAAATATTGATATAAATTTCAGCAGAATATATTTTGCCAAACTCAGGTATTTAAGATGTAACCCCAAATATCTCTACTTTCTATCATTCTAAATGGATGATACCTGAATCCATAAAACATTTTATTCATCAAATATTAACTGAGTAGTTATTTGTCAAGCCTGGTCCCATGCCCTGGGAATGAAAGATTAGGGAAAAAAAAAAAAAAGTCATGATCCCTGTCCTCGTGGGGCTTGCAATCTAGTAGAATACATAGACATTAGTCATATTATACCATAATCAAACATTAACTTGAGTGGTGATTAGCCATTAATAATGAAAACTATTAATAATGGGATTAGACCTGGTCAAGGTCAGGGAGAGCTTCCTTAAAGAAGTGACAATAGAGTCTCTCTAAAGAATGGGTGAAAGTCTTTCCAGACACAAAAGACACAGAAAAGTACTTTACCTTTACAACATTGTAAAGGCTTCCTAGTGGGACAAAATATCACAAGAATAAAAGACTAGAAGACATCTGTGTGGCTAGAACCGAGCAGGGTACAGTGGGGAAGCCTAGAGTGAGATGAACCTGGAAAAACAGATAGGGCCAGACCACACACACCCTTCAAAGGAGTGGGTAGTAAATATGATTGGCATTGGATAGCACTGCAATTCATCATGGGTCATTTGACAAAAAGGTAGAGGCATAATGATACAGAGCAGAAGCCAGTGAAGTAGTTATGAAGCTATTTTACTCATCCATTTGGGAAAAAAGTAGTTTGAATTGCTTTGACATGGAAGTACTGAAATTGGTTGTGTTCGGGAGATATTTATAAGGTCAAAGTGATAGGACTTGAATAGATCTAAATCTATCTTTCACCTACAAATTAGATTTATAGAAATTGAATTTTGTAGGGGTGCCTGGGTGGTTCAGTCAGTTAAGTATCCAACTCTTGGCTTCATCTTGGGTCATGATCCCAGAGTCCTGAGATCAAACCCCCATGCACGCTCAGGGCAGAGTCTGCTTGTCCCTCTCCTTCCCCCTCTGCCCCTCCCCCTGCACATGCATGTGCACTCTCTCTCTCAAATTAATTAATTAATTAATTTAAAAAATTTTAAAAAAAGAATTTGAGTAGTCTCTTTATCCAGAGATTCCCTGAATTTGTAAGCTGTATCAGTGAGGGGTCTTCAAAGAAATAGAACCAACAGGACACATATATGGAAAGGGAGATTTATTTTAAGGAACTGGCTCACACAATTGTGGAGGCTGGCAAGTCTAAAATTTGTAGGGCAGGCCAGGAAACTGGAGATGCAAGCAGGATTTCTATGTTAACCTTGTGATAGAATTCCTTCTTCTCAGGGAAATCTCAAATTTTGCTCTTAAGGCCTTCAAGTGATTGGATGAGGTCCACTCACATCATTGACAGTGCTTTATTTAAAGTCAGCTAATGGTAAATGTCAATCATATCTACCTTCACAGCACTATTTAGACTAGTGCTTGACCAAACGATGGGGCACCACAGCCTAGCCAAGTTGACACAAAAAATTAACCATTGCATAATTTGTGTATAAATTCAGAGGATCCCTCTAAGTTTGGCATTTTGAAATCTAGTAAACACATCCATATAAACTTTTCATGGATTTATTAACTCTAATGAATGAACTTGAAAAAAAATAGTTTATTTTAGCCCTAGGTTTTTCATATTATAAAAATATATTTTGTTTATATCTTTCCTCATGTCATGGGCTCTCTGTTATACTTACCTCCTTCCTCAAGTAATTGTAAGCTTCCCGGATTTTCTAGGATAACACAGTCCATAAACATAAGGAAAAAATATGTTAACATTGATGCATGCTTTGGTCTGAGATTTGTCTAATATGACCAAGAAATCAAGTTACATGACTCTACCAATCTGCCCAACTCCTTAGCACATCCATTAGGAATTTTAGTATTGGAAAGTCCTCAATGTATTAGCAAATCTGGAGGTTTTGTTGAAAACCCCCAAGAAAGTTATTAAAAATATTCATGAGGGTAAATCATATGAAATACCTAAAAATGCCTTTAACAATCCTAGAACCAAAGATATGACCAGATTTTTTCTTATATTTTGGTATGCTGACTTCCTCATTTCTTCTCCTATGACTCTCCCAGGCATTAGCAACACCACCAACATCAAAATGATAAGTTCTCTGTGTGTGTGTGTGTGTGTGCGTGTGCGCGCGCGTTTGCAGAGGCACACTTTGTGTAAGTCTCTGGCAAAAATTTTAAGTCAAAATGAAGCATATTTTCTGGTTTCTTCTTGTTTAAGTGTTCATTTACATGCTATGGCTCCCCATCAATGTATATACAGATGCCCATAGAGTGGAATTAATAAATCCTTCCCCCTGATATTTCCGTAGTAAAGGCAGTATATGAATCTGTAGGATGAATGTAGTACATGTTTCTGAGACACCAACTTTACTACAAGATTTGGAGGAAAAATGTTGCCAAATAACTACTGAGAATTTTAAAACATTTTTTTTTCTCTTCCTGGGACTTATTATCCTTATCTACTATTTCTGCTCTAACTTTTCTATTAATTTTTCTATGTCTTTATTCTTGTCTGCCATCAACTAAGAGATTTCCTCAATCTAAACTTCTGGCTTACCCATTCTTTTTCAGCTGTATCCAGGATCCTGTTGTTTATCTCAACTATTGTGTTCTTGATTTCTACTATCTTTTTCAGATATATTTCTGCTTAATTCTTTGTGTGAGTTGTCCTGTTTCATATTCTTTTACAGCTCATTGAGCATATTATTTTGCTTATTGTAAATTCTTAATTCATTCTTAATTTATTAGTTCCAGTAATTCTCCATAGCATATGTAGTTTCTTTTTTGTAGTTTGCCTTCTCAAAAGCCCAGTTATTTTATACTCCCCTGAGTATATCAGCTACTATATCAGGTAATGTGTAAAGAAGCACCGATATCCAGTCCCTAGTTTGTGTGAAGGGATGAGTACCGGGGAGGATTACATTATAAGAGGCATTAACTGCTTCCATTTGCTGCCACTTTTACTAATTAGGTATTCATTTTTTAACTACTAGAAAAAAGCAGCACCAGAAGGGGGCAGGCTCTTTAGTAATTATCTGTAGGTCCTGAGAGTTTGGAAAGAATGGGATGCAAGAGTAATGCCTGAAAGCAACCAGTCAACCATGCCACCGGTCATCAGCTATCTACTCCAGCAGACCTTTTATATTGATTGATATTACTTTCCAATACCAGGTAGCCTGAGCTGTTGCTGAGATGATGGAATCAGCAATGACTGCCCAACTCAGCATGGAGGAAAGGCAAGAGCAGAATTTAAAAACCATCCAATCCTTCTTCTACCTCTGTGTATGGCTGACCTCTACTCTAAGCTACTGAAAACCCCATCCCTTCTCTATATGTATGAATTCAAGGTTTCTTATTTTTATGTTTTATGTTATTTTATGTTAATTTCTCAGATTTGTGCTGCTAACAGCCAATGCTACATCATTTTTTTTTTTTCAGGAACTGGAGTCCAAAACAGTATTTGTCTCCTAAAGCAAATATTATCACGGAGGAGAAGGCAGGTTCACATGAACACATCAGATAAAAATACAAAAATTAAAACACATTTTGTTCTTGCAGCGGATTTCCTCAATTTATGCTCAGGGTGTACTTTCAACTCCCAGGTTGTACCTGTTCAGTCTACTCTGCCATTATAAGTCTCAAAAGTGCTGGCTTCAGTGATCAATGGAATAATCCTTTGTTACAAATCCCACCAGTCTGCCCAACAAAGAATGAGATTCACTGGTCTGTAACTCTCTGGTCTCCAGGGAACCCTTTTCACTCATGCTTGGAAGCTTCCCTGGTGATCACATAGCAGAGTGGCCCACTTATGGCAGCTTGCATATTTATGCCAATGACTCCATAATTTCACCCCTGAGTTCCTTTAAAACTCTCTTGACAGGTTATTAGCAGTAGAGGACCTAGGGGATCTGAGAGATGCTGAGACGAGGGAACAGAAGAAGAGAAAATAGAACCCTTACCAAGCAATAGGACCTGGGTAAACAAAGTCACAGGCAGACACTGAGGTCTCAGGTGCATATACTTACATAAAGCAGACTAAGAGAGATTCTAAAGTCCAAAAGGCCAGTGGCTGTACACAGGGGGAGACAGTCTGCAAATAAGAGCTTGGAAGGCAAGGAGGAAATAGGAACACAACACGCAGCCAAGAGGAAGCCAGAATGTGGACTAGAGTGCTGAAGCAGTTGGTCAGCTGCCTTCATGTTCCTCTCATCTGGCCTGGGGAAGACACTTGGAAAACAGCAGTCATGCTGGACAGTGAGGGTAAGAGGAGGTAGAGCAAAGACATTTTCTTGACAAAAACTGGGATGGATGATATCAATCCAAGTTATCTGTCTTCATCTCGTTTTGCAATTATATAGAGAGCCTAGGATTTACTGGCATTTGACTAGTATCTCTGATCTGTATTTGTTAAGAGATAATTTGGGAGTAGAGATTCCTTTAATGTTATCCTCAGAAACCTCCCAAGCAAATAATTCATTTATTCTCCTTGCCCTCTCCCTTGTGTTCCCAAGTGTACCCTTCCAATCATCATTGCCAATTTTTTTTCCTCTGGTGTTCTGCCTTTAGCACGCTTTGAGAAATTATTATTGGTATTAGAGACTCTTGCAGGTTTTCCTTGAATTATTTTTTGATTTGCATTATGTTTACTATGCCCTTGACTCTCCACAATTGAGTGAAATTGTCCTTTCCTTTCCTACTGCTTTATGACATTCTGAGAAGGCAAATATATCAAAGTCTAAATAATCTTAGTAAGAGTTAACATTTATAGGAGATCATTCTGTGCAAGACATGGTTCTGAGCCCTTCACATTTATTATTTCTTTTAATCCTCATAATTATCCAATGGGGGATATTATTCCCATTTTACATATGAAAAGAACTGAAGTACAGAGGTTCTGTAACTGTTCCAAGATTATTCACTAAGGTAGAGGCAAGCCCAGGATATAAATGAGCATTCCAGCTCTAAGTACCTTAGTGTAAATAAGGACAATCTAGAAATTATGTGTCTGGAGGCTCTGGGCCTAAGAGGTTAATTGACCCTCCATTGAGCATAATTCTTTCTCATACAGTATACGAAAGAAAATGTGCTGATGCTACTGTGTATGATGATGTCTCAGAGTTAAGTTTTCAAGAAAAGAGCGTGCATGCAAATGAAGAAGTTTAGAAGGTGGAGAGAATACATCTGAGCTTTGCTTTCCAATTTCTGTAAATGCTCCTTTTTTCATTTTTCCAAATCAACTTGACATCACCTTTTGCAACCATTCTTTCAAGAATCATGGGTTTTTATTTACACTGCTATTTTAACTTTTATTCAATCTGAGGAAGGTTATTTACCCTCTTTAAATTCCAGATTTCCATTCATTTCTCTTAAGTGCACAAATAATCATTTGAATTATTATTTTTATTAAGTATCATAGTCATCAGTAGCTTTGACCAAAAGCTTTTTGATAACATCAGCTGTGGCTTATTCTTCTTTATGCCCTCACTGACTAGCATGTAATTGTTCCATTACAGGTGCCCAATATACATTAATGGAACATTGAACTTAATGACCAAACCATAAATTTGCTAAAAACTCTCAGACACACAGAGTTAGCACTAGAGTTGATTGCCCAAAAGATGATAGCTTTGATGACACAATCCTTCTTCCCCTTCCACAAAATCTGTGCCCATGGGACCACTACATGATAGCACCTTGCCCTTGAATAGAGACAATGAAGAAAAATTGTCCTAAGTTTAGCTTGACAAAGTAGTCATGTATATTAGGCCTTTAGTAATTAAAATTGTTTTTGATTATAGAAAAATGTTCTTGTTTCCATATGCAATATTAAAAATTATGAGCGAATTTCTGAGTGCTTCTGGAACCACAAATAATTATATCAAGAGAAGCAAGAACATGGATGCTTGGCACCACTGAAAAACAAGAATCTGATTCATGGTATCAGAAAGGAAGGATTAGACAAATTAATTTGTCTTTTCTCCTGCTTTTGCTCTTATACCATTCAAATCCTCCCCCACATTCTGAAGTAGTTTCAGTCTTTCTGTCCCAAAGAGATGCACAACCCACAACCTTTCTTTCATAGCATTTATATATAGTTGCTCTTCATTTTAAGGCAAGAGAAATAGAAGTGTTTTCCTGGAGTCTGAACACTATCAGTTCAAACAATAGATGGTCAGGGTAATAGATTGTACTTTGGTAGAGAAATGTGTGTTTACTGAAAGTAGAGTCATCCATATTGTTTTACACAAACTTATGTTTTATGTGTTTCTGATATGTGGGTCCCTAGAGAGTAGAAGGCCAAAGACAGGCCATAATTTGTCCAGGTTTATGGATGGTACTGGTTACCAGTCCCATCACAGTCCAAATTTCTTGTCATGTGAATACTTTAGGAGTTTTAGGAAATAAAATATTAGTCTCCCCAAATAAGACTTGTCAGAAATCAGCAAAGACATGAATCAATACTAACCTAGTTAAAAGCTGAAGAAGCACTACAATGAAAAAAAAAAAAAGGAGGAGGGGGAAAAAAAGAAAGCATTAAAATATTGGGTGTAAAATTTATGGGATGCTACAAAAGCAGTACTTCAAGGGAAATTGATAGCTGCAAACTCCTATGTTAAAAAAGAAAAGATCTCGGGATGCCTGGGTGTCTCAGTCAGTTAAGTGTCTGCCTTCGGCTCAGGTCGTGATCCCAGGGTCCTGGAATGGAGTCCTGTGTCAGGCTCCTTGCTCAGCGGGGAGCCTGCTTCTCCCTCTGCCTGCCACTCTCCCTGCTTGTACATGATCTCTCTCTGACAAATAAGTAAAATCTTAAAGAAAGAAAGAAAGAAAGAAAGAAAGAAAGAAAGAAAGAAAGAAAGAAAGAAAGAAAGAAAGAAAGAAAG
>NW_023270268.1:92589028-92636197 GCF_011800145.1 Mirounga leonina | reverse complement strand
AAGAAAGAAAGAAAGAAAGAAAGAAAGAAAGAAAGAAAGAAAGAAAGGGAAAATCTCAAATAAATAACTTAATCTCCCATTGTAAGAGACTAGAAACAAAACCCAACAAGAATGGAAGAAATTATTAGAGCAGACATTAATGAAATAAAAAATTAAAAATTAAGTCAATGAAACCAAAATTTAATTCTTGAAGAGGTCAACAAAATAGACAAAACTGTGGCTAGAATCATGAAGAAAAAAAAGAAAAGACTCAAATTACTCAAATTACCAAAATCAGGAATGAAAGAACACACATAACTACTGACAGTACAGAAATAAGAAGGACTATATGGACACAGTACAAACAAATTACATTTGTATACCAACAAATTACAAAACTTAGATAAAATGGGAAAATTTTTAAAAAGATAAACTACTAAAATTGACTCAAGAAGAAATGGAAAATCTGAATAGACTTATAAAGCAAAGAAATTGGGGCACCTGGGTGGCTCAGTCTGTTAAGTGTCTGACTCTTGGTTTTGGCTCAGGTCATGATCTCAGAGTCCTGGGATTGAGCCTCCCGTTGCGCTCCACACTCAGCGAGGAGTCTGCTTGTCCCTCTCCCTCTGCTCCTCCCCCTGCTCTCTCTCCCTCAATCTCTCAAGTAAAATCTTTAAAAAATAATAAGTAAATAAATTAATTGAGTAACTTAAAAATTTCCTACCATGCAAAGCCCAGGTTAGATGGCTTTAGAGGTAAAAACTACCAAATCTTAAAAAATAATAACAAGACCAATTTTCCATAAACTTTTCCAAAAAATATTTTTTAGGTGAGTATTGACCTTTTGCCAAAACCAAAGAGGTACAAGAAAAGAAAATGACAGGGCGCCTGGGTGGCTCAGTTGGTTAAGCGACTGCCTTCGGCTCAGGTCATGATCCTGGAGTCCCTGGATCGAGTCCCACATCGGGCTCCTTGCTTGGCAGGGAGTCTGCTTCTCCCTCTGACCCTCCCCCCTCTCATGTACTCACTCTCTCTCATTCTTTCTCTCTCAAATAAATAAATAAAATCTTTAAAAAAAAAAAAGAAAAGAAAATGACAGAGCAATATCCTTATGAATATAGATGTAAATTCCTCACCAAAATACTAGCAAACAGAGCCCAACACTTAAACAGAACTATAAATTGATCAAAAATGAACACTATGCTGAGAATAATCATATATGCTAAGAAATTAGATAACATAGAAGAAATGGATAAATTTCTAGAAACATACATGCTACCAGGGCTGAATCATAAAGAAATAAAAAATATCTGAACAGACTTATAACTAGTAATGACATTAAGTCAGTAATCAAAAACTCCCTCCCTGCTACCAAAAAAAAAAAAAAGAATCCAAGGACCAGACGACTTCACTGGAAAATCTACCAAACATGTAAAGAAGAATTAACACTAATTCTTCTCAAAGAAGAGCTATAGAGTTGGGGCGCCTGGGTGGCTCAGTCGTTAAGTGGCTGCCTTCAGTTCAGGTTATGATCCCAGGGTCCTGGGATCGAGTCCTGCATCGGGCTCCCTGCTCCACAGGAGCCTACTTCTCCCTCTCCCACTCCCCCTGCTTGTGTTCCTGCTCTCGCTATCTCGCTCTGTCAAATAAATAAATAAAATCTTAAAAAAAAAAAAAAAGAAAAGAAGAGCTACAGAGTATAATGCCAAGTGAAGTAAGTCAGTCAGAGAAAGACAAATACCACATGATTTCACTCATATGTGGAATTTAAGAAACGAAACAAATGAGCAAAGAAAAAAAGAGACAAACCGAAAAACAGACTTTTAACTACAAGAACAAACTGATGGTTACCAAAGGGGAAGTGGATAGGAGGATGGGTGAAATAGATGATGGGTATTAAGAGTACACTTATCTTTTTTTTAAGATTTTATTTATTTATTTGAGATAGAGAGAGAGACAGAGCACAAGCAGAGGGAGTGGCAGGCAGAGGGAGAGGGAGAAGCAGGCTTCCCACTGAGCAAGGAGCCCAATGTGGGACTCGAGAACCCTGGGATCATGACCTGAACCGAAGGCAGATGCTTAATTGACGGAGCCACCCAAGTGTCCCAAGAGTACAGTTGTCTTGATGAGCATAAGTAATGTATAGAATTGTTGGATCACTAGACTGAAACACTTGAAACTAATATAACACTGTATGTTAATTACACTGGAATTAGGGGGAAAAAAGTCTGTACAAACACAATCAACAGAATAAAAGACAACCTATGAAATGGGAGAAAATATTTGCAAACCATATATCTAATAAGGACTTAATATCCAGAACACATAAATAACTCCCACAGCTGAACAACAGAAAAAAAAAAATTCAATTTAAAAATGGGTATTTTTCTCCAAAGAATAGATATTTCTTCAAAGAAGATATCCAAATGGCCAACAAACATATGGAAAGATATTCTACATCATTAACCATCAAGGAAATGCATATCAAAACCACAATGAATCCTAACCTCACACATATTAGGAGAGGAGAGACACTATCATTGGAAAAAAAAAAAAAAAACGAAAAAATAAGTGTTGGGAAGGATGTAGAGAAATTGAAACCCTTGTGCACTACCAGTGGAACTGTAAAATGATGCAGACACTAGGGAAAACCTTATAGAGGTTGCTCGAAAAGTTAAAAATAGAATTACCATGTGATGCAGCAATCCCACTTCTGGGTACACATCCAAAAGAACTGAAAAAGGAGCTCAAAGAGATTGACACACCGATGTTCACTGCAGCATTTTCACAATAAATGTGGATGAATTAAACACTTTACATTGCTGGCAGAAATGCAAAATGGTGCAGATGCTGTAGAAAACAGTTAAACATTGAGTTACTATATAACCCAGCAATTCTATTCCTAAGTATATATCAAAGAGAAATGAAAATATATATCTACACAAAAAATCTTATGTACAAATGTTCATAAGATCATGTTTATAATAACTACAAAGTGGAATCAACCCAAACGTCAATTAACTGAATTATGGGTAAACAAAAGTGGTGTATCCACACAGTGGAATATTACTTCACAATAAAAAGGACTGAAGTACTAATTCATGCTATAACACAGAAACATTGAAAACATTATGCTAAGTGAAAAAAAACAATCACAAAGACCGTATACTGTGTGATTTATATGAAACACTTATATGAAATGTCCAGAACAGGCAAATCTATAGTGACGGAGCATAAATTAATGGTTTTCACGGAACAGAGGGAAGGAGGACTAGAAAGTGACTGCTAATGGATATGGGGCTTCTTTTTGAAGTGATGATGAATATGTTCTAAAATTATTCAGTAGTGATGTTTGCATAACTGTGAATATATTTATACCATCAAGTTGTACATTTAAAAGAGTAAATTTTATGCTACGTGAATAATATCTTAAAACATTTATGTAAGAACTCCATTGTTAAATAAAAGAGTAATTAGAAGATCCACATAGGAAGAAAAATAATATTTTTAAAAGGTAAGAAATAAGGCTGAATTTGCAAGTGAATGTTACTGGCTCACATTTGTCATTCATAATTTAAGATGTACAAGGAAAATTCCTATGTGAATATTTAATAAAAAAGTTTTTAGAAAAATGAAAGGCGACTGTGCAATTTTGGAGTCTTATTTTAGGTTTTCCATCTGTTTCAAGTACATAGGCTGTGTCTCTTTAATTTTTCATGGAAGTTTATTATTAACAACCTCTTTTTTTCTGAAATTAAAATCATGTTGGAAAACACAGAATTAGATGCTGACATTGATCAGAATGGATTGGCCTGTCATCAATATATACTTTGAGTTGAAGTTCAGTAAAAAGGTCTCAATTAACTTCTTTCCTCAGACCCTAACAAATAAATGTTTGTAGTATTTCCATGATTAAAAAAAAGAAAAGAAAACACCACGTCTCTAAGATTCATTTCAAAGAACTCTGCTCTTTGCTTTCCCAACCCTGGAGAGCAACTGTCGATAGGCTTGAAACATTTAAAAATGTGAGACTAAAGGAAGTCAAGCAGGATGAAGGTGGAGAAAAATCATTATTTTACTTGCTGTCTTTTCAAATCATTTTCTTCATCATTGTCAACTTGACTTGCCTTAGAATTCCCAACTCTGAGTTGGCATAACCCAAATGAAAGTTACAATAACGTTAACTTATTTATGCATGTAAAACAAAACAAAATAAAGGAAATATTTTTCCCTTAAATGAAATGCATTCCATCTAAGTTGTAGTCTGAGGAAACAGGACAGTGGAGCCATAAACCCCCTCCCCCAAATCACAGGTTTAAATGTTCTCCAACCCCTGGCAAGTAAGGAATCAGGAGGCAAGTAGTGATCATTACAACTGAGTGTCTGTCAACTGAGTTTGGTCACTATCTTGCTCACAGAAACTAGTCAAAATCAGAGTAACTTTGAGCTTGCTCACTATCTTGCTCAGAGAAGGAAGTTCTTGTTGGAACATCAACAGAGAGAGAAGGCAGGACAAGAGGAAAAGGATGATGAAACAAATAAAAAACATACAACCACAATCAAATCAACTAGCACTTTCTCTACTGTCTTATGCAAAAATATTTTTTAAGATTTTATTTATTATTTAAGACACAGAAAGGAGGGAGAGAGAGAGAAAGAGGGAGAGCATGAGCAGGGGGGAGGGGTAGAAGCAGGCTCCCCACTGAGCAGGGAGCCTGATGCAGGGCTGGATCCCAAGACCCTGGGATCATGACCTGAGCCAAAAGTAGCCGCTCAACAGACTGAGCCACGCAGGTGCCCCCTATGCAAAAATATTCTTGTTAAATTTTTTGTTTGTAGATTTCACAATTTCTGTTTTAACAGTAACTATTATCTTTTCTGTAAAAAATACATATTTTTATATATTTCCCTTTATTCTTTCAGTCCTTTGTTAATGTTTCACCTTCTATCTAACTAGTATTCATTCACCTACACAAACAGAGATACACATAGAAATTACCTTATTGGCATTATACTGTGAAAGCAATGTAAAAAAAAAGATTTTTAAGGGGTAGGGGAAATGTGTTATTTGGTAGGCAAAATGGAAATGAGGGGAAAATATCAGACCATCCTCTAACTTTCCAGTCTTATAAATTATTAGTTCCTAATTACTTGCCTTTTGGGATTCTATCTCTCTTTTTCCATGGGGAAGATGATGCTAGTTCATTATGAGTGGACAGTGTGTTCATATTGGTATTATTTTACACTTGCTGGACTAATCAAGATATTGTGTCTCCACATTTGTGATAAAGATCATATGGTAAAACAAACATGCGCAAATACTAAACACACACACATACACAAAAACAAAACTGCAAGGGTAGACTATCCCCTACCAGACATTTAAAAATACTATAAAAGCTGTAGAATCAGAAGGGTGTGTTTCTAATGCATGAATAAACACAGACTAGCAGAACAGTACAGAAAGTCCAAAAATAATCCCAAATATAGATGAAAATTTAGTATATCGTAAAGGTAGCATCTCAAACCACTGGGACAAAAATAGACTATTTAATAAATTGTTCTGGAACAAATGGTTAGTTATTTGGAAGAAGACAAATTTATACCTATACCTATACACTAGGATAAACTCCAACCACATCAGGAACCTACATGAAATAAATAAACCATGCATACAGTAAAAGAAATCACAGCTGAATTCCACTTAACCTCTGCATGGGTAACAACCTCCTAATCAGGACTCAGAATCCAGAAGCAATTTAAAAAAGATAAATTTGACTACATAAAATTTTTTGAAAGCATTTAAATGACAAAATATTACAAGCAGAGTCAAAGATAACTGAAAAGCTCTGAGAAAATCTTTACAACATGTACCACAGATGGATAATATCCCCCAATATATAAAGAACTCTAAAAAATTGAGGGACAGAGAACCAAAACTCTGATGGAAAATGGGGGAAAGATGGGAAAGTAATTCACAAATAAAAGGTACAAAGTGCCCCTTAAAAATGTGCAGTTATTGAAACTCCTATGGGATGGGGGGGATGAGCCCTCTCTGAGTTTACCTCCTCCTATATTTGAGCCCAGTAACTCATCACTAATTTTTAGTTTTTTGATGCCGTCAAGAAGATGAATTTTACCTTTTTTTTTTTTTTTGTAGTTTACCTCCCTGGAAGAGCTGGTCTGTATCACCTATCATCATCAATGTTCTAAACAGGGCAGAGGAAGAATGTTTAGCTGATTCTTATTCATATTTCCATATGATTCTGTTTTCATTTCGCTGCTCCCTGGTATTTGGTGCCCCCATTCCTAAGTCTTTCTGGGAGGCTGTGGCATAAATGACATGGTTTCTGTGCTTTTGTTTTACTTATTGTTCATGTGAGTTTACCCATTTCTTATTCCTCAACAATGACTTTACCGGAGCTCTAGAGGGAGTGAGGAATCTCTTATTTCTTACTTATTTTCTCCCCCAACTTTATAGAAGACAATGGACAAATATAACTGTACATATTTAAAGTGTACAACATGATAATTTGATATACATACACATTGTGGAATGAATAGCAGGATTTATTTCTCTTTCACGACCTCAGAGCCACCATTGATTTCTTGATTTTTATAATGAAATATTCTTGTGCGGCAGCAGAGCTTACTGTTTCAGAGCATGGGCTCTCCAACTTATTACATAACTTCTGTGCCTCAACTGCCTCAGAATGAAAATGAATATCATAATAGTATCTACCTCTTAGGTTCTCTTGATGGTTAAAGGATTTAATACCTGTAAAAGCACTTATGACAGTGCCAGTCACAAAATAATCATTCAATAAGTGTTAGTTTTTATTACCATTACCATAAAGCCCAATGAACAACCGTTACGTCTATCTTCAATCAACCTATAGGAGGAACTCTAGATGGTGTCATGAAGTTCACTATCATTTGTGCTTTAAACACTCAGGGGGGTTTTAAACACTCAGGGCCATGTCTCCTGGTTTTGTTTGGTGCCTAATTTTCTCATATCAACAGTGCTACTTTTAACAGCCAAGGGGAAAAGACATGTAGTCAGTTTTCTGTTCATTTAGTTAATTTGTTTATAATCAGTGCACTATGTATTTATTGACTGTAGCACTGAGTCAGGTATACTGGAGGATAGATTTGTAACAGTGACTGCCTTCTAGTAGCAAACACAGAATGCTAATATATCAGGTGAAAACTATAATTCATAGAAGACTTAAGTCACAGCTCATGGGGAAAAATAGAAAAGATGGTAATAAGCAATACTGGATTATTGAAATCTATTTGGAAAATTGAGTCATAGTATTTCTATTGAAATCATTCCTGAATTATTTAAATAAATCACTCAATACCAGGAATAGGAATCAGTTTTCCATTAAAGAAATGGAACTTTGGGATTCAGGGACCCTCATTTACATGAGATAGATTAACAGGAGCAAATCAGATTTAACTGTGTATGTTTGGGGACTGCATAGGAACATAAGGCCCATAGCCATAGCAGTCAGGCAACTGAGGTTTATATGTCATCCAGAGCTAAGGAGAAGGGGGAAGAATCTAGGACTTCAAAGAGAAGGAAGATAATTCATAGGAAGATGAAAAAGAGTAAATTTTTTTTTTCAATAAGGAAACATTGGCTTTACTTTTTTATCTTTTTGTGATTTTAATCATATTTTATTATTTTTCTATTATTTCTTTTTTTAATTTAAATTTAATTAACCAATGTTTGATAAACCAAATGTTTGCTGGGCCATTCAGAAACAATGCCACATAGAGAATTTTTTTTTTCATACAGAATAGCTAAGTTCCTCCCTATCTACCACTCCCAGTTCATATTACACTGTAGTTATCTACAGTGATAGCTCTCTTCCTAGAGCAGGTCTTCTATCTAAATTCTTTTAGGCAGTTAGGGGAAAGGTCAAACTTTCTTCCTGGGCTGGAGAAGATTATGCTAAGTGAAATAAGTCAAGCAGAGAAAGTCAATTATCATATGGTTTCACTTATTTGTGGAACATAAGGAATAACATGGAGGACATTAGGAGAAGGAAGGGAAAAATGAAGGGGGGGAAGTCGGAGGGGGAGATGAACCATGAGAGACTATGGACTCTGAGAAACAAACAGGGTTTTAGAGGGGAGGGGGGAGGGGGGACTGGCTAGCCTGGTGATGGGTATTAAGGAGGGCACATACAGGGCGCCTGGGTGGCTCAGTTGGTTAAGCGACTGCCTTTGGCTCAGGTCATGATCCTGGAGTCCCTGGATCGAGTCCCGCATCGGGCTCCCTGCTCGGCAGGGAGTCTGCTTCTCCCTCTCCCACTCCCCGTTTGTGTTCCCTCTCTCGCTGTGTCTTTCTCTGTCAAATAAATAAATAAAATCTTAAAAAAATAAAAAATAAAAAATAAAAAAAAAAGGAGGGCACGTACAGCATGGAGCACTCAGTGTTATACAAAAACAATGGATCATGGATCACCACATCAAAAACCAATGATGTATTGTATGGTGACTAACATAATAAAATTTTAAAAAAAGAAAAAAATAAATAAAATAAAAAAAAATAATCAGCCTAAAATAAATCCACATCCCAAAGAGACACATTTTGGGCTGTCAAATTTTGCTCCGCTACGGGGCTTCTAAAAATATATCACGTAGTCACATGTTTATATAAAATCTGGAAAAGTAAGATAGTTTAAAGACAGTCCCTTTACATTCTGACTTATCTATCATCACACTTCCCCCGTGGCCTTGGAGTGACCCTGGGCATTTGGGGACTTCGACAAAGGAGAATTTCAGTGTAGAATGAATTTCATTTGGGTTTAATAGAATATGTGTTATATGGTTCACAATCAGCTCTATGAAGAGCGAGCTTACTGTTAGCAACGCCCGTATAAGAACAGATTCCAGAAACTTGCACCTCTGACTACGTGAATTCATCCTGTGCAGCAGCATGAACGGCGCATTGTCAGAGGTCTTGTTATGCTGTGAACATGCCCTATAGCTCTCAGCACCAGAAGGACCAGGGTAATGGGGAGAAAAAGGGTTGAAATGTATGCAGCCAGTGGAAATTCCTTCGGTGGTGTAAAATGACAAGCAGTGCATTCAATTCTCCCGGAGTCTAGTCAAAACAAAAGTTACCACCTGTCAGGCATATACTCAATAATGCAGGCTATGCAACTATCAACATATCACACATTTTAGAAAGAGAATTGTGCACAAAATTGAACTTACCAGATTTTTTTTTTTATAGGGCACACACATGTGAAGGGTACTATAAAGAGCCAGGACATCAGAATGTGAAGCTTTCTGTTGTATGCATCCCAAGGTTTTGGACTGTATCTTAGCGTTTCTGCTGCATCTTGTCCTGATACAGCCGGACTTGCCCAGGCAAAGCAGTGAGCAAAACTTCCACTCGAACTACAAAACAGCCTGAAGAAACTAGTGCTCCAGTGACAAACTCCCCGCCCCTACATGTTGATCCGTAAGTCAATGCATGTAGTTTAAGTGTAATTTCTGTAGCTCAATACACTGTAGTCGCCATTTTAAAATGCATTTGATTCGCTTTCATGGATTCCTTGATTTCAGATTTATTTTCTATGTTTATGCTTATTGATGATACCAAAAGTATTGTAAGGGATAGATGAGGCAGTGAGGCAGTTAATTTATAAAGGTGTTGTGGTATTTTGTGTGTGAGGGAGATGTCTGTGGTATTTGTCAGCCTTTTTAAGTTTGCAATTTTTTTGTGATTTTTTTTCTTTTTCTGAGTATATATCCACTCTCACACATTTTTGTCAACTAATAATTGTGTATTTTTTATTTATTTTATTTTTTTATTTTTTAAAGATTTATTTGAGGGAGAGAATGAGAGAGAGAACATGAGAGGGGGGAGGGTCAAAGGGAGAAGCAGACTCCCCGCCGAGCAGGGAGCCCGATGCGGGACTCGATCCCGGGACTCCAGGATCATGACCTGAGCCGAAGGCAGTCGCTTAACCAACCAAGTAACCCAGGTGCCCTGTGTATTTTTTTAAAGAGGGCCTCATAAATAGTTCATAATGGAACCTATAGCAAGATCATTGTGAGGATGACAAGATTTGGTACATGCACAGCCCTCAGTGCAATGCCTGTCACATGAGAAGTTCCTGTCAACTCCTAGCTCTTGCTGTTATTTACAAGTAATCAGCAGAGTGCTGGACACAGAGCAGATTCTAAGAGCTAACTTTCCTTTCTTCACCACCTTGAAAGACTCACTTAACTGTTGCAGAACTCTGCCTTCACTGAATTATAATCACTGACTCTGAAGCAAGAATCAGGACTATGTGATATTTTCATATTTTTCAACTCTAAGATGCCCAGTAGTGTCGATCAGGTCCAGAACTTACAGTCTGTGAAAAGGCAAATATCACCCTAGTTACCAGAATACTAGAAGAAGAAGTATACAGCCTCCAAACTTTACAGGAACTCAGAAGGAACACACACACACACACACACACACACACACACACACTTGAATAGAGTGGTTCAAGATGCAACCAGGGTCATATCTATTATTTATCCACCACCTTGCTTTTGTCATTTTTAAAAGTTTTTCCCTTTCTTTTCTATATCCATATTAGTTCTACTATTCCCTTTTTTATTCTTTTAAAATACTAGCATTACTTCTTACCCCAGTTATTTTTTTGTATATTATTACAATGTTAATTTTTTTAAAAAGTATGAATTGTAATCTAATTTCCCCTTTGAGTTCTTCTCCATATTGGGAGACTTGGGATCCAACTCTTTCATATCTGTCTTTTCATTCTCCCCTCTGTTTTGTATGTATGCCCCCACCCGGCACGCTTCCTACTCTGCTAACATCATCGCTGTACTATGTATTAGAAACACCCTGTAGGAAAAGCTAATTGCTTCGGGAATTGCTATTCCCTAAAGCCAATGGGAAACTCTGGAATCTCCTGTTAGTCTCAAGACTGAAATCCTCTCTCAATCAGAGATAATTATTAAACTAAGCAAGAGGATTTCAATAGTCTTCTCAAATTGATCCCAACAATGCCACCTGCATTGCTGCTGCCTCATTCAGCTTTAGCCACTTTCAATTAACTGAACAGCATAAAGCACTCCCAAGGGGCTAGGAGCAAACAAAATCCAAATTACATACAAGCGGAGATATTTGAAGTAATGAAGCCCTTGGTGGCTTAACTCCAGGGTGCCCAGAAGTCTTGTTCAAGGCCAAGGACCCAAATGGAGTAGGTGCTCTATTAAATCACTTCAATCCCATGAAGCAGTTAATATCTGATAAATATGGGCTATGTAGACAGTTAGATTATATAACTGGTAGGAAAGAAGAAACAAACTTGTGGCCTAAGGTGATTTAGCACTCTGTACAGCCCAGTTCCACAAGGTAATACCCAAATCTCCACTTGCAAACTTGACCTCATTTACTTCCCAGCATAACATAACACTCTACCGCAAAACTGCATCATATAATTCCTTGAGACCCCATCAGATAATCTCGGCTCAGCAGCCCCTTAAATGCATCATGCGACCAGCAGAACTACATGGTTCCCATTCGGGTCATTTGGCAAACTTAAAGAAGAGCCAGGGCAGAGGAGGAGGTGAAGAGGAGAACAAAAGGTGGAAAAACAAAACAGGAAAGGAAGCAAGGGAGTGTATGTGTGAGAGCACCTGAAGTAACGAAGTGACTCTAAAATATAGTCCGAGGAGTGAATCCGCATGGCTCTGCATATCTGATGATGGGGGTCAGGGAAGCATTTCAAAGGTGTTTATGTTTATGACTCAGCACTGGATTACAGAAGTCTCTGCCAAACTTCTCCTTCCGGGGAGGGAGGCAGATGCTAAGTCCCAGTCCCTCCTTCATTGTCTCCTCTCACACTACCCCTCCTCCCCTTGTTATCATTAGTGGAGCAGCATAGAGGGAGAGTTCTGGGACTGAAGAGGCTTATCTGTAATAGCGGCTTATCTATGGCTAGCAGTAAACCTTGAAGTTAAAACTAAAGGAATTCTAGCCCTCCTGTCATTTCTCTTTTTTCAATGCTACTCCAATTCCTTAGGAGCCTCTTTTCCCCACTTCATGCACTCCAATCAATCAAGTGAGCAATAAGCGCGTATTCGGGCCCCACTATGCCCCAGGAACCCTGCCAAAGCTGGGGACACAGAGATGAACAAGATACTCTCCCTGATACCAAAGAACTTACACCATTGTTGAGGACATAAGGCATAAACTTTAAAGGACTAGAAAAGGACTAGGCAGCAACAGGTACATACTGAATTACAGTGCCGTTGAGCGGGCTGTGGGCTGCAAGGAGAAAGCACTCCCTAAGGGCCTTGTGGTTAGGCCCTTGCGGTGGGTGCAGAAACTAGAGGTGCTTTTTTAAATAGAGCAAGTGGAACAAGACAAGCAACCAGAAAAGGCTCACAGTGCAAGCAAAAACACTTTATGAAACAAGGCTGACTTTCAGAGGGAGTAAACCAGCCTGATATGAGGAAAGTCCCAGGATAATGATGGAAAGCAAAATTCAGCTAAGACTCTGGAAACCTTTGGATATCAATCTAAAGAACCTGGACCTTATTCTTCTAAATGTGGGGAAACAACCAAGTGTTTCGGGAAGAGCATGCCTGCTCAGTTACTTGTCCATGTATGCATGAAGGCATGCAGGTGAATATATTTATTAACCTTTCATTTATTCCCTGCCTTACCACTGCAAAAGATTTGAGCCTTATAATAAGAACAGAAATCTATACAAACTAAAGAACAAAAACAAGTAGGTAAGAATGTCCAAGGTAATTTTGAGGGGCAATACAAGAAACTAAATTTACTGTAGGATAGTAATTCATATTTTCAAGTCAAAATAATTTCACATGTAATGAAGATACGAGAATAAGCAGATAAAATGGTAGTTAAGAACAGAGCACACAAATAGTTCTTAGTATATGTAATGATTATATAATAAATAATAAATATATTTTGAGTATATGTTATACATGTATAAATATATTAGTACTGATATATTTACAATACATCTCTAAATAAGAAGACGATCACAACAACCACCATAAAGCTCAACGTCCCTGGGTTTATTATCCCCAATTCACTCTGCAGGAATTCAAATTGTGGAATCCTCAGCAAGTTGTCTTACATGCTCTTTATGAAACAGTCCTGTAAGCTATCATGGGGCTGGTATTACTGGACTCCCTTCTATTTCAGGCACACTGATGGAATGCGTGGTTAAGGCAGTGCCACAGTTAAGAGTGATGTACGCCAAAGGTACTGTGCCTGCCTTGGACCAATTTCGTCTGCCTTCAGGCAGCCAGTCAAAGTGATGAGGTCTGCATTCTGCAAGGAGGACCCTGGCATGGGTCACTACTAAAGGCATGAGTGCTGCCTACAATCACTGCAGACGGCCCTGGCACATCTGTCTCTGGAACACTGTGCCATTCATGAGCCTACAGAGACGATGACGGAAAAGCCTTTGGTCTTCAATCTTCCATTTACTGCAACCCAACCAAAAGACAATCACCATGAGCCAACTGAGACCCTCTGAGTGAGACATGTGGATTATGCAGAATCACCCTCCCATTTTAACAACTGAGTCATTATCCTTGAGGAGCCACTGGGGTCTCTTTCTTCCCCTTAGAATTTAGTGATGAAGAAGACTTCCTATCTGTTAGAATGGATGCTGCCCAGCTTGAACTGATTTTTGCTCAAATAAATTCTTAAAATTTTTAATACGCCCCAGTTTATCTTCTAACAGTTCTGGTGTCAGAAGAGGGAACCAAAAGAGACCACGATGGTCCCCAGGAGCAATGTACTTTATCTTATATGAAAATGTTCTAAATAACCAATGAATATCCATCATTTGGATAAAATACAGAAGCATTAATTACTGAACATAGATTTATCAACTTTTGGCTTCCCTTTACAGAGTAACTAAAGATATCTGGGTCTATTAGGAAACATGTTTTGTGCCACACTGAAAAATTTACTATGAGCAAGAATATACTTCAAGCAACTATAAAATATATTTATAAATTTGCCAATCCTCATAATGCTAGTGTAATACAGTGTACAATTACTTACTTTTTTTTCTTTTCACTAGAAATTAAGGATTGTGGGGCACCTGGGTGGCTCAGTTGGTTAAGCATCTGCCTTCAGCTCAGGTCATGATCCCAGGGTCCTGGGATCCAGCCCCGCATCAGGCTCCCTGCTCAGCAGGGAGTGTGCTTCTCCCTCTCCCTCTGCCGCTCCCCCTGCTTGTGCTCTCTTGCTCTCTCTGTCAAATAAATAAAATATTTTTTTAAAAAAAGAAATTAAGGATGCTAAGTGTTGGGGCGCCTGGGTGGCTCAGTTGTTAAGCGTCTGCCTTGGCTCAGGTCATGATCCCAGGGTCCTGGGATCGGTCCCACATTGGGCTTCCTGTTCCGCGGGAAGCCTGCTTCTCCCTCTCCCACTCCCCCTGCTTGTGTTCCCTCTCTCGCTGTGTCTCCCTCTGTCAAATAAATAAAATCTTAAAAAAAAAAAAAAGGAAGCTAAGGGTTAAGAATTCTAATTAATATATGTAATTAAAACTACTTACAAATAGTAAGGATGAAAGGAAACTGTGGGTGAAAAGTAGGAAGGAAAGTAAAATGACTGTTCCAGAATGAGAAAGATGAAAAAACACAGGACAAAATAAGTATGGATTTAAAAAAGTTGTAGAAAATCTATAGAAAAGGAATCTGGGAAAAGTAATTTTATATGTGGTCAAACTGGTTAAGATTGGAATGGGTTTATTTTAAAAGTTTTTAAGAATGAATTTTAATATCAAAAATACTGGTACAAAATTAGAATTTGCTTTTTTCTCTGTTAAAAGAACAAAGTTTTTTAAGTAATTTTAAAATAATACTTCAAAAATAATAAAAAAATAGTCAACTATATTTCAATTTAAAAAATCCTAAATAATTTTTTATTTATTTTTAAAGATTTTATTTATTTATTTGACAGAGAGAGACACAGCAAGAGAGGGAACACAAGCAGGGGGAGTGGGAGAGGGAGAAGCAGGCTCCCCGCAGAGCAGGGAGCCCGATGCGGGACTTGATCCCAGGACCCTGGGATCATGACCCGAGCCGAAGGCAGTCACTTAACCAACTGAGCCACCCAGGCGCCCCCTAAATAATTTTTTAAAATGACAAGGTTTACCTGGATTACTGGTCCGCTCTTAATAAGTGAGTGCACGGTTTTTGGTTTTTTTGTTTTACCCTTTTGGATAATCCACCTGGAAAGCAGGGGATGCCTGGATGGCTCCATCAATTAAGTGTCTGCCTTCAGCTCAGGTCATGATCACAGGGTCCTGAGATTGAGCCCTGCACAGGGCTCCCTGCTCAGCAGGGTGTCTGCTTTTCCTTCTCCCTCTGCCTCTCCCTCTACTGGTGCTCTCTTGCTCACTCTCCCTCTCTCAAATAAATAAATAAAATCTTTTTAAAAAAAAATCTACCTGGAAAGCAAAGATTTTGTGTACTACCAAACTAATGTACTGTACTTCATGTTATGTTTTTCAGGTCTTTGATTACTTAAGAAAACCCAGTCTTCTCAATATTGAGAGAGCTAAGTTTTGTTCACAACTATGTAACCTTCTGTATTTGCCTTTAAAATCTTCTCTATCACTTTGGTTTAATAGATAATTAATTTTTTTTTTCATAATAATCTGTGATCCTGGGGCACTTGTGTGGCTCAGTCGTTAAGCATCTGCCTTCGGCTCAGGTCATGATCCCAGGGTCCTGGGATCGAGCCCCACATTAGGCTCCCTGCTCAGCAGGAAGCCTGCTTCTCCCTCTCCCTCTGCCATTCCCTCTGCTTGTGCTCTTCTGTCTATCTCTCTGTCAAATAAATAAATAAAATCTTTAAAAAAAATAATCTGTGATCCTATTTAGTCAAGTGTTCAAACATTTTGATGTTTTGACAACTTCCCAAATGAAACTCTAAGTGAAATCTTTTTTACCTCAAGAGTAGCTTTGAGACTTCCCAGAGGCTCCCTGGAAAATCTCAAAGCATTTGTCTCTCACCTGGTAAAAGAGAGATGTTAAGTTAATTAGGTCTACTTGGTATGTACATGGGCAGCATTGCCAAATAAGTGATGATAAACCCTCTTAGGTTATATTTGTATCAATGTGTTATTAATATGTCTTCTAAAAATTGCATGAAACTCCTAAAAACCTCATATGTCCTCTTATAATGTTATTAGTCATAATTCCAGGTATTATCTAAAATGTTGTATCTAACAAAAATAACCAAATTTCCTTGTCAATTCCATTATAATGAACTCTTATCAGATCTTTGACCATGGGCGGTTTTTTTTTTTAAAGATTTTATTTATTTATTTGACAGAGAGAGACAGCAAGAGAGGGAACACAAGCAGGGGGAGTGGGAGAGGGAGAAGCAGGTTCCCCACTGAGCAGGGAGCCCAACATGGGACTCAATCCCAGGACCCTGGGATCATGACCCGAGCCGAAGCAGCCGCCGAACCAGCTGAGCCACTCAGGTGCCCCTGACCATGGGCATTTTTAAGTCTTCTGTCATTTACAGACAATTATTGTTTTACTCTGATGGTTTGCAAAAGTAAGATTCATGGAAAGAACCCTACACCAAGTACTCTTGACCACTGACACTGTTGCCAAATTACAAGGTGTCAAAACTTGCATATTCACAACAGAAGAAGGTGCCACCTGACAATATGGTCCTGTGCAAATGCTGCAAACCTCAAAATCAAATTGAGTTGGAAGAGAAGTAGTTGACATCAAGCTACACTGCTTCCTCCCAAGATCAAAAATATTTATTTCCAGGGGTGCCCAGGTGGCTCAGCTGGTTAAGTGGCTGACTCCTGATTTCAGCTCAGGTCATGATCTCAGGATCATGAGCTCAAGCTCCACATGGGCTCCATGCTCAGTGGGGAATCTGCTTGAGATTCCCTCTCTCCTTCTCCCTCCGCCCCTCCCCATGCTCATGCTCAAATCTCTCTCTCTCTCAAATAAATAAAGAAATAAAATCTTTTTTAAAAAAAGAGGGACACAAGGCAAGGAGAACCAGAAGGAAACCACCAGTGTGGTCTACAGACCCATAAATTTTATTAATTTCCATAGCTGTCACCCTTCCAGTTCTGAGCTATAGATTCAAAAGAGAATTACCATGAGGCATTCATGATTCAATATTAGCTTCCTTTGGCAGATTCCTACTGCCCTTGCTAGGATTAAGTACTTATGAGGCTATGATCAAGAAACTCTCCTTAACTCAATGATACTACAGAATCTGCTGCTAAAGCAATAGCCACCCAACAAGAATCCCTAGACTCTCTGGCCATAATTGTTCTTAATAATAGGCTAGCCCTTGCTTATCTTTTAGCTGAGTGAGAAAGCATTAGTGCTACAGTCAACATCACTTCCTGCATTTGAATAGACACTTCTGGGGATGCTGAGACTCAAGGTGAACAAGCCAGTTGGCTTAAGAAAGTGACTCCTTCAATGGGGTCTTTCTCTGACTTATTTGATTCTGACTGATGTGGAGCTTAGGGAACATGACTCCAAAGTGCATTCCTGATATTGGGAATTATCCTGCTTATAATAATTATGGTAATCCCTCTGGTGTACTGTGTTCTCTCAAAAGCTTTAAATGGCTATTTGTGGCCATGAACAACCAAGAAAATGATCTACCTAAGACTAGAACATCAGAAAGGAGATGAAGAGAATCACCAACTTAAAGAATGTGAACCTGAGATTGTGACCTATGAACATCACACAGAGATTCAGATTAAAAACAAACAAACAAACAAACAAACAAACAAACGGCAAGAACTCCAAAGAAGCACCTGGAAGTAGCACTACTGACTTATATTTTGATCACATATCTCAGTCAGGCTGAGTCTGATCAAAAGTGGGGAACTGTAGAAACAAGACAATAGGTCCAAATTGTATTTGCTCATGTTAAGCCCCACACCACCAAACCAAAGCTTAACTTAATTACACTTTTGACTCTCCCAGGAATAGAATCTTAAACTAATCCATCAGGAATTGTCTGATCAGTATTAGCTGAACATCTGCCTAGCAGACCCTTGCCATCCCCCAAAGGGAAGTAACTTTGCAATAACCAACCTGCTTTTGTTTAATATAACTTCCTTGTTCCACATCTCATCTGCCTATAAAAGTCTTTCATTTTGTACTGTTCCTCAAAGCTCCTTTCTATCTGCTAGATCAGATGCTGCAAGATTCAAAACAATTTTTGCTAAAATAAACTCTTGAAATTTTTAATATATCTCAGTTTATCTTTTAACTCTGATGACTATAAGGAAGAAGAATTCTGCTGAATCCAGAGCCCTTATTCTGGGGCCTGGACTCCAAGTCAGTGTGGATGATGACAATAGTTAGCAAGCCTAATATTAGCTAAAAAGAAGCATACTAAGATTTCTAGTTTCCAGTTCCACATATTAAAAAGTTTGGAAGAAAAAAAAAAAAAGTTTGGAAGTTGCCACTGTGTCCTAACAACAAATAAAAAGTGAACAGACTAAAAACCAACAAATCTTCCGGATCCATAAGAGAGGGGAAGGCACAGGGAGAACTGCTATTCCCAAGACTGGAGACACAGGTGAATACAGGGAAGCACAGACCAAAGCAGACTTGCTAGCTGAAAGTTCCATGGGAACTGGTACTGGGTTAGAAAAACCATAACTACAACCAACAAATTGCTGGAGGTTCAATGTAGAAACTCTGAGAATTAAAAACTCCAAGAGACCCAGTCATGGGAGGGCCTCACAACATTGTGAGATCTACCTCCAGGAGCTGGACCATTTCCCACAGTAATATCCCCTCCTGCTTCTGGCAGGGAGAAGGGAAGTATCCAAAATATTCCAGAGCACTCTGTTCGTAACAAGACCTGCCCTCAGGAGAAACCAGTTAACTGGAGCCTAATGCTAGAGAAGGGAAATACTCAACTCCAGCTCAGTCTAGCCATCCTGTCCTACCTAATGGGGGAAAAAATTGAGAAACACTTGTGAAGTTGACAGGCCAGAGGCATTGGCTCACCAAAAAGCTAGACTTAACCACAGGACAACAGAACACTTACCCTCCCCCACCACACCTCACCACCACATTACTAAAGGCCTCTTTATGGCAGTTTCCTTTACCCAATACATTATGTACAGGCAAAAAACACAATTTGAAGAGGCAGCAAGATCAGAATATACAAAGAACTCTTAAAACTCAACAAGAAGAAACAAACAACCCATTTAAAAAATGGGTCAAAGACGTTAACAGACACTTCACCAAATAAAATTTCAGATGCCAAATAAGCATAAGAAAAGATGCTCCACATCACATGTCTTTAGGGAAATGCAAATAAAAACAACCATGAAATATCATTACACACTGGAACACTGACAAGACTCAATGCTGGCAAGGATGTGGAGCAACAGGAACTCTCACACCTTGCTTGTGGGAATGCAAAATGGTACGGCCACTTTGGAAGACAGTTTGGAGATTTCTTACAAAACTAAACATACTCTTGCCATATGATCCAGCAATCACACTCCTTGGTATTTATCCAAAGGAGTTAAATGTTCATGTCCACACAAGAACCTGAACACAAATGTTACAGCAGTTTTATTCAGAATTGTCAAAACTTGTAAGCAACCAAAATGTACTTCGGTAAGTAAATGGATAAATAAACTGTGGTACATATAGACACCAGAATATTATTTAGCATGAAAATAAATGAGCTATCAAGTTATGAGAAGACATGGAGGAACCTTCAATGCATTTTACTGAACAAAATGTCAACCTGAAAAGGCTACATACTATATGTCGCCAGCTATATGACATTCTGGAAAAGGCAAAACTATGGAGTCAGTAAAAATCAGTGGTTGCCAGGGGAGGGGAGGGAGGCAGAGATGAGTAAGTAGAGTACAGAGAATGTTTTAAGGCAGTGAAATACTCCATATAATATTAGAATGATGGATATATGTCATTATATATTTATCAAAACCCGTAGAATATACAACACCAAGAATGAACCCTAAGGTACTCTATGGACTTGGGGCTATTATGATGTGTCAATGTAGGTTCATCCTTGGCAAAAAATGTCCACTCTAATGAGCGATGGAGTGGCTGGGTGGCTTAGTTGGTTAAGCATCCAACTCTTGATCTCAGCTCAGGTCTTGATCTCAGGGTTGTGAGTTCAATTCCTGTGTTGGGCTCCTGCTGGGTTTGGAGCCTACTTAAAAAAAAGAAAAAAAAGAATGATAGGGGAGGCTGTGCATGTGTGGAGGCAGGGGCTACATGGGAGGTCTCTATACCTTCCTTTCAATTTTGTTGTAAATCTAAAACTACTCTAAAAAAATAAAGTCTTAAAAAGAAAAGAACTAGCTTAAAACTTGTATCAGTAATTAGAATCTTCCATATGTTATAAGAGTGGAGGAAGTCCACAAAAATATAGCAAAAGCCCACAGTTATATCCTCCAAACTCACCTACTAACATGAACCTGTGGGACCAGTGTAATTATCCCATATATATATATATTATATATGCTATATATGTATGTGTGTGTATATATAGTATCTATTATATTCTTTTTTTAAAGATTTTATTTATTCATTTATATGAGGGAGAGACAGAGAGAAAGATCGCAGGTGGGCAGAGGAGCAGAGGGAGAGGGACAAGAAGACTTCCTGCTGAGCAGGGAGCCTGAGGTGGGGCTCCATCCCAGGCCCCTGGGATCATGACCTGAGCCAAAATCAAGAGTCAGATGTTCAACCGACTGAACTACCCAGGTGCCCTAATATCTATTCTATTCTAAGACTCCTGTTGCTCAGTAGCAATCATGCCAAAACTTAGTCATAATTTTTGGAAGCTGTTGTTTAATGAATAATCCTGATGGGAAGAGGGGATGGGTAATGTGGTTCCAGAATAATTGTCTCTGGAAAACTAAATTTAAAAAGGAAGGTTGCTTACAGAATAAAAATGTCTATTTTTAAAAGATTTTATTTATTTATTTGATACAGAGAGAGAGCGCGCACAAGCAGGCACAGCAGCAGGCAGAGGGAGAATCAGGTTCCAGCCAAGCAAGGAGCCCGATGTGGGACTGGATCTCAGGACCCTGGGATCATGACCTGAGCTGAAGGCAGATGCTTAACTGGCTGAGCCACCCAGGAGCCCCTAGGATAAAAATGTCTTGACTCCAGCTCCATATCATTAGCCCTTTCATCTCACTATTCTAAATTGGGGTAAAATAGCAAAAAGAGAATTATACTGAAGTTCCTAAGAAAATAAAGATGGTCACTCTCTGCACAAACAAGAGGATGATAAGAAGAATGAGGCCAATTAATGAATGAATGATAGATATCCTTGACACCATGTTAAGATGCAAAGGAAGTTCCACCTTGCATTTCCTTTTAAGTTGCTTTTAATTCTATTAGGGAATGTTCACAAATGAATCAACTAGACCAGGTATTTTCTTCTTTACCCTTTCATTCAGAAAGCTATCCCTTTAAGAGTGGGCCCATAAAAAAAAAATAATCTTGCAAATCTACATGTCCTAGAGGTGAAACTTTGTTAGTCATAGACAGTTCCAGAATTTAGATCTCATAAAATTATGTCAGATAATGGGAGCAGAGACTATAAAGATCAGGAGATTTGTCAAGTTGAAACTAGACATGTAAAGAATCTACATACCCCTTAGCTACAGAAATATAAACATAAAAGCATAAAAGGTCAGTCTTTCTTAGTAGCTGACTTGAAATCAGAAGAAATAAATTTTCAGAAATAACTCAAAAAACATCCCTAACAATGACTAAAGATCACGTGGCTAGCACACTTTTATCTCTGTCCAAATTTCTTCACTTTGTGACCAGAGCAGCAAAGAACTCTAACCCTTGAACATGAGATAATCCATGTCCTCCAAACTGGGTTTCTGACTGATAAATCATGTTAACACTCAGAAAGCTCGTTATCAGATCAGAATTTTTTCATTCAGAACCTACATCTTACCACATTTCAGATTTGTAGACTTTGGGATAGGAAGGGGGAAAATGAAGATTCTTTGTCTCCTGACAACCGTGGTAAATTTGAATCTATAGTGCCCATTTCAGTAATGTCATCATAGATGAACAGCCTTTGTCATGTGGGCTAAAAAACTATATAATGGGCCCATCTGTATCATGGAAAACGGTTTTCTAGAAGTGCATGAGAAAGATTGTGCTCAATGAGGAACCAGTCTTCTCCAGAAAAACAAACAAACAGCACTGCAGGTGCTTAATGTAAAAATGATGATGATGACGGTGATCCTAAGGCTTTTTATTAGGGTTCTGCATGTGTTACTATCCCCAGGTTATTTTGTTCCTGTAGCGATAAGCCTCGGGTCAGTTTGCCCTTCCTATTTATATATTAGTGTAACTTAGTCACCTTGTCTCAAAATTGTTTGGGTCCTAAAGAGTCACCTCTCAGTTTTAATGATGACTAAAGACAAAAGTGTTTTTGTCTGAGCTCAAATCCAGGTAAAATATCTCCCTATAATATCCTCTACTCCAAATCAATGGCATTTGTAGATTCTACCTTAAAGATGGTGAGTCCAATCAATTAGCCTTTCTTTTTCCCCTACACATACAACTCTTAGGCTGGCACCTGTGAAATTCTCCTTTAATCCGTCTGTCATGGCTGTGCTCCTGATCAAGACATAAATGTTCTGCCTGGTGGCCCCAAGCAGATCTCTGCCTAAGTCAGTCATCCTATTTCCTCTGTAATTTCTTCACATGTTTTTCTGCCTACTTTCTCTAAAGCAGCTTCTTCTCTGTTTTGAACTTCCCCACAGTTTCTAATAGTCCTTAGATATTTCTTAAACATTCAGAAGTAAATGGTTCTCAAAGATGGCTATGTAAGCATCTCTGCCTTGGAGGAGCATATCATATGCAGGACATCAATTCCCAAGAGAAAACACATATTTCCCGAATTTCCAAATTTCAGGATACAAACTAGCTTTTTCAGCATTACCATTCTTTATGTTCCTCATGTATCATATGATCCAGTGAAGAGTCCATTTTGAAAAATCAAACTTAATCAGAATATGACTCTTCCTTCAAAACTTTAAAGAGTTTAAATCTTCCCCATCCCTATCAGGAATAGCAGAAATAGACACTGGGCACCATACATAGCCAGCAGGCAAAAATACCCAGAGCAAAGCAGCTCCAGGGACCAGCAAATAGGGACAGAAGCTATTCTTGGGTAACAAGTGACTGCAGCAGGCATTTCGCAGAGCATATTAACAGAAAGCAAAAAAATCATTAGAAATCAATTAGCAAGAACACTGCCATTTCCTATGCAAACTTGGGCAGTGCTGGAGATTCTGACACAAGTTTTTTTTTAAGATTTTATTTATTTATGTCAGAGAGACAGCACAAGCAGGGGGAGTGGCCGGCAGAGGGAGAGGGAGAAGCAGGTTTCCCGCTGAGCAGGGAGTCCTACGTGGGGCTCCATCCCAGGACCCTGAGATCATGACCCGAGCCGAAGGCAGATGCTTAACCGACTGAGCCACCCAGGCGCCTCTCTGACACAAGTTTTATTGGAGCCCTTGACACAGGGAAGTGGCCATTTCCATATTAGTGGGGCAGAAGAGGCTTATCCAAACATTAGGGCAAGAGAAGATCACAAAGTTTCAAACAGGAAGAATCCCCTTGGCAACACTAACACCTCACTAATTGTATCAAGTCCTAATGAGGAGGAACTGGGAACTCATGCCAGAATTTCACTTTATATTGTTTTGCAATTGGAGTTGTTACTGGTCAGTTATATGAAAAAGTCATTTCAAGCAGCAGGCATTAAAATAATGACGCGGGCGCCTGGGTGGCTCAGATGGTAAAGCGTCTGCCTTCGGCTCAGGTCATGATCTCAGGGTCCTGGGATCGAGTCCCGCATCGGGTTCCCTGCTCAGTGCAGAGCCTGCTTCTCCCTCTCCCTCTGCCACTCCCTCTGCTTGTGCTCTTCTGTCTATCTCTCTGTCAAATAAATAAATAAAATCTTTAAAAATAATAATAATGATGCATATGTATGTTGTACACTTTATTTTCATTTAAAAACATACAAATATAATATTTTTACATACGGCCAGAGCTGATGACATTCTGGGTACCAGTTCTTTCATAAACCACAGCCATAGGCACTGTCTTATTTTTTCCCCTGCTTTGGCGCTTTTTTTTTTTTAAAGATTTTATTTATTAATTTGACAGAGAAAGACACAGCAAGAGAGGGAACACAAACGAGAGAGGGAACACAAACGAGAGAGGGAACACAAATGGGGAGTGGGAGAGGGAGAAGCAGACTCCCTGCCGAACAGGGAGCCCGATGCGGGACTCGATCCTGGGACTCCAGGATCATGACCTGAGCCGAAGGCAGTCGCTTAACCAACTGAGCCACCCAGGTGCCCCTGCTTTGGTGCTTTTAAAGTGAAACAAGAACTTAATTAAATGTACTTGCAAAGAAAACTGGATGCAAAATCCTTCCTGAGTTTTACATTTTTCTTCTATCTTTTGTCTTGCCCACTCTATGTCTACACATTCGTAGTGACTCTCCTTTGTCAGTTCTTACCTAAGTATTTAACTCAGCTTCCATAGAATGAACAACAGTCTCTTTCTTTTCATATTTATATTTAACTGGTTTGTGTATTATTTAAGTTACTCAAATATAATAAAAGTAAAACAATTAACAAGTCTGAGAATAAACAGAACTGACCCTTGCTTGTAACACAAATTGACTCCTAGAGGTAGGTGTGCTTGAGCACCCTAGGAAAAAACACGCTAGCTGTTAGGCTTGCTACAGGCATTATTCGGAATGTTTCACCAAAGGAATCGAGAATTTCAGTTAATTTGGAGGTAACTGAGTGTATCTATTGTGTTTGGCATAAAGGTTTCCCAATCTAACTTCGTAGAAAGAATTTAAATCTTCCCTCATTTTTCGAGGAAAGTTCAGCCCTATTCTTGCAACCCATCTTTTCCTGGGCCACACCCCTACAAAAGGGTCATAACAGAGGTAACGACATGGGGCTACTCTGGCTCAGCCTCGCCAACTGAATTATTGAATGAGAAGCCTGATTTCATTCCTCTTGACTCTGGAAATTCTCAGTTACTAGGGTATCTTACTAATGAATTCAGCTTTCCTAGATCTTGTGTGGAATTCTTCTCCTCTGCTGCTCCCAGTGATAGCTGGGAGGGTCCCAGGTTGCTGGAGGAGGGGATGTGTCATTCCTTGGCCATTCTGTCCTTCACTCAGCATGACTCATTTCTGCTCCTGGCACTAAATCACCATGCTTGTGAGACTCTTCACTCCCTGCATCATATCTTTCATTTCAGATCCTTTAATAGCCAACTTGAGGGAGGAAGGAAAAGCGTGCCCTTCAACCCAGAGTCTTATTTATCATGAAGCTGATGAACCTTGCATTTTAGTTCCCTTCATGTGCATCATCTGTGTCTAAACCGTGTACCTATTTTTGTATTCTTTTCTTTAAGAATTTCCTTCCAATGTGGAAGCACCAGACTCTGCTTCGACCAATATCTTTCACTCCAGTTTATTTATAAGGCAAAACGCGGTCTCTCTTTGATATCTTAGTGCCTCACAGAGATTAGAGAAGTATCATTTTTAATTTTAATATCACCTGGCACGTGTGTCAGGGGAGAATGAAGAGACTGAGTAATCCTTCACTGTTCCTCCAAATGTCCCTTCCATTCCCCATTTGTGAGGGCTCATTAGCCTCACACTGAGCCTGCCAGCCTCCATTTCCTTCCCTTACCTCAGAGTCAGTTTCTTCCCTTGAAGCTACTTGGTCTCTAAATCATAGAGAGCCTTTGGGTGGACTTTCCTTCCTTCTATCATCCATGAACATTAGTGAGCATGACATATTTTCACAGATCTAGCTTAGACTGCGGTAACTTACTCTTCTCTATCAACCCTTCTGAACTCTTTATAAAGGCTTGAGTGAAAGAACTCCTCAAGGCACTGTTAGAAACAAATATGGGACCCTAGCTAGTGCTTGAACAGGTCCTAGAGAAAATGAGAACTAGATAGTAGTTAAAACAGTAAAAACAGATTTTATTTATAAATTGATGCAGTAGGGGGAAAAAAGACCTCAGAGCAGAGCTGGGCTCAATTCTCAATGCCATAAGGATAAGTGGGGATCCATAGCCTGGGAACACGTTTGGGGCAGGGGAGGGGGAGAGTGGGTAGATGGAAGATTACTAAGAGGGAACATCAGAAGCTAGGAGATTCCAGCTGAAGGCAGACCAGAAATCAGGTATCACTTGGGAGGGGGGAGTGAGGGGACGAAATTTGATCAGATATCCAGATACTGAGGGAGGGATTCTCCTTAAATTGACTTAGCAGGATTCTTGGGACCACTGGGCTCTGAAGGACAAAGCCCAAGCATGGGATCTAGCTTGAAAAAGGACTCAAAAGAATGCTGCCTAGAATTGGGTCAGGGAGAGAATCTTTGTCACAAGCAAACCTCAAGAGTAGTTCACCGCTTTCCAAGAACTGCCTTAACCAGGTGTATTTCCAACCAGGTGAGCTACAGAATACATTTATAAACTCGCTTAGATGAAACCCACATAAATCAATCATTGTCTAGTCCTGAGGCTTCACTAATTCAGCAGCAATCAAATCAAGAAGGTCAAAGTAACACCTATGAAAAAATCACAAAATCCTTGAGTTACTGCAAGCCATTACAATCTTTAAGAGGAAGAAAGAAAATCATGTACCTCGTTCAGACTGAGCAACAAGACTTATAAAAGCATCGGGCTGGTCAGAATGAAGGCACACTTCAGGAAGAACAGGAGAGTCATGACCTGCAGAGCAGCAACACTGATGGTAAGATGAGAGGCATTTCCACAGGCAAAGCAGCTTCCAGACCTGACTGCCTCGATTAGATTTCAAGTGTCATCAACCCTAAAGTTGTTCCCAGATCAGTTAAATGCACGTATAAGAAACGAGAAACTCTCAGGAAGTGCTGGGCCTTGGGAGGATAATGACTAATGCTCAGATCTGGAGGCAGTATTTTCAGCCACACTGAAACAATAGTTATTTTTGAATTGCTTAGGAACTTTGCCAGTGGCCAAAGATAAACTAATAATGTCAAGTAGCATGGAGTTGAGATTAGTAAACCTTAGGTGTGAAGTGCCATGGAAATATAGTTGATCCCTCAACAACACGGGTTTGAACTGCAGGAGTCCACTTACACACAGATTTTGATAAATACAGTATAGCACTGTAAATGCACTTTTCTCTGCCTTATGATTTCTTGAATAATATTTTCTTTTGGGGCTCCTGGGTGGCTCAGTCAGTTAAGTGGCTGACTCTTGATTCCGGCTCAGGTCATGATCTCGGGTCGTGAGATCAAGCCCCGCATCTGGCTCTGCACTGAGATTCTCTCTCTTCCTCTCCCTCTGCCCCTACCCCCGCTCACACTCTCTCTCTAAATAAATAAAATCTTATTGTGGTTCTTCACTGCAGACAATTCTTTCCCCAAAAGACAATTTGGCAGTGTCTGGAGAGATTCTGAATGGTCACAACTGGGGGTCAGTTGCTAAATACAAGTAATGAGTAGTGGCCAGGGAAACCCCCTAAACATCCTAAAATCTGCTATCACCACCCCCCAACAACAAAGAAGTGTATGGCCCAAAATAACAATAGTGCTATAGTTGAGACATCCTGTTCTAATGCTACTCAGGAGGGAAAAGCAACCCAGTACCCTATTTGCCTAATCTCAGTTCATGACAACAACCAATGCTCTGCTCTAATCAAAGCCAACATTTAAAAGATAATATATGGACATTTCCAAATATATTATGAATGCAAAGGAAGGAAGAAAGTGGATGATAATAAATATTTTATATTTCCAGATTTCTATTTGTGAGGATAATTTTTTGTCCTAAAGCATTTGCCCTTTATATTCTCTGTTGTTTTTCCCATTTCCTTCCCTCATCCCCTCCCTCTTCTCTCCCACCACTAACCTATAAGACCACATAAGAGCTACCCGAGATATTATTCAGAATGCTTTGCAGGGTGGAAACCTCAATGAATATCTGAGGCTATTCTGAGGTAGTTGTGGTCATTCTAATCATAGATAGGAGATAGCCTGTCTGATGTGGGAATTACTGATCAAGTTTTAAGAACTCACAATCACCTCAAACACAGTTTGAGATATTTAAGAACCTAAAATGGTGGCAGTGTTATAAGATTTGCCCTTAAATTACATTTCCCTCTCCTTTTACCTGTTTTTTAATTTTTAATTTTTCTCCTTGTAATCATAAAAATGTATCTTGCCAACAAATCATAGGGTATATTTGACACACGTTTTCCAAGTCACATGATTCTGCAGATTAAACCAAAGCAAATAATGAATAAGATCTTGGCAAATACAAACACTCTGATTTCCAGGTCACTACTGTGAATGTCAGCTGCTCTCAAAGCCTTTCCCAGTGGTTGCTGGGCTTCTCCCAGAGCATCCCGGCCGGACTCCTGGTGTTACACTGAGCCATGAGCATACCCTGCCGAAGCAGCTCTCCCCTTGACAAAGATGCCACACTGCAGCGGACCACTTCGGCCCCCCACTGCCACAGTGACGGCCGTGACTCAGGCCTCTGACAGTGCTGAGTGGGGTCTCCTGCCAGAATGTCTTTTCCCCACCTCTGTGTTATTTTCTGCACCAGACTAGCTTTTTCTCAAACGAACTATGTTCATTTATTACCTGTGCCCCACTGCACAAGGACTCAAAGTCTCTGACAATACGGTCAAGACTCGTATTTCTCATGCTTCCCAGAGGATCTTTATGCACATCACACTTTGAGAGCACGTACTCCCAACGCCTCACTGAGTTTTTAATAAAGTCGTTTCACCATCTTTATTTGTAGGACTCTCTCCTTCAGACACAGATCTGAAGATGGTGATGATGATGGCGGGGGCGGCGACAATAACAACACAGCGCTACAGCACAGATTAGGCACGTTGCCTGAAATTACCAGCGACACAACGATTAGAACCACAGCCCTGGGCAGGAGGGTTGACCCTGGGCAGGAGGGCTGATCCTAAGCTCCACTCACAACCACTCCTTTCTAATGACCGGGCATTGAAACTAGAACAGACTCTCGTGTTTCTATTAATTCGTCCTTGTGTGTGTGAGACTTCAGTCCTGACTCCCAAGAGCTCCCATAAGCTCTATATCCCATCTTTTTTTTTTTTTTTTTTTTCCCACTGGTTGCGAGAGGGTACTTTACTTCAGCCCAGCTCCGCCAGCCAGCCATCCCGGTCTATACCCGGAGCACCCGCGGCCAAAACCTGCCAGGCAGCATGAGCGTTACCACAAAGCCCTTTTGAAAGGGGTCCCGGCCTGTAAGGAGAGCCACAAAGCCAGGCTATGGGGCCAGCACTTACTGTAGGTCAGACCCAAAGCTTGGAAGAGCAGATCCGGCTTCACGCGGACAGTCGGCATGGCGAGTCAGGCAGGGGCGCAGCTCCGGGGGCGCGTAGGACCCGGCCGGCTCTTGCACCTGCTCTCTTAAGTATTTCCAGGGCTCATGGCTTAGATTCAAGCTGGGCTATTCCCACCTTGCTCCACTATCAATCTGCATGCTGGCCCACATCCATTCTCATCACCCAACACCCCCAAGTACATGTATATGAATCCAGAATAGGTCAGATTATCTCATCCATCCAGCCTGCAATGCAAAATATACTTGTTTTGAAGCGGTTCCTGCCTCTTAATATTGCACCCAAGTGTTTCATTACATAAGCAAGTGAGTGTAATAAAGTAATTAAGGGGATAGTCTCTGAAGTCAGACTGTCCCAGCTCAGATCTCATTTCTCCCACTATTTAGATATGAGACCTTGGGACTTAAACCTCTCTTTGTCAGTTTCCTCAACTTTAAAGCTTTAATAATAACAGTACCTACCTCATAGGGTTCTGGTGACAATTAAGTGTGCTTTTTTTATATATAACATACAGGAATTGGGTCTATCTCACTGAAAGCATCACTTAAGTGCCAATCATTATAATTAACTTGGTAAGTTACAAATCTCACCAGGAAAAAAAATAGCTTTTCTATTTTTTCCTATAATTCACAGAAAGAAATACAGTACACAAATATATATTCATATTCATATGACTGAAATAAAAGATTTGTAAAACAATAGTCATCATTTTTATATGCACTGCTCTCTAATAAGCTCTTACCTATTCTGTTTCATTTTTTTAAAAAAGGAAGGTCAAAATTCATCAAATTACTTTCACAGTCTACTGTTAGGCCCCTACACACAGTTTTAAAAACTGTATACTGAGGGGTGTCTGGGTGGCTCAGTCGGTTAAGCAATGAACTCTTGATTTCAGCTCAGGTCATGGTCTCAGGGTTTTGAGATTGAGCCCCGCATCAGGCTCTGCACTGGGTGTCAGTGTGGAGCCTGCTTGAGATTCTCTCCCTATGCCCAGCCCCGCTGCACCTGCATGCACACTCTCTCTTAAAAAAAAAACAAAAACAAAAAAAAAACCTACTATACTAGACTGTATGTGAACTTCATGAAGGAAGTCATTACATCTGTTTTGTTTAACACTGTATCCATAAGTTCCTGGAACAGGACATGAAACATAATTGGTAGTTATCTACATGTGTTGGATAAATGAGTTATCTTTTACCAGCATTTAACAGAGACATAAGGAAAATCTGTTTGTCTTTCTCTGGTGTTGACATGTGAAGCTGTGGAAGACAGAATCCTTTCTACTCATTGTTTGATGAGATTCTTGAGAAAAGTCCTAGAAAGTTAAAACACAAAGCTTTTCTAGAGGCTTATCCCAAGAGAATTAGGCCTCCGTGGTAATATGGCAGACAAAAATCTTGCCTTGATCATAAATATGTGGTTTCTTGGAGCGATGGGAGATTCTTACCGTAATTTTATCTGTTGTTATCCTTAATTCAAATTTTTCTTTCTACATAAATCAGCACATTTGGTTTTGTAGACATTCCTTGTTTTCTATAATGACATACGTCCCTTAAGATGGCTAGAATGATGAGAATTCCCATTGATATAGACTTTGACATATTTTAAAATTTACCAATCAGTGAATGTATTTCAGTTCAATCTTTTTGCACTGTGAGCTCTAACAGGTAAACTTGGATAGATATGGCTAATGAAAGAAACACTAGTTTTTACTTTGTTAATATTTGATGAGTTTCAGTCCCTTGCCTCCTGACCCTGCCCCCTGAAACACACACACAACACACACACGCACTAAAGCGCACTGTGGGAAATGATGTACTAGAAGAAATCTAAGAGATAGTAGGAAAGCTTCACAGGCTTTAAATATTACAATGCCAGGTTAACTGAACTTGTTACATTTCATACTCTGTGGGGGTATCTGTGTTCAAAAGTTATGATGCCAGAGGCAATATCGTACAATAGAAAACAAAACAAAAATAGATAAATAAACTAAAATTAAACCACGGATATTGGAATTGGGCAGATCAAGTTTCACATCCAGCCTACCACTCTCTAGTTACATTTCTTATCTGTAACTTTTTTCATCTGTAAGATGGAGCTAAGAGTGTCTGCCTCACAGGGTAGTTGAGGATACAGTGGTCAACACTGGGACGACTTCAGGGCCTTGAAAAATAAGTCATTCACTATAAAAAGTTTCTTCTCCCTGTCCTGGTGGTCGTGCCTGGGCTCTGGGTCTTATGACCCGGCCTCATAGACCAGCTCCCTATCAAGTCACTTGTTGGTGAGGCTGAGCTTCATTTCTAGAAATAATGATGCAGTTTTTGACATTCGATTCAATTCAATAAATATGCATTAAGCACCTTCTGTAACAAGATTTCATGGCTAGTTGTTACCGAAAACAGAGGAAAGAAAATGAATGAAAATTGCTTCCTGCTCTAAAAAAGCATCAAATTTATTGGGAGAAAAGGATGTAATTAATTAACGAACACAATAAATACAAGTAGTATAGCTACAAGTGAGAAGCAATTACATCTAATTTGGTGGAGGAGGCGGCAATACGTAAAGGCGAGCAGGAAGATACTTAAACTAAGGTTGAAGAATGAACGTGGATTTTTTAGGCTGAGACAGTAGCAAGAGATTTTCAGTCTAAAGCAATAATGAGCAAAAACTGGCAAACCAGCTAAGTGGTGATGAGCCAGGCCAGAAAGGATGAGAGCCTGGATAAGGACAATGGCAATGAAAATGAGGTTGGGAAAGGGAGTGGGGAATAGTTGCAGAGTTTAAACAAATAATCGCAAACTAGGACAGGCTTCAGAGAACAACATACTTTGTATTGTGTCTTTGGAGTGCTTTGGGTTGTTTCATAAACCGATTTGTTTTTAAAGCCGTTGTTCTCAAATAATTCTTCCATTTTCTAACTACCATAGTTGGCTTGATTGTCTAAACATGTCTAACAGACTAGCTGCCCCCACCCAAATTTTAAGAAGAGATTTGATTATTCCTTCCCATATTGTTTGCTTCTTTGCTTTTTAAAAATTTTCTGTATGTCATTCAAATCACATTGACCTTTTTTATCCCAATGTTTTCTTGTAACTTCATTTTTATTTAGCTACCCACTTGTTCTATATCTTCTAATATTATCACTTACCAGATTTCTCAGGACTATGAATCTGGTTCAATTTCTTCCCAGATGTACCAGTTTACATTCTCCCACTTTAATCTCATTTTGATTTGAGTCCATATTTGTAACCTTTTCAAGTTCCAGATAAGTAGTTTCTAAGTCATTATCCATGTTTACAACATTGCCTAATACAGCATCCTTTCAAGATATATTAATGTACTGCTCACTCCTGCAGATATTAATTGAAGACTTCGGAGAGAGCAGCGGAGACAGTATCTTCTCCCATGGCATCCATGGGATGGTTTTGTTAATAACTTTTATTATTTAGGACTTGTGGTTATCCAATTTCATTTGAATTACTTTCCAGGAAAAATGAAGTAAAATGTGGTATATATTCATTTAAAATCAGCTTTCTAATTTTTTTCCCTTCCTTTCCAACTATTTGGAAGTTTTATGAGAAAAACATTCCTTTGAAATCTTATTTCTGTCTTGGATGTTTTGTACTGACCCACGCAGATATTTCAAACAGGTATGCAGAGAAAGTGTCTCTGGGAGAAGAGCATCTTGCTGACCAGGGGGCTCAAACCTGTTTGGATGCATCCTGGCCCCGTGTCTGGCCTTCTTATTGTGTTTACTATGTTCTTATCACATCCCATTATTTCTGGTGTTCTTATTGTGTCCATCTGCAACTTGTTGTCTTTCAGATATTCGCATACTTCTTTCCTGATTTATAATTACTTTTATTAAAAATATATTTTATGGATAGAGCCTTTATAATTGAGGAGTTCAGATACACCAATAAGAAAAGATAGGTAATGTAAGAGACATATGAAAAGATAAATCACAAAAGAGAAATAATAGCTGGTTGACAAAGGAAAAGGAATCAACGGTTTTAAAAATATGAGATGCTGGGGTACCTGGGTGGCTCAGTTGTTAAGCATCTGCCTTCAGCTCAGGTCATGATCCCAGGGTCCTGGGATCGAGCCCCACATCGGGCTCCCTGCTCAGCGGGAAGCCTGTTTCTCCCTCCCCCACTCCCTCTGCTTGTGTTCCTTCTCTCGCTGTGTCTCTCTCTGTCAAATAAATATATAAAATATTTTTAAAAATATGAGATGCTATTTTTCAACTATTAAAGGAGAATATTTTTCAGTGATGATACTTATTACTGGAGACAATCCACAGATGCTTATATATTCATACACTGGTTTTGACAATAGAAAATAGAACAACCCTCCTGTAAACAAGTTGGCACTCTGCATCAAAATTTATGAAAAAAATGTCATACTTTCTGTTAGTCATCATACTTCTGGATCTAACCTAAGAATAAAGTATGGGACAAAATATGCAAGGAATATGTTAAGTATGGTCTTATATTAGTGAAAATGCTAAAACTATCTGAATGTTCAACAATAATGGAATTACTTCAATTATAAAATATCCACTGAAAGAAATAGTATAAAAGTTATCAAAATATGTCAGTGAAGAATATAAACATGGGAAAATGTTTAAAAGTAAAGTTTAAGGACACGAAATGGCAGGGTTAGTGGTACCACAAAAACATAAAAAGAAAAAACCTGGTTATATAATAAAATTTTGAAACAAAAAATGCTAAAATAACTTTGTGAGTTTGGGGATTTTTTCTTTGTTTCTTCTCTATTTTCAGTTTTCCTTAATGATGCTTATTTTTTACAATAAGAAAGTTTAGAGTTGGTGCAAATATACTGGGCATTACTATGTGCCAGGCAGTATGCTAGTTGGGCCTTGGAAATATGGAAGTAAAGAAGACAGATATAGCCTTTGCCCTCACAGAGCACTGTATCATCAAGATTTGGATACTTGGCATCATGCTCGACCCATCTTTCTCTCTTTCATCACACCTCAAAACTAATCCATTAGGAAATACCATTGACTTTAATTTCAAAATAAAATCTAAAATTTGGCTATTCCCTGCTCTCCTCTCTGTAACATCCTAGTGGGAGTCACCACCATCTTCTGCCTTCATTAACAGTGTTGTGATGAACAAAGTAATGCCCCTTCCCCCACAAAAGGTGTCCTGATCCCCAGAACCTAGGGCTATGTTACTTTATAGGGTGAAAGGAACTTTGCAGATGTGATTAAGTTAAGGATTTTGAGACGGGGAGATTTACCTGGATTGTCCACGGGGGCCTGATGTGATAACAAGTGTACTTAATAAGAGGGGGAGGCAGGAGGGCCAGAATCAGAGAATGAGATACAACAAAGAAAGCAGAGATCAGCATGATCTAATTTCTGGAAGATGCTCACAAGCCAAGGTGTGTGGGAAGCCTCTAGAAGCTGTAAAATACAGGGAACAGATTCTCCCCCTTGAGTCTCCAGAAGAAACACAGTCCTGCCAACTCCCTGATTCCAGCCCAGAAGACCCATTTCAGATTTCTGGCCTCCAGCACTGCAAGAAAATACACTTGAGCTGTTTTAAGCCACCATGTTTGTGGTAATTGTAATGCAACAATAAGAAACTAATACTAGCCTCCTACTAGGTTTCCCTGCTCTTATCCTTGCTTCTCCACAGTCTGTTCTCAATCTCACAATCAGAGTGACTTGGCTAAAATCTGGATCATATTACTCCACTGCTTTCCATTTTACTCAGAAGAAAAACCAAAGTCCTTACAATGACCTACAAGGTCTCCCATGATCGCTCTTCTTTTCTCTTTGACCTCATCTCTTAAAATTCTCACTTCTCTGATTTTGTTCCAGAGTCACACGGGCTTCCCTGGTATTCCTCAAGATCACTAGGGATACTTCTGTTACAGATCCCTTGCACAGGTAGCTTTCTCTACCTAGAATATCTTGACCCAAACCCTTATATGACTATTTCTCCTTTTTTCTTCAGGCCTTTGTTCAAATGTCAGCCATCAATAAAAGTGACACCAGCCACCCTATTTAATGATGAAATCTGAAACTCTACCCCTAGAACTCAACTCTTGCTCTATTTTTCTTTCTTTTAATAGCACATACATCACCTTCTGACATACTATATGACTTACCTGTGTATACTGTTTGCTATTTATTTGCTACCCACTTACACACACATAAACACACACACACAGAGGCACACACACACAGGAATATAAGCTCCATAAGTATAAGGCTTTGGTTTGTTTCATTTTCTGATATATCCCCAGTGCCTAAAACAGTGCATTTTAATTTTTTCAAATGGAAAAATTCAAGCAATGGAGTAATAAGTTTATTAAATAAAGAATTTATTCAAATCACTAAGAAAAACAGTAAGTCCATACTAGGAAAATAGCAAATTTACAATTTATAAAAGAAGATATACAATTGATCAACAAACACTTGGGTAATAGTTCAAACTCTTAAAAATCAGTAGGGTGTTTTTTGCTTATTTATGTCCATATACAATAAAAAGTTATCAAGGGTATTTTAAAGCATGTGATGATGATGAGTTTCTGACAAATGATAGGGAATATTATATGGAAATATTGAGTCTTGTTCATGTTCTATGGAGCTCCTCTGTGCAAGCTTCTGGCTGCACACTTACTGTATTATTCCTTTCTCCTTCTTTTCAGGTTATGACTTTAGAAAAAGGTTCCAGCTTCCTCTGTGATAGACTGGGATGAGCTTTTCCCCCCACATTTTTGCTACCCACCTTTAGATGTGATTCATGACCCCATTCAAGGGCCATATGCTGCCTCTAGAAAAGTGAACTCCATTCTGCTTTTCTCTTAGCTTTTTGTTTGTTTGTTTGTTTCATCTTGTTTTTTTCTCATCTTTCTGTGTCATCAATTCCATTGGAAGGATAACAAGTACCATATCATATAACATTATCAAAAGATGCCTGAATCCTATATACTGCAGTGAGCTCTCTGGAGTTTATGACAGGTCCCAAGGCAGGTGCCTGAGAGATCACTCCACACATGATTTAGTAATAAGCTCGGTGGCATGGGAAGAGGGCTGCTTCTCTACATTTCAGAAGATTAAAAATGTGGGCCCTTGGGCACATGAGAATATATTCCACTTCAATCATCTAATTAGAATGCTGGTGTCTATTTTTTTTTCCATTTTAATCACATTGTTATTAAACCCAATTACAACAAAGACGGCTTTATTCAGAGAAATAAATAATCCCAGACACTTAGCCTCTCTACTGTGGGGTCAAGTAATCTAGGACTAATGGTAATATCCATTCACTCCCATCTTATGAGCAGCTCCATTACAAACTCCTCTTTGGGCACAGGGATGAGGATGTCTGATTGTTTATTCAACAAACATTTATTGAATGCAACTAAGTGCTTCGAACCTAATGATGCCAAAAAATAAAATAAAATAAGAAGCAGTCCTCATGTTTAAGAGTGTAGACTACAATAGATGAGACCAAGAAGCTCCCAGGAAATTTATAGATCAGCATTAAAAATGGCATGAGAGAAGCTAATGTGCTCTGGATACCATGTGGCCAAATGGAAGGGTAATTAATCCAAATGGTGGGACAGAGCAGGGGAACAAGACAGAGAAAGTAGGAATTGAGTCCTTTGGGACAAGTCAAAGCTTAGCAATGGGTTGAGGAATAAAAGGAAAGGAGATGAAAAAGGGAAAAAATTTGAGGATCCTCAGCAAAAGCTGGGGGTGGGAGAAAATGTGGAACCAGACACATTCAGGGAACTCTAAGTAATTTGGTAATTTGGTATGGCTAGAGTAAAGAGCAAAAAGGACATGGAAGAAGGTGGGGCTAGACACCTAGGTGAACACATTATGGAAGCATATGTACCAAACTAGGTATTTGGTGTTTATCTGAAGGTACTTTTTTCTTTAATTTCTCTACATCACTAAGTCTCCCCCCCCCTTGTCGCTGTCATAATAGACACATGGAGGTCGGTACATAATGTTCAATCCAGAGATTTTATGTCCAAGCGTAATTTAATATTGTCCTTTCCAACCTTGAAGTATTTATTCATTCTTCAAAAATAGCTGCTTTGCTAATACATATTTGCTAATTACAGTAGTTGCAGATAAATAATGCTTTGACTTGATGATGTGCAAATGCTCAAATTCTCCCATGCTCGTTTGCATTCTTTAGGTCAATAGTTGCTTTATTATTTCTTAATGTTTAGATTTATAGGCTTTAGTTTTCTTCTTGAGGATAGATTTAAAATGAGTTCACCCCAAGAAAGTATTTTAATTGACATTAAATTTTATGTCCTACTCCGTTTATTAGCAGATATTTTTTAGTGTGGGTTTTCTTTTCCTCTAGCTAAACTGTATTTCTATGAGCAATGGGAGAGGCTTCCTATTATTTATCTTTTTATTATTGCTTTATTTTTTGCATAGCATTCATTCATCCAAATTCTTCCCTGACCATTGAATCTGATATAACAATGCACTGAGCTAGGGTTAGCCCCTTTTGACTCTCTAATCTTATTTCTTCAAATAACTAGCTATTTGATCCTAAGCAATTTACCCTTCTCCTCATCTGTAAAACAAGAGGGTTAGACTAGATAGCCCCAAATGCTCTTTTAGCTGAGAAGTTTTAGTCTCATGGCTAAACATGCGTATATGTAACAGTCCTCATCATGGTTCCTTCCTCTGCTATCTCATCTGTACATTTTGTTGCTCATAATACAGTACACCTTGCTTGTTTTCTCTCCTTGTCTATAGGTTGGGGCTGCTTGAGGGGCTTGTACTGAGTCATCTATTTCCTTAGGTTACCATCAGAACCACTGCTAAATGTTCTCAGCTTGTAGGGGTTACACTGTGTCACAACAAAGGCATAGTAGGACTTATTGTTTGTGCTTTTGTGGCCCTCATTGTGTGCTTTGGATGTTTCTGTTTTGTTATAAAGCCTATAAAAGAATGTTCTGTTTCCAAGTCATACGATCCTGTTGCTTCTGTTATCAGCTCTCAAATATCCAGGAAAGCCTGGCTCACCTTGACTCCAAGGTTATACTAGTCTAGCCTACTGCCATGGCCCAAATGGTGTGGCTTTAAAGAATGAAACCTGAGGTGCTATTGAGCTAAATCATATACAAGTGTAAAAACAAAACCTACTATGCATTCCAAATATCAACATTGTAGAGTTTAGATGACATCCTCATTAGATGATCTTCATCTTTGCTTCCTTGAAGTTGTTTCTCTCTCCCTCTTTTCTGCTAAATTTGGTCTGTTTCAGGAATTACTGGGCCAGCAGCTTTTCCTTGTTATTGCCTGGGATAGTTGCACTATTATATAATCAAAGCTTTATTATCCTGGTATCAAAGTTTGTTCTCTGCTTTCTCATCATCAAACTCCCATTCCTCCTATATCTCTGAATTACTGCTCCATAGCCTGGCTTCCTTTGGTGGGACCTGGATATATTCCTAGGAATTGCTTTGCCTTAAAACCAGTTCCTCACAGAGGAAAGTCCAGTATGGGCATCCTCAGGGACGGTAGACAGTGGCATCCTTAAAGCAGAACATTTCTATTACAAGAAAAAAAGTCTTTCTCAAATTATAAAGTGAGTGAATTTTGGCTCTGAGACAATTTTATCTGCCTCTGGACCTGGAGATTTTTTTCATGGCCCCGCTTAAGTGAAACCAAGCAAATATCTTGACCACTTTAAAAAACGAATAGCCCATGAATCTGCACATGGGGTATCCAGCAATGGTCCTTAATATATATAGATTCTATCTTCTGGTCCAAAATTAGAGACACATGACTTGACAATGTAAATATACCTCTGAGTTCAATCAGGAGACCAAGAAGGCAAGAAGTGAGCTAGCTCACAAACATCCCTCTGGCTGGGAACTGGAATTAGACACTCATTTATTTAAGGTCTTTTTTTTTTTTAAGATTTTATTTGTTTATTTGACAGAGAAAGACACAGTGAAAGAGGGAACACAAGCAGGGGGATTGGGAGAGGGAGAAGCAGGCTTCCAGCTGAGCAGGGAGCCCGATGCCGGGCTCGATCCCAAGACCCCTGGGATCATGACCTGAGCCGAAGGCAAATGCTTAACAGCTGAGCCACCCAGGAGCCCCTAAGGTCTGTGGCTAATACTGATTCCTCAATCCTAACCTAGATTTTTTTTTTTTTCATTTTCTTTGGGTAAATGCCCAGGAGTGAGTGGCATGTACTGGATTATATGGTTCTATTTTTTAATTTTTTTGAGGAACTTTCATACTGTTTTCCCTAGGGGCTGCACCATCAACGGTGCACAAGGGGTCCTTTTTATCCATATCCATATCCATATCCTTGCCAACATTTGTTATTTCTTGTCTTTGTGATTCTAGTAATTCTGATAGATGTGAGGTGATACCTCATTGTGAATTGTGATTTTGATTTGCATTTCCCTGATCATTAGTAATGCTGAGCAGCATCTTTTCATGTACCTGTTATGGCCATCTACAGATCTTCTTTGGAAATATGTCTATTCAGGTTCTCTGCCAATTTTTAACTGGATTATTTGTTTAATCAGTTGTTACGTTTCTATACACTAATAATGGAGTAGCAAGAAAGAGAAATTACTGAAACAATTTCATTTATAATTGCACCAAAAAAAGAATAAAATACCTAAGCATAAACTTAACCAATGAGGTAAAAGACCTGTACTCTGAAAACTATAATATATTGATAAAGATATTGAAAATGACACAAACAAATGGAAAGATACTCCATGCTCATGGAGTGGGAGAACAAATACTGTTAAAATGTCCATACTATCCAAAGCAATCTACAGATTCGATGCAACCCTATCAAAATACCAACATCTTTCACAGAAATAGAACAAATAATACTAAAATTTGTATGGAACACAGAGAAGACCTCAAATACCCAAAGCAGTCTTGAGAAAGAAGAACAAACCTGGGGGTATCGTAATTCCAGATTTCAAGATATACTACAAAGCTGCAGTAATCAAAACAGCATGGTATTAGCATAAAAAATAAACACATAGATCAATGGAACAAAACAGAGAGTGCAGAAACAAACATGCTTTTATGGTCAATCTACAACAAAGGAGGCAAGAATAGACAAAAGGGAAAAGACGGTCTCTTCAATAAATGGTGTTGGGAAAACTGGACAGATATGTGTAAAAGAATGAAACTGGACCACTTTCTAACACTATACATGTGGATTAAAAATCTAAACGTGAGGCATGAAACCACAAAACTCCTAGAAGAAAACATAAACATATAGGCAGTAATTTATGTGACATTGTCCGTAGCAACATTCTTCTAGATATGTCTCCTAAGACAAAGAAAAGAAAATAAAAAATAGACTATTGGAACTATACCAAAATAAAAGGCTTCTGCACAGTCAAGGAAACCACCCACAAAACAAAAAGGCAATCTACTGAATGGAAGAAGATACTTGCAAATGATATATCCAATAGAGGCTTAATATTCAAAATATGTAAGTAACTTATATAAGTCAACAAAAAAAAAAACACAAATAATCCAAGTAAAAGTGGGTAGTTGCTGTTGTTTAGCCTTACCAGCCTTTGACTTACTGCATGAAGACAGACAGTCAAGAGGAGAGGGAGTAAACCACAGAGGCCAGCCCACAGAACAGACTCTGGCTCTCTGTACCCACTTACCTACCACGTGTGAGCCACTTGTGTGTGGTTGACACCATGCTGTCAACTGCTGAGAGTGCTACCAACAGGCAACCCTCACCTATCAGTTTTCTCCAGGAATTTCCCTTGGCTCATGAGAGCTGCTTTGTCAATTATCATGACTCCTTCCCAGGGGAAGCCTGTCTCCAACATCTGGTCCTTGTGGGAATATAAAGTTCTACATCTTCTTCCCAACTCCAGACACCTCTGCAGCCCTCTCCCAACTTGAAGTCCCCAGAAGGTTCCTGGAGACTTCCATTGTGACTGTATCAGGACCTGGTGTTTCCCTCTGCCCCAAGCTAGATTCCTCTCTTTTCCTACAAGTGTTCATCACAAATGCTTAGTTTCTAAATGACACTTCAGTGTTTACTTCCTAGAAAACTCACCCTGAAGCAAGACAACAGGAATGAAAAAGCCACAGATAAAGGGAAAAAAAGATAAGCAACTTCCTGGAGAGGCCAAGCTTTGAGCACAGTCACTTAATTTTCCACAATAACTAGCAGGTTACATCACCATGTACAAAAATGAGGGGTGTCCCAGACACTCATGACACACCCCATCTCCTGGGCCCACCTGATTTCAAGTCCGCTCTGGCCCACAGCCAGTATCCCACATTAGGTGCACTCAGTCCACTGAAATTGGAACTTGGAAATGTGGGGAAGTTTAATGTCCCAAGCAGCAACCTGCCCCAGTAGAGGATGGGTTAGTTGGTGGATGGATGGATAGTTTAAACTTTCCATCCTCTGGTGGGATAAATGTGAGACAAGGTTTACATTCTTCCAGTAATTAAATAGCAATCCAGCACGACTGAGCTTTTTGTCTCTACATTATTCATGTGCAAGGGCTGTAGTCACAAAATACCATAGACTGGGGGGACCTATACAACAGAAATTTTCTTTCTCACAGTTCTGGAGGCTGGAAGTTCAAGATCAAGGTGTCAGCAGGCTTGGTTTCTTCTGAGGCCTCTCTCCTTGCTTTTAGAAGGCCAATTTCTCTCTATGCCCTCACATGGTCTTTCCTCTGTGCATGAACACATCTGTGCCCTAATTTCCTCTTCTTATAAAAACACTAGTCATATTAGATAAGGGCCCATCCATATGACTTCATTTTATCTTAATTAATTCTTCAAAGGTTTTATCTGTAAATCAGTCACTTTCTGAGGTATCAGAAGTTTGGACTTAGAAATATGAATTTTGGGGCACCTGGGTGACTCAGTCAGTTAAGCATCTGCCTTCAGCTCAGGTCATGATCCCAGGGTCCTGGCACTGAGCCCCACATCAGGCTCCTGGCTCAGTGGGGAGCCTCCTTCTCCCTCTCCTCCCTGCTCCTGCTCTCTCTCGCTCTCTCTGTCACTATCTCTGTCTCTCTCTCAAATTAATAAATAAAATCTTAAAAAAAAAAGAAATATGAATTTGGGGCAGGGGGCACAATACACCTCAGCAACTGAATGCATACTTTATCAGCATTTCCCTCTCCTGTCTCACTTTTCCCCTCCCACATTTCTGCTTCTGTGGATCACTTCCCAAATAAACTAAGAAACTTCATCTTTGTCGCAAGGTTAGTTTTCAGAGGAACCCAATTAACTCTCTCTTTGGCTTAAGAGACCAAATTAGCAGTTCCTTGGGGAAGTTAGGAAAAGGTTAGACATACACAGGTCTTGTTTGTGAAATATATAAACCTCTTCTATAAACACTATATCATCAATGGAGTCTATCCCTTCGAATCGAATTTTCTAGGCACTCTGACCTAAAGATGAGAAATTGAGACAATCAGATAAGGTAGAGGCACATGCACTGACCGCCTCAACCCTGTCAGCAAAATTAAGTTTGGTGCAGGAATATAAAGGCATGTAAATGTCTGGACAAGAGAAGAGAGAATATATATCTAGCAGCATGTGCACATCCTGTGAGATTCCCCTGTGGGACAGAGCAAAGTGCCTGCAACAATACAAAGCATAGAGCCATCCAGGCAATTTATGTGACTTTTCCCAAAATAGAAAAGTAGGATTTATTACCTGTTGAATCCAGAATATTTTTCTCTTTACTGTGAATTATTCTCATTTGAATTTTGAAATGACAGATATGTTTTCAAGCCAAATGCTATAGATTTTTTTTTATCACCCTTTGTTCTGCCATGAATTTATAGTTTATTTAAATTCTATAAGCTATTAGCCTAAAAGTAGCCATCTTACCTCTAAAAAGCTTACCTAAATCTAACCTTTAGGATAATCTACTAATCACTATCAGTGACCTGTGGGTGTGTATCAGTTAATGAAGACTGAAGCAAAGAAAACAAAAACCTAAATAATCATAATAGCTACATTTTATGATAAATGACCTAACTTGCCCCATCCTTCTAAAGGACATAAATAAAAAGAGCTATGACTTAATGAGCTTCTCCTCTGTATCAGTCTCTTTAAATAATTACATTTAATATCTCCAAAACCTTGCTATCCATATTTTTAATATGAGGAAAGGGATTTGGAAAATATCACTCAACTATTAAATGACACAAATGGGATTTGAACCCAAACCTGATCCTAAATCTTCTAACTCCCAGTGATTCTAAATCAGGATTGAGCATTAAAATTAATTGGAAAGCTTTTAACAGTTACAGGTACCACCATATGCAAAAAGTACTTTGAGATGGATCAGAGTTCTAAATGTGATAGCTAAAAATAATCAAGTTTCTAAAAGAAAACATAGAAGACTATGCTCATGACCACTGCATAGATTTCATAAGCAAGACTCAAAATACATAGGTCAATAAAGAAAAGAATAACAAATTGGACTTTATTCTTTTGATGAAGAGAGTGGAAAGGTAGGCTACAAACTAGAAAAAAATATTTCCAATACATATATCAAAAAAACAGTTGGATCCAGACAATAAGCATTTGAAAAGGTGCTTATCCTTAATCATCAGAAAAAAGCAAAATAAAGCCACCGCATATCTACTTGAATGACTAAAATTGAAAAATCTGACAAATACCAAGGGTTGACAATACTATAGAAAAATAGGGACTCTCTTACATTGCTGATAGGAGTGTTAAATTCTAGAATCACTTTGAAAAACACTTTTTCAGTCTCTTTGAAAGTTAAATACGAACATACCCTAATGATACAGTACCTTAATGATGCAGCCCTCATCATTCCACTTATAGATATATACCCAACAGATGCAAGTGATATTTCCATCAAAAAATATATATATATGAGAATGTCCATTATAGCTGTATTCATAATAACTAAAACTATAAATAAACCAAATGTTTCTCAACAGTCAAATGGATAAACAAATTGTGATATAATCATGTAATAGAACACTACATAGCAATGCAAAAGAACAAACTACTGATACATTAAACAACAGGGATGAATTTCACAGATAAACTACTGAGTGAAAGAGGTCAGACAGAAAAGAGTACTCATTATATGAGTCCATTTATATAAAGTTTTAAAACAGGCAAAATAATCTATTGTGAAAGAAGTAAGTTATCCTGGAGGAAGGGGAGTTTAGTGACTGACAAGGATCACAAATGGGTTTTCTGGGATCTAGAAATCCTGATTTAATCTTAATCTTAGCATTGGTAATACAGGTATGTGTATGTATATATTTAGTACATACCTATGTGTGCATAAAAAAATCATGACTTTTTGTACTCAAGATTTACAAACCTTACTATATGGAAATTGTATTGTAATGTTAAAAAAAAAGGTAGAGCTGCTGGATATCTTCTCTAGGCCTACAGAATCAGAAGTAGGGCTGAGGGAGAAGAGATAGACAAGTATTTATATATTTTTAAGTTTCCCGGGTTATCCAGGTGATTCTGATACATGTCTTTGTTTCAAATCACTTTATCACCAGATTCAGATAACTTAACCACTGTACAAAAAAATCAGCCCTCCTTGGGTATAAGTTCTGGCTGTGCAAATAACGAGCTGGGTAACCTTGGATAATGCAGTCATGAAAAGAACGGTCTGGACAGATGAGCTCTCAGGTCCCTTACCACGCTAATGTAAATTCTGTGACATAAATCCATACTGACTGACAGGCACACACAAATAAACCCAGTATTAAAACCTAAAGGAAGAAGGTGGCTGTATAACATGATATAATAGCAATCATGGCTGCCCAAAAGTATTTTACATACCATCCTCAGAAATTTCAATCTTCTTTATTATGCTTAGGTACTGGTTGATTGGCAAATTCTTTAAAGATGGCAATTCATTAAGGTATTATCAGTCATTAACATTTCCTATGACTGTGACAACAGATCATTTTCAATTTGATAGTTACCTAAAATTCTATCTTTAGGAACAGGATGTAGAATTAAAGACAGTTTGGTGTTTTGCATAAAGAACACAGAACTGAGGGACCACTGGGTGGCTCAGTCAGTTCAGCGTGTGCCTTCAGCTCAGGTCATGATCTCAGGGTCGTGGGATCCAGCCCCACATCAGGCTCCCTGCTCAGCGGGGAATCTGCTTCTCCCTCTCTCTCTGCCCTTCCCCCCTGGTCATGCTCTGTCTCTGTCTCTCTCTCTCAAATAAATAAATAAAATCTTAAAAAAAAAAAAGAACACAGAACTGAGAAACAGGAATGTGCTTTCTATTCACACTTACCCACGAATTAGCTGTACTTTGAACAGGCCCTTTCCTACCTCTAGACCTCAAACCATCCATCTGTAAAATGGGAGGATTAGAATAGATAATCCCTACAGTCATGAGAACTCTGTAATTCTATGACTCTTCTTACGCCCTGAAATGGGGGAGATGAAAGATGATCCTGAGCTCTGAATGAAGACACTGGTTTCCTGTCATTTTGAGGGAGAGAGACACAAAAACTAAGGATGGGGGCAAGAGACTGATGAAGAACATAGAGATCATGTTTGTTGTTGTTTTAAAGGCCAGTTTGAGCCCTTCAGTAAAGGCAGGGCCATTGCATTACCTTTGTGTATGGGCTGCGTGGTGTTTGCCCCTTACAGAATACTGGCTAACTCATGTGGTTTGGGGAGGTGGGGAAAGGAATACACTGGCTTTGTTTCTTAGGACAATGCATGCAGGATGTATTTATAAACTATTACTAAAGTGCAGAGATCAGAATCGACTGACTAACCTCCAGAAGCACAGGGTCTTAACAGGCAACACTTCCCTATTCTTTGCCCCCTCACCTGCTAGTTGTGCTCATCCCCTCAAAAAAATTGCCCTGGGGCTGGGACTGGCAGGGAGAAGCCCGTCATCTGGGAAAAGATTATAGTATTGGATATGAGCGTCTAGGCCTTGGGTGGTAAGACAACTCAAATGAGGGGAATCAAGCAGCCACCCAGAAGTGGTGCTGGGGTGTGTGAGGGAGTTGGGGGACTCAAGAGGGATAACAAAGGAGTTTTTAAGGACCCTCCCAGGTGTGAAAGGGAAATAGGAACTCAGTCACATGAGGGCCATTCAACTCTTCACACTGGATTAACACAGTTATGCCTGTTTGCCTAATGAGATTGGAGAGGACCACGTTTAAAATGAGGCGGCTCACTCGAAGCTAGCAGTGTTGAACTTTTACTTTCTTACTCCAAACTGACAATCTCAGGACAATGGCTGGGATGTCAGATTTTGATAACTGAAAGAAGTCCGAGAACACACTGTCTTTCACAATGTGCCTTTCTTTCGGTCTCAGAAAGTCAGCCCCTACTTCATTTTCCATGGCCTTTTCCGGGAATAAATACAGCTAACCCAGGAGTCACTGGGCCAGGAAATGCAATTATGTGCACCTATGTTTCCTGGGAACTGAATGGAAACAAACCATTTCAAGTAGTCCAGGAAATCACCATTCAGCTAATAATGATAACAGGTTGCTAATGATCTCTGCTGAATAGGGGGCTCACCTGAAACTATAAGGAGGAGGGAATCTTCCTTTTTAGAAACCTGCCTCATCCTCATCTGCTTTTAAGTGGCTCCTTTCCTTCCTTCCTTCCTTCCTTCCTTCCTTCCTTCCTTCCTTCCTTC
>NW_023270268.1:92517071-92589018 GCF_011800145.1 Mirounga leonina | reverse complement strand
TTCCTTCCTTCCTTCCTTCCTTCCTTCCTTCCTTCCTTCCTTCCTTCCTTCCTTCCTTCCCTCCCTTTTCTTCTGCCCTCCTCCTTTTCTTTTTAAACTCTAAATCTCCCTCCACCCCCTTAAAGAACTATTTAGTTTATACTTGTAATGAGCTTCAGGAAGCTCACTGGGTCCCTGCCTGAACACTGACTGTAATTTAGGGTGAGTTATGTTTCAATTACCTCTATGTTATAGCATACTGGTGAGGGCAGGCATTCTGTCATGTCGGGGATACAGGCAAGAGAAAATACAGAGGCCCCCATTATAGGTGGTGATGGAGCAGTTTTAATAATATTGGGGGGAAATGGAACATAAATGCCTTTCCAGCCACACCATTACTGCACATTAGCAATAATACCACGTGGCCAAAGTGATGGGGAGGAGGACATGGGGAGAACAGGGTTACAGGTGCGGTGGCTCCTGGAGTTTGTTCTCTGTGTTTAGAAAGAGACAAAAAGTCCTATAAGAACCTTGGAAATATTTGTTTTTTTCTGTGAATAATGATCTTACCAAAGATATAAAACACTAACTTTCCAATAATAAAAAAAAATCTAATTTCAAGCGAGTTTTCCTGTTTCAGGCGCGAAGGATAACTCTTACATGTGCCCTCATTCTCCCTCCCATTCCCTCTCCCTCATTTCCTCAGCCTCTTTGTTTTCTCGACACAAATAGCAGTCATTGCTCAGAGAATGTGCAGGATTAGGCTGCTTTGTAATTCAAACCTTTTATTCAGCTTACCCTTATGTACTAAAGAGGAAAATATGTATTGGCTAAACGGCCTTGTTATGAATGTTGCCAATTGTGACTGGAAGTGTGGCTCCCCGCCTCAACAAACCTTTCCAAATCATGACTCCATTTATCACTTACAATGGAATTTAGCTAATGCTAATTTTCACCTTTTACTTTTTTCAAATAGGGAGGGGGGAGCATATATAGGTATTTTTCTTGGCATGATTGGTTCCTTTAAAAAGAGGAAATGGCAAAAATGAGCAGCCAGAGCCTGATGATGATCTGTGCTTTGAGGACTGGTGGTGTGTTAGGTGTTGAGCTTGATGAAATACAGTATGAAAGATGAGAATGTAACGGGCGTCGCTGAGCTGCTCCTTTCAAGAGCTGTTTACCTTTGTTCAGTGAAAACAAATACAGTCCGTCACAGGTGCCTCGTATTTGACCAAGAAGGAACATGTTCAGTAACTAAAATAAACAATATACATGGTTGGTCTGACCTTCCTCTAACCAAAATGACAGGGTAAGCCTAAAATAAAAAGGACAATATGAAACATAGCAAAATGCACAGAAAATATACTGGGAAATACCAAAAAAAAAATTAAATCAACTGGCATTGGGAAAGGTACGTGCTAAAGAAAGACAACCGTGTATGTGTGCTTAATGACTTTTTCTCCTTGTAGGTGTAATTCAAACTTGCTGGAGAAAATTTGAAAATTTCATATAAATATAAAAAAAAGCACCCTGGTTATTATTTCAATAGTTTCTACCTTTTTAAAATGATTCTAGCTAATGTTTTGATAAATTCATTCATTCAACCATTATTCATTGACCCCCTACTACGAAATGAGCACCACTTTGCTCAATATGAAATGATGACATCTAGTGAACAAGACAAGTGTGGTAAATTCCCTCCTGGAGTTTAAGTCCTGTTGGCAGTGTTAATAACAAGACAACAGGCCGCAAACACAGTTGCTTAGGCTAAGTCCCACAACACCAAACCAAGACTTGACTTACTTACATGTTTGGGCTCTCCCAGAAACGGAATCTTAAAGCATTTGATCATGAATCACCTGCTCAGCACTAGTTAGGTCATCTGCCTAACTAAAAAACCCCTGCCATCTCCTAAAGGAAAGTAACTGCAATAACCAACCTACTTTCTTGCCTAGTATAACTTCTTTTTGCCCTCTCCCTTCTGCCTATAAAAGGCCTCCATCTTGTACTGCTCCTCAGAACTTCTATCTGCTAAATTGAATGCTGCCCAATTCGAATAGATTTTTGCTCAAATAAACTCTTCAGGGGCGCCTGGGTGGCTCAGTCGTTAAGCATCTGCCTTCGGCTCAGGTCATGGTCCCAGGGTCCTGGGATCGAGCCCCGCATCGGGCTCCCTGCTCGGCGGGAAGCCTGCTTCTCCCTCTCCCACTCCCCCTGCTTGTGTTCCTTCTCTCACTCTGTCAAATAAATAAATAAAATCTTTAAAAAAAAACAAACCTCTTCAATTTTTATATGGCTTAGTTTATCTTTTAACAGCAGAAATAGGCAATAAATCAAATACTTGCAGTTTGTGATGCATTTGAGGAAGCAACATATTGTGTCACAGCACAACAGCAGGGAAACAACTTTAGAAAAGTCTTTGGAGGGGCGTCTGGGTGGCTCAGTCGGCTGAGCGTCTGCCTTCAGCTCAGGTCATGAACTCAGGGTCCCGGGATCGAGCCCCACGTTGGGCTTGCTGGTCAGCAGGGAGTCTGCTTCTCCCTCTGCCTCTGCCCCTCCCCCTGGCTGGTGCTCACTTTCTCTCAAATAAATAAATGAAATTAAAAAAAAAAAAGTCTTCAGAGAAATCAGGATTATAATACACATGTTATTTTGCATCCTGCTTCATTCACTTAACAGAGCGCTATGAATGTTCTTATACCACTAAAATACTCTTTCGAAACATTTTAAATAGCTGCATAGTCTTTTAAGCAAACCTTAATTTATCTATTGATCTTTTTTGTGTGTATTTCTTCCATGGCTTTAATGCTTAGAAACAATTTTTTGTCAGAATACCTATTAAATAATTATATTTTCTTCCATTTTTGTTGTCATTGATTTGTTATATTTAATGTTTTAAATTCATGTGAAATTTATTTTGATGCAAATGATAGAAAAAATAAAGTTTTCCACAAAAAAAAATAATTCCTGAATCACACATAACTTCTTCATTATTTTATAATCCACTATTTGCCACATAGCAAGTATTTAAATATATTTGAGTTTATTCTAGGAATACAAATTCTATTGTCCTGTCTGTAAATATTTAACATCAAAGGGTTTAAAATTTCTTAAGCTGTATAATCAATTTTCATGTGCAGGAGGACAAATACCCTACCCCATTTTCCAATTTTTCTCAGCTATATTCTTAACAGTTTATTTTACAAGTAAATTTTAGAATTATATTTTCAAGACTAGCTACAAAAAGAAAAATTAATATGTAGAATTAAATCCTCATTACTGATGGATTACATATATGCAAATTAACCTAATCACTAAAACTTATTCGTAGCTCCAGAATCAATTCTCAGAGTGCTTTCAGGGTTATTTATAGACATGAGTAGAATAGCAAAAAATTTGACTTGGCCAACACACATGTTCCCAGCTAAGGTTGAACAAGACATTACTTTACTTTCTGTGTCAGCTCTCATACTGTAAACAAGTACCTTTCTGTGCCCTATTAATTGCCATGTTTTTCACATTTTTGTGCTTTTTGCAAATAATTTCACTGTTTAAAATGGTCCCCAAAAGTAGTGTGAAGTGTTGCCTACTTCATTAAAGCCATGCTGTGCCTTACGGAGAAAAATACATGTGTTAGATAAGCTTGGTTCAAAAGTACAAATGATAGTGCTTTAGGCCAAGAGTTCCATGTTAATGGACCAACAATATATATTAAATAAGGTGTCTTTAAACAAAACCAAACGTAAAACAGTCATGTACTATTTGGTTGGTGAAAAAGTCGTGACCAGAGGCTCTCAGGAACCTAGCCCTACATTTTCCCCTAGGAACAATGGGGCAGAATTCTCTAAGTCAGTGTTCATAGCAACTTTACGGTACATAAATAACTACCACAGATAATGAGATCAATTATATTTTTATAGATATTGCTTTAAATCAAGGTATTAACTTGAGAAGGATTCACTTCTTTAATATAAAGTTCTCATGAATAAATCACAGGAATAAAAGGTACAGACAGCATAAGGAATATAGCCAATGATATTGTAGTAGCGTTGTATGGTGACAGATGGGAGCTACACTTGTGGTGAGCATAGCATAATGTATAAAGAAGGTGAATCACTATGCTACACACCTGAAACTAATGTAATGTGTGTCAACTATACTCAAAAAAAAAATTTAAATGAAAGAGCTCTCATCCAGAAATACATTAGGTTTCATAATTTCTTTCATAATGCCCTACTCATTTTATTATGTTCATTCCCAGGGACTGTACTTTTCTTATTTGCTACTGTGAATGGAATTATTTTTCTCTTATATCATCTAAGGAGCTACTCTTCATTTACAGAAGAGCTATTAGTTCTCATAAAATTATTTTGTATCCAGTCACTTTGCAGAAGTCTTATCAATTATTATAATCTGAAGCTAATATTTTTCCTCAATAAAATATTATGCAAAAAATACTAATTATAATCCCTATCCCAGTAATTTTAATTTGTTTCTGATTTTTCATCTTGTTTCACTGGAAAGAACTTTTAAAGCAGACAACTTGTTCTTACTCTTGATTAAAATGGGACTATTCAGAGGTACCCAGCTGGCTCAGTCGGTGGAGCATATAACTCTTGATCTCAGGGTTGTGAGTTTGAGTCCCATATTGGGTGTAAAGATTGTTTTAAAATAAAAAATCTTTTTAAAAAATGGGACTGGGGCACCTGGGTGGCTCAGTTGGTTAAGGGTCTGCCTTCTGCTGAGGTCATGATCCCAGGATCCTGGGATTGAGCCCCGCATCTGGCTCCTTGCTCAGCAGGGAGTCTGTTTGTCTTCTCCCTCTGCCCCTCCCCTCTGCTCCTGCTCTCTCTCTTTCTCTCCCTTTCAAATAAATAAATCTTTAAAAATAAATAAACAAATAAATAAAATGGGACTTAATTTTACTGTTTTGAATTCAAGTATAAAGTTGGATCTTGATTAACATGTTAAGAAATGTTTTCAGGGCACCTGGATGGCTCAGTCAGTTAAGCGTCTGCCTTTGGCTCAGGTCATGATCCCAGGGTCCTGGGATCGAGTCCTGCATTGGGCTCCCTGCTCAGTGGGGAGTCTGCTTCTCCCTCTCCCTTTGCTCCTCCCCCTGCTCGTGTGCTCTCTCTCTCTCAAATAAAATCTTTTTAAAAAAATGTTTTCTAAGTATTGTTATGGAATGAATGTTGAATACAATCAGAAGCCTATTTAATACTTAAGATAATCATTTTCCCCTTTGGTCTCTTGATCTAATTAATTGATCTCTTAATATTAATTCATCATTACAATCTACATATAAATGTTACAGTGTATTTATGGATTATATTTAAGGTATATTTGGATTCAATTTATTCATAGGTTATTTAGGTTTTGCCTCTCTATATAAATGAGATTTTATTAAAAACAGATAGCTATATGGTACAGTGACACATATTTTTTTCTGCTACTACTGTCAGGTTTGTTACCTGAATTTGATAATTTATTACATTAAATCAGTAACTTTATGTTTTTCTACATTCTATTCCCTAAAATTTTGAAAATACTGCCATACATATAAACATTGAAAGCTGAAATGTTAAAAAATATTTTTATAATAAATTTTTAATTTGCTTAATTTTTAATGAGATCAGGCTTTCTCCTAGGCAACTGTGATAATTAACACTTTCTGGAAAACTGTTCATTGCATTTATATTTTCAAATTTATGAGCATAGTGCTATGGTCTGAATGTGGACCCCAAAATTCATATGCTGAAAAACCTCATGCCCAAGGTGATGGTTTTAAGAGGTGGGGCCTTTGGGACGTGATTAAGTCATGACAGCAGAGCCCTCTTGATGGGATTAACGCCTTTATAAAAAAGACCACAGAGAGATCCCTCGCCCCCCTACCATGTGAGGCAACAATGACAGTCTGCAACCCTGAAAGGGGCCTTCACAAAAATACACCCATGCTGGCACCACGATTTTGAACTTCCACCTTCCAGAACCAGAAGAAATGAATTTCTGTTGTTGATAAGCCCCCCAGTCTATGGTATTTTGTTACAGTAGCCTGAATGGACTAAGGAACCTTATACTGCCTATAGTATTATTTGCTCATTTTTTAAATTCTTTTCTCTTTTTAAACTTCCTTTCCCATGTCTAATTTTCGTTTTATTTTACTTTTGTTCTTATTATTAATTAGGCTTGCCAGAACGTGTCAATTTTTGTTTTTTGGTTTTTGGTTTTTGGTTTTTGGGGTTTTGGGGTTTTTTTTAAAGATTTTATTTGACAGAGAGAGACAGGAAAGAGGGAACACAAGCAGGGAGAGTGGGAGAGGGAGAAGCAGGCTTCCCGCCCAGCAGGGAGCCCGATGTGGGGCTCGATCCCAGGACCCTGGGATCATGACCTGAGCCAAAGGCAGATGCTTAACGACTGAGCCACCCAGGCGCCCCTCTATTTTTGTTTTTTAAATGACCACGTTTCTTTAGGGAGAAGAGCCGGGAATTCTTCTGAGAATGGTTGAGGACATTCTTGAATGAAGGGGTGGGTATGGACGGGAAGATGAAAGTCTAAGACTGGGCATAGCTAATGTTAAGGGGGTGATGAAGTTCGCACTCACTCTGAGTGGGGAGAGGCTGATGGGCTTGCAGCTCTGGAGGCACAGAGGCAACCGACGAAGCGTAACATGCAGTTATGAAAGCGGGAGAGGGCATCTGTACTGGTGATGAATAGTGTGCCGCTTTAAAAGCTTGAGCAAGAGAGGAAGGACCAACATTACACAGTTTTAAATTGTTCTAGGAGGAATTCATGGAAAGAATTACAGATCAAGGCGGGGAGGGCTTTCCAGGAGGCTATTAAAGTCCTGGCCAAAAGAACACGTAGGAAGAAACAGATAAAAGACTCCACGGTCCTGGTAAAAATATGCCGCTCATCCAAAAAGGAGACGTTCATCTGACAAGTATGAAAGTATTTATGGGGGTGTCTGGACAGCAGTACCTTTCCCCAAAATCTGGGATATTCTTCCTTAGATTCCTGAAGAAAAAGCTGGTAGGAAACAACCTCTCCAACAGAACTTCGAGAAGTTCTGTCCAATACAATCAGTGTCCTAAACATGCTAGGACAGGAAAGAGAAAGAAACAGAAACATACTCAGAAATTTTATGTAACAATGAAGAAGGAAATGGGGGAAGGCTGATCTATTAGGTTTGGGGAATCTACATGTAATTCCATGCTGAACTGCCCTGAGGCGATTATCAAGCACAAGTATGGGTGGAGGGAGGTATGAAGTTAAGAACTAGAAAATAAAATCAAAAGTTATAATAATAGTAACAATGTCCCGATATTATTCTATAGGTATCATTTTGGGGTGATTATGATGGTACAGATGAAGTGCTATTTTTACATGCCTTCTCTAGTGTCACTATCCCAATGATACCTGAAGGTAGATCCTATTACTCACACTTTAGAAAAGGAAACTGAGGCTTGATGAGTTAAAATAAAAATAGCTTGTTTGAGTCCACGCAGACTATGACTGGAAGAAGCAGTGTCTAACTAAGCCCAAGGCTTTTAGCTCCAGATCCTGAGTTCTTAATCACCACGTTACACAGAGTCATTCATATCAGGCAGTAATTTAGAGCAGGAAAAGAGGAAAGAGATAAACTATCTTTGGAAGATAAAAGATAGGATTGAGACCTCAAGCAGCATGCATGAACAGAAGAGAAAGAAGGGCTGCCGAATAGTCTCTATACAGCTACAAATAAATGAAATACAGAGAAGCCTTAGAAATTAGTTATTTTCAGTTTTATCATAGCAAAAGAGTGACATTCCATATTCATCCTATCAGATCAAAAGGAAAAATAATTATATTTATATACACCTATAAGATCAAGTAATATGACATATAAAAAGAATACAATAGATATTAGAGATACTAACTCATCCATATATTCATTTATTGAGCAAATAGGTATTAAGCATTTACTACTGGCCAGACCCAATTCCAGGAGTTGTGGTTTCAGTAGCAACTATGAAGAGTTATGTGACCTTCATGGAGTTTACAGAATAGTGGAGGAATAAGACATCAATCAATAACCACACAAATAAATGTATGATTACAAACTGGCTTACATGTAATGGAAGAACAGTACCAACCGTCTAAGAAGGAGCCCTGACTTAGTCTGGCACGTTAGAGAATTCTCTCCAGAACAAGTGGCATTTGGGCCACAAGTAGGAATTCCCAGAGAAAATAAAAAGGCTGGATGTCCTAAGCAGCAGACCAGCATGAAGAAACCCTGCGGCAGGGGGAGCGCGGCAGGTGTCCGAGAAAGGAAGCCATGTGGTTGGTGCAGAGCAAAGGGGAGAGCAGCTGGGCGAGAGACTAGTTCACATGGGGCCTTGTAGGCCATGTGAAGGAATCTGCTTTTTATTCCAAGAGAACTGAGAAGCAATTGGCAAGTTTTCATGAGAACAGTGTGTTCAGGCTGAGCATTAAAAAGATCCGGTGTTGCTTCAGTGTGGAGACAGGACAGAAGGGGAGCCCAAGTGGGTGTTGGGGTCCCAGGAATGTGTGCCGAGGAGAGCAGGAGAGAGGGCAGCCTCTGGAACCGGAGGGATGGCTGTGCTGGCCAAAAGGGGGGAAATGACAGACGGCAGAGATAATACGAAGGGAAATTCAGCAGAGCTTGGTGACAGTTTAGCTTGGTGAGGTTGTAAGAACAGGACATGCCAAAGAAGACTGGTGCTATGGTTTCAAAACTGAATAGGTGATGATACCCTCCATCGAGATAAAGAATAGTTTATTGAATACTTACCATGAGCTAAGGATCCTGCTTTTTGTGTTTTTATTTTTATTTGTTTTTACCTCAGATGTGCAGAAGAGTATTAATTCCATAAAATATCATGTTAGGCACATTATAGCATTTAAGCCTCACCATCCCACCCCTCATTGCCCCCCATCAAAAATCACTGTGAGGGGGCGCCTGGGTGGCTCAGTCGTTAAGCGTCTGCCTTCGGCTCAGGTCATGATCCCAGAGTCCTGGGATCGAGCCCCCCATCGGGCTCCCTGCTCTGCGGGAAGCCTGCTTCTCCCTCTCCCACTCCCACTGCTTGTGTTCCCTCTCTTGCTGTGTCTCTCTCTGTCAAATAAATAAATAAAATCTTTAAAAAAAAAATCACTGTGAGGTAGGCAATATTATCATCTGTATTTTATAGATGAGGAATTAAAACTGCGAGGGAATGAAACTTGCTCAAAGTCACACAGCTTGTGGACTGTGGAGATTTGTCTTATTCAACACTGTCTTAACAATTATACTCTATACATACATCTGATTAAATGCAAGTTGATTTCTCCAGGTTTGACCTATAATTGAGAGGTCAAGAAGGAAATCAAAAGGGATAATGCGGTCATGTAGGAGATGGGAATGGCACAATTTGGGCCACAAAAAAGCAAACTGAACATTACAAACCAAAAATAAGTAAACAAATAGATAAATGAGTTTGTTTCTTACTCTTAAACTAATTTGTAGTCAACTTTTACAGTAATTTTGGAAATTTTTTACATAGTTTTTTCATAAATACATCAGAATTCATGCTTTGAATGATTTATTACTTCCCTAAAGTTTCACTTGAAAAAAATCTGTTGAAATAAAAATATGGATGTTTTGTGACCAATGGAGAAAAAAAATAAAAACAGGTTCTAATGCTTCCAGGAGATATTTTCCAGAGCCTGCTTTACTTAAAAATTGTACCTACGTATTTATGTATTTATTTCCTCCCTAGATTTTCCTTCCCCTCCACCTCTCACTGGTCTCAGCCAGAGCCTGTATTCCCAGGAGTCTTCCCTGGGTGAAAGTCTGGAAGTCTGCTTATTACTACCACAATTACCCAGCAAATAAGGAGAGATTTAGGGCCTTTCCCCCACCATTTTCCCTCTTCTCTCATGAGGAAATCAAGCCCTGCCAGTGCCGGTTCACTTCTCCCTAGTCTAAGGCAGGACACTGCAAGGCAATATATTTTCATCAAGGCTCAAGCACGATCATGCTCTAGAGGATTGGGGTTTAATGTAATTTATGGGGAGCCACTTCCAAGGGAGATCAGGGAACCTCCAGTTTAATTGGGGTGATCCGGGAGGCCTGGCATCTGTCAATAAGCAAGGGAGATGGTGATGCATGAACAGAAATAGAAATCGCTCTGCTTACCCTCCTTATTCTCTAGGCCTTTTATCTGAAGCTCCTAGCTTTGGTTTTTTCTTACTGATTTTCTGCTCTTCTTACTCTCCTTTTTAATCTTATGTGATTCCCTTCTATTCTTTATCACACATGTCTATGTGGGGAAGCATAACTCCTTTCTGGGAGTGGGAGCCACCCCCCTGCCCACCGGTGCCTTCCCCTCCTCTCCCACAAAAGTCCCAATGGGAACAGATGGGAAGGGACTTGGTGACATGGTGCTAGTACCTTCAGCAACGGAAAAGCAGCTCTGATTATGTATGTGATATTAATTATTAACTAATTCAGAAAATATTAATTGAATACTTACTATCGGCTAGACACGATTGCAGGTCTTAAGGATATAGAAGTCAATACAATAGATTATATTCCACTGAGGGATAAGATAGAAGCAAAACTTTTAAAAACAAAATATATAGCATATTCTTTGATGATAAGTGCTGTATATAAAAATAAAGCAGGAAAGAGTGTTGGGCATAATGGGACAGGAATACCAATTTTAAATACTGTGGCTGGGAAGGTCCCAGGGAAGGTATCATTTGAGCAAAGATCTCAGGCAGTGGCTCTGTAAGAGAAGGGTGCCCCAAACAGAGGGAATAGCTAGTGCAAAGGTCCTGAGGCAGGAGAATGTCTTAAGTGTTTAAGGAATGACAAGGAGTCCAATGTGAAAGGAGTTAAGAGTAAGTGAGGTGGTAGAATGTGAGGTGCGTGAAGTGGGGGTGCAGATCATAATAGGGCCTCGTGGGCCACTGGGACTTTTTGACTTTTACTTGAGATGAAAACCCTTTCATGTTTTGAGCACAGGAGAGATGGAAACCAATTTATGCTTTGAGCTTAGAAGTGACACAGTTTGACTTAAGGCTGAACAGAATAAACGAAGAATATTTTCAAGGTAAACTGAGAATATTTATTGAGGTTGAAGAGTATTTGGAAGTTTTTTTGTGCCAGATACTGTGTAAGAGACAAACCTGCATGAGAAAGTACTCACTTTTTCAAGAAGTTGTCCTCTCTCAAGAGACAGACCAAATATTTGAAAAGCAGTCAGTGCTGCAGAGAGATGAAAGATTACAATCCCAAGCAAAAGTTTTAGAGCCATTAAGAAGAAGCCTAACAATCCTCCAGAAGTTTCAGCAGAGAAGAGCCCAGACTTCAAGGAGTGAAGAAGTGAGCAGAGAGTGGAAAAGGATTCAGCAAATTCAGTCACTACGCCCATGATATCTTTGATGGTCCTCCCCACAAAAGCAGGTTCTGAAACTCCTTGCATTGAATGTGGAATAGACGTAGGGACTCCACTCTGGCAAATAGAATATGGATGAAGTGGTGGGAGGTCAATTCTGATAGCAGGTTACTAAAAGACTGCATTTCCCTGTCTTGGGTGCGCTTTGTTACTTGCCTATCCACACTTTCTCTTCTCTCCCTTCCTCTCTCTCATGGCTCACTCTGATGAAAGCCACTTCCTGAGCCAGCCTACAGAGAGACCCGTATGGGGCAGAACTGAAGGCTGCTAAGAGCAGCCACGAGTCTCTCAGAACTCTGTATAAGCCAAACTTCATATCCCCGTTGCACTGTTGCACCGAAGTGTCTTATGAATGTTAGCCCAGAAACTGAAGGAGGTAAATTTTAAGCACAAGACAACATTCGTATTATAGATTTGTCTTTCAGAGCCAAGATGAGTCTCCCTTTTTTTTTCCCTATTCAAGAAATTCCACCTGCTTTCCTACCCCTTGAACAGTAACAGTTGGTAGTAAAAAGCAAAAGCCATCCTAGAATGTTCTGCAAAGTGGTCTCTTTTCCTGAGAAAATATCTGTATCACAACTGAAATATCACTTTCAAACCTTCTTCGTATTTCAGATTAATAGTGTTTTTTTTCCAGAAAGTGACACATACACCTTTTAAAGAAGTCAAGCAAAGTACAGATAAAACTTAAGAGTCAGCCATATCATTTCATTCAATGATAATCATTTTTTAACATTAAGCAAGCATCATCCCAGATACAGATAGAAAAGTGGATGGAAAGATGGATGAGAGATGGATAGATAGAGACAAAGTAATTCCATAAAAATGGTACCACACTAAAACATGCCACTTTTTAATTTGTAATAAAAAAAAGTAAAGAAAAAGACATAAGTAAAACTGAAGGGATTGCTGGAATTTGCATAAATATCTAATTTTTAAGACAGGAGGTTTTTTCCCCCAAAAGATAAAACCAAATTTAAGAAGGAAATAAAGGGAGAAATATAAGAAGTTGGAGTCATTATGGCTCTTCTGGACTAAATCCGTCAAATTTAGTCAATATTGATTGATTGCTTGTTCTGAGAAATGGGGCAATTAGCACTCCCACCCACTTGCCCTGCCCCATCTCCAGATTTTTATTATGTTATTTTAATAATATCAAGTTATACATCATTTGCCTTCTGTTCTGAAATGTATTACCAGCTTCCTCCTACTCAGTATTTACAACAATACCTTTACCACAACATTTCCATTCTGAGCTTTTTAAAAATGTATATTTCAGTTTGGCTGTATTTCATCAAGTACTTTTTTAAACAATGATATAGTTCCTGAGTTCCTACATGTTTAGGGATGTCTACTTCCTTTCAGACCTAAACAACAATTTTAATGGTTATAAAACTATAGATCAGACTTTTCCCTCCTCAGAACCTGGTAGATTCTTTCCTTCCTCCTCCCTTCCTTTTTTTTTTCCTTCTCTTTTCTTTCTTTTTTCAGCATTTAATGTTGTTTTAGAGAAATCTGAAGCCTATAGATAACTTGCTTTTTTTTTTCTTTCTAAATCTGTTTGCCTAAGGAAATTTTTCTTTATCATCAAAGAAGATCTATTAGAATTGATGAACACTATGTCAGAGCAAATATAAAGTATGAACAGGGCTTCCCATGTTAAGCATGAGCAGGATGAAAATACTTTGCATGGAAACCATCCATATATAAATAGTAATAATAATAAAAGTGAAAGAAGTGGATGAAAAAGGCAAATTGAGGACCCCATTTGTAAGACAGTGTAACTCAAGGAGTAAATGGTGCAGTTGGGCATATCTACAACCACTTTTGTTGTTGTTCTTTCCCATGTTCTGTCATTTTTGGCAGTTTTGCTACATTTCATTTGCATGACCCTAAAACTAAAACATGGCTTAAAAACACAAGTTGTAAGTCTAATCATTTTGCCATTGTGTTTAGAGATGTTGCAAAATGTGGCAAAGATAAAGCTGTCCCCATGCCTTCTTGGGCTCTGACAGCCAAAGATGAGAGCTGTTTGTATTTCAGTCACCAGCCCTGAGTGACTTTATAAATATATATATAATATGTAATATATATATGCAATATACATAATATGTAATATATATAAATATATACTTATAATACATATATTGCATTGTATTATAATATGTACATTACATAATACAATACATATAATATATAAATGTAAAATATATTTATTTACAAAGCACCTGGAGACGCTGCCTCCCTCTGCAGAAAAGAAACAAACCATTCCCATGCACAGAGGGCCACAACCAGGCCAGACTTAGCAAAAAACAGAGTGAACACAGTGTGCGAACTGACAGTCCTGCCAGAGCGCTGCACTCTGGTGACTCTGCTATTAAAGCTTGTACGTGCAGCCTGGGTAAGAGCCAGCTAGTCCCAGCACAGCACCGCTGCTTATGGCCAGAATCTGTTGTGAATGGGCAGTGCCTATGCTATCTTAAGAAATTATTAAATATTCTGAAAAGCCCCCGTATTCATTTCCTATTGCTATGCAACAAATCATCACAAGCTTAACAGCTTTAAACAATGCCCACTTATTAACCGTCGTTCTATAGTTAAGAAGTTCAGGTGAGCTCAAATTCATTCTCTCCTCAGGGTCTCACCAGGTTTAAATCCAAGTGTCAGCCAGGCTGGGCTCTCATCTGAAACTCTGGGTTCTCTTCCCAGCACACACTGGTTGTTGGCAGAATTCATTTCTTGGAAAAAAGGACCATGGTTCCCATTTTCTTACTGGCTGCCTGACAGGGGTTGTTCTCGGCTCCTAGAGGCCACCTTCTGGTCCTAGCCATGTGACCCTCTCACAACATGGCCACTTACTTCCCTAAAGCCAGCAAGAGAATCTCTGGTAGAAATATCTCTTTCTCTAGTAGGTGTGTATTTCTGTGTAAGGTAGTGTAACACAAGAGTGACTAGCCTATCACACTCAGAGATCCACACTCAAGGAGAGGGGATAATACACGGCCCATATAACAGTACAAGAGAATCTTGGAAGATTTCAGAATTCTGCCTGTCACACCCTCTACTATTTCGGTTGCTTTGATTCCTTGCCTGCTTAGAATTGTAGGATCATCAGAACCACTCCTGTTTAGGTGGACTCCTATGCCTGACCCTTCCCTGACCAGCTCTGCTCTGCAGGCTGACCACTCACAGGCATAAACATGACATTTACTTGGCACATGTTTTGAGGAAACAAATAAAATCATGTCTAAAAACAGTATCAAATATTTGGGGGAAAGACAAAAGAAAATGAGCAGTATGTGAAAATGCATACCACTCCACACTCAATATGATGGCTATAATTAACAAAAAGAAAACAACACGGGGAAATTGGAGGCCTCTTACACTGTTGATGGGCTTGTAAAATGGTACAGCCACCACAGAAAAGGGTTTGGCAGTTCCCCAAAATGTTAAACATAGAATTGCCATATGACCTAACAATTCCACTCCTAGGTATATACTCAAAAAATTGAAAACTGATACTCAAGCAAATACACACATATACCCATGTTCAGAGTGGCACTAATCACACTCACCCAAGGTGGAGATCCTCCAAATGTCCGTCAGTGGAAGAACGTTGTATGTAGTTTATACAGACAACAGAATACTACTGAGCCATAAAAAAGAATGAAGTACTGATAAATACTATTGCATGGATGGACTTTGGAAACATAAGTGAAAAAATTCAGACACAAAAGACCACATATGGTATGATTTCACTTACATGAAATATTCAGAAAGGGAAAATTAGAAAGCAGATTGGTGATTGCCGGAGGCTAGAGGGAAGGGGATTCGGGGAGCAACAGCTTAATGGACACAGGATTTCCTTCAGAGTGATCACAGTTTTTTAGAACTAGATACAGGTGGTAGTTGCACAACATTGTAAATTTACTAAATGCCACTGAATTATTCACTTTAAAATGGTTACGTTTATGTTATGTGAATTTCATGTCCATAAAAAAATGAAAACCAAAAACCAAAAAAAGAAATATCCATTGAGGGGGGGAAAACATGTCAGTGAAGAAAGTCTTCATAATTCTTGAACTGTTTTTCTTCTGGGGCTTCTTTTTCTAATTGGGCTGAAAAAGGAGCAGAGCCACACAGGAACCTGCCATGTAGGTGAGAGAAATGAGAGGATAAAGTGTTCGCTAATACCTGGACAGCAAAAGAAATTCTGGTAGGCATGCAAGCCTATGCTGTTGCAAAAGATATAAGCAGCAAGCTTTTACACTTCTTTACACTTAACATAAACATGATTCAGTACAAGCAAAGTCCCAGAAGAACCAAGATGAAGAGAACCATGGAAGTTCCAAGGTGAGTTTAAAGAATGCACCCAAGGATGGAGTGAAAACAGAAGTAAAGGGCAATTGAAACTGGAGAAAAGGAGCTCCTGGGTGGCTTAGTCGTTAAGCATCTGCCTTCAGCTCAGGTCATGATCCCAGGGTCCTGGTATCGAGCCCCACGTCGGGCTCCCTGCTCAGCGGGAAGCCTGCTTCTCCCTCTCCCACTCCCCCTGCTTGTGTTCCCTCTCTCGCTGTGTCTCTGTCTGTCAAATAAATAAATAAAATCTTAAAAAAAAAAAAAAGAAACTGGAGAAAAGACAACCAGCTGTGCCTAAATGTAGCATTTCTGTTATTCTCTGATACATCCTACTTTAGCCAAATGTAACATGCAAATGGACTGACATTTATATTTCTATTTTTAATGGGGGAAAAATAAAATTATTTTGGCCAGATACACTCCTCTTTTATGTTGACACCTTTAATCCACTTTTATATATTAAAGTTGGATTTTCCTTAATTAGTTGAGGCATTTCAAAGATATCATCATGGAAATGATGGTTTCCCCCAACAATCCTGTTTTGGCAATGTTAATTTATACCTATACCACAAAGTCTGAAAACGACTGCAAGGATATATTCTAATAATTGCACTTCATTCCACACAGGCTGAAGGATTCCTTGGGAGCCACCATAGAGCATGATGAGGTGCAGAGCGGCGAAGGCATCCTAGTGGCTGAGCTCCAGACCCCCTTCCAGGACCCACCCGTCACCACAGCTCCACTTTGAATCTACATTATACATCATGCTTCCTGATAAGATGTTACTTGACAAGGGATTAAAAAATTCAACATGCAATTTATAAAAATGGGTGGAAAATATAAAAATGTACATGTTGGTGACAAGACTCTTTCATAAAATTAGTAATACAGAGACATATAGCATGAGATACAGTGAAAGCAGTGGATCTTAGTCTCAACTGGTTGCTCATTAGATTAAATTGATCAACTGGGAGTGAAGCCAATGAAAGAAGGTTATTTTTTTCTTTTTAATGTATGAAACACTGAAAATATTTCCATGAAGATTATACCTGGAAGACAAGGTCAAATGACAAATTTTATAGTGTTTTGTAACTCTGAGAAGGAAAATCAGTCATAAAACATGCAAGTTTGTCGTTCAACTTCAGCTCATCAGACCTTTTAACATAGTCTCAGAAATGCATTATGCACAAAACTAAAGGACTAACTTCATGTTTCTCAGCCAGAAGGAGAGAAAGCATAACCACTTGATCTTGCCTCAGTTATCCAGCTGACCTAGCTGACACTACTATCCTTCTTTTACCAGTCATGCTAATGATAAGCCAAGAACCTGACAAGGTTTGCCTACATACATGGGCCTTGCCTACTCAGCACCAAAATTCTTTTTTTCTTAAGGAAGCTTCATGCTCATCGTGCGACTTCAACTTCCGACCCCAAGATCAAGAGTCGCCTGCTCTACCTAATGAGCCAGCTGGGTGCCCCAGCACCAAAACTTTTGTACTATCTTGCACTATTCCCTAAATTTTATAAAGTCTTTTAAGGCAGAGACCATTGCCTATGTGTCTGGGTCCCCCCCCCGCCAACCACAGTATTGAGCACATTCTGAATGAATGACCACTGACCATGAAACACAGTGGACAGTGTGCTGATGTCAGTGATCCTGATCACAATGACCATGGTAATGGAAAGTACAAACATCAGAATGGATAGTCCCAGGAGAACTCTTGCTATCAACTTGAATAGAGACAAAATGCTGAATATGTATGAACGCTCAACCTGACGTCAGCAGGAAACCCACAAACTTTAGCAAAAACTAATCTCTCTGAACGAACAAACATGTGATGCTACTAGGATTAAAACCTTTATCCCTAAAAGTCCCAAAGCAGTCACAAACAATACAACTGACCAAGTACTGAAAGGGCAATTTGCTGCTGAGAGCAAAGATTTAGGACTGGGGGGAACTCTGGCCAGATTTAAATAATGACAGAAGGATCAAAAATAAGAGAAGGTAAAGGATCAATCGATCGGCTAGCGTGTTGATCCATAACGCAGAGTGGAAAAGGTGCCGACAGCTAACTTTGAGTCCGGTTATTAAGAAAAGAGCATTGGGTTTAAGGTTCCATGACAAGTGTTATTCTGAAGGTTACTCTGAAAAGTGTGTAAGGTAACCTCAGGCAGACAGCTTTAAAAATATGAAACTTGGCTTAAGCAGATGGGGTAGAGGGTTTGGTCCTCACTAATATTTGATTTCTTCTGGGTTCAAATATGAGACAGTTATGCATTTCCCTGTGGTTGATCTTTGAATTATAAAATGTGCATATGTCCAAGTATATGTCTTCGTTTAGAAACCTATTTGGGGAAAACTTTTTGTTTGAGTAACTGTAAATCTGGACATATTATATGACAAAATTTATAGAATGTTCCCCTAGATATTTCCATAAAACTTCTAAATATGGAGTCAAAGAAAATAATTAAAGAGACCTTCACGTTAAGCTAGTACCAGGTTAGAATAATAATGATACAAGTCCTTTTCATTACTAATTTTAGAGCTCTTACTATGGACCAAAGTGATGCTAGTAGACTCTTTTAAATGAATTGTTTTATATAATCATCACAGTAACATGGGGAGGTAAGTAGTTATTACCCCTGTGTTACAGATGGGGCATGGAGATTTACAGTAGCTAAGTAACTTGCTAATCATCAGCTAATTAGAAGGTAAATCTGAGTTTGGACTCAATCTTTCTAATTTTGGAATTCACACTTCTAACCATGGGACCATCCTGGAAGTCAGAGAGAAAGATCTTCACTAACATCAGGAGAATGTATTTGCCTTATATTTCTCATTTTTTTGTAATGTTAATTACCTCTTTTTTAAATTTTATTTTATTATGTTACGTTAATCACCATACATTACATCATTAGTTTTTGAAAGATATTTTTCTTTAGTGATGCAATTTTAAAGGCCTGATGTATTAAGCTGGATTTTATAATATCTTAAGACTTTGTTTTTTCTTTAAGCACAGAGTCTTCTATCTCTCTCTCTCTCTCTCTCACACACACACAAAAGCCCTTTCCAAATTCACCTTCAGAGAACTGTCAGCAATCGACTCTCTCCCAGCTTCCAGGACTCATTTTGTTTTATTTACCTCTCACAATCCTAAACTGTGCATCCTGTGTAACAAAGATGCTGGACTGCTCTGACTGCGTCTGTTCCTTTTTGATTTCTGGTTCTTGAATGGCATGGTGACACCAGGTGAGGCTGGCCAGACTCCCTTTTTTCTGTCATGGTGAAGTTCCATGGCTACCAGTGGTCTTATCTATCGTCCGTTCCCTGCTTCTCCTCCAGTGACAGACTCTGTCATCTGAGACTGCTGGACTCACGAACATCCCACAGAAGGATACGCGGAGTTGTGCTTGGAGCCTCCAGGCATGGACTGCTGCTACAGGGCTCCTTCCCCATGCATGCCTGGCTCCCACCTTCTTGCCTCTGTGCCTTTCAGATTTAAAACCAAAGTCAGAGCTTACCTTCAGATGAGCAACCTGTGGCTCTCACACTGAGACCACAGGCACTGAAGGACTTTGCCCTTTGCCCTCTTTTCTTATCTTTGTTCTCTTAGTTAGATTAGTTTTCAGGGTCTCCTCTTCCATCTTCCTTCAAGGTGCAGGGGCACATACGTACGTACGTGCACAAGTGAGCACACCCCTTCTCCCCCAGTGTGGCCAGAGTGTGGAAAGACGCCCTTCCCCAAGCTTCTCCCTCTCCACACCTAATCTCTTTGAAATGTAGAGGACTGAGAAGTTTTCTTTGATATTCATTTGAGTGTCTTTATATCTTGGTTCCTTTTTGCTTTTACATCTTTTATTCATGTGTACTCTAAATACTCCCATTAAATTACATAATCATCGAGGATACAGACAACATCTGTGATTCCGGTTGGGGCTTTCTCCCTCCACTTCTCAGGCTGTAGCTCTCATGCTGAGCTCTCCTTACTGCCTTTGTCTGGGCGTCTTTAAAATCCAGAGGAATGGTGAGCCCAGCCTCCAGACGACGCACAAAAGTGAACAGAATGGGGATGCTCAAATGACAAGCATCCCCTTTGGAAGAATGAATGATCTGGGCTATGTGTCCTCTCAGATTTAAGTGACTTAACACTGCCACCTACCTTGGAAATATCCCTCTTCTAGTCATTAAAACCACGCTCAGAGCCACTGATGGTAATCCAGTCCTGCCTCAGTCACTTCCCAGCCCTACACTCTGAAGCAGATTATTTAACACCTCCGAGCCTCAGCTTCCCCATCTGTAAAATCCGAATAATAGGGATGCTACTTCAGAGCTAAAGATCATGTAAGTTCATGGCCCATATTAGGTGTTCCAAAAATGTCAGAGATTTTTATAATTCATGTATCCTAGAGTTTATGGGTCTTTTTGCCACTCTCCAAGGCCTTAAAGATAGTTAAGAAGTATTCCAAACAGTTACTTTATCATTATAGGGATTTTATCACAGACAATCTAGAAATCCACAAAGAAACTCATGAGGAGAATATGGTCAAGTTTTTATATTAAGCAGCCTTTCTGGCAATTCGGCAATAAAAATGCTCTAAAGGGGGGAAGGGTGCGGTATGAAAAGAAAAAAAAAATCCCTTTGAAATAGTGATTTCACCTTTTGTTCTGGCCTGTCTCAGGGTAAAGAAAAGCCAATTCTGAAAGTCCCTGGAGCTAAGCAAATTTCTCCACCATCAGCTCCTGGGCTGTGTCAGCAAAGCCGGGTCAGCCTGCAGGGAACAGGGAGCCCAGAAGTCTCCCCAAGGCTCTGTCCCCTCTTCTGTCAGTGCTGCTATACTTCTGCAGGAGGCCATAGCAGAGGCATCAGGACCACCGCCAGGCCCACCCTCTTTGGTATGGAAACCCCGACTTTTGGCTCCTGTGGGGCAGCCTCCCTCCTTCCCTTGTTCTCTCCCTCCCATTGCTCCCTCCTGGATATTAAACTTACCGTGGTTTCATCCACTTTATCATCTCATTTGCTTTCTGATCTGATCCCAGGCTGCCATGTGGCTGATCAAAGGCAGATGTGAGTTCTCATCTTCACAAAGAAGGCCCTGTATTCAAACAAACATGTTAATTTATCTCTTCTTGCCTGCAGTTACCTTCCCTTGCTCCCTCCTACCATTTTGCACTATATTCATTCTCTTCCTGTGCACCCTCCCGCTATTTACACTTTCTTTCTCCTCCCTTTTTATTCTCATTTGTCTTTAAGAATCTTTCCTTTCTCCAGCTCATAATCTATTGTCATTTAAAGTAATAAAATGGCTTTTGCCCCCTTCTCATCCTCCTTCTACTTCTACTTGAAACCTCAGACATGCTCTTATTTTCAGCAGCCTAATTTGTTTTTAATGGGGGCATATGTTAGAAAATTCCAGCTCTCCTTGCCTGCCTTCCTCCCGTCTCTTCCATCGTTCCTGCCTCCCACTCTCTGCTCTGCGTCTCGTCTCCCTGTCTGCCCCTCCTGCCAGGATGTGTCCTTCGCCCTTGTCCTTCCTTCCTTCCATCTTCCTTTCTTTTTCTGTCCCTCCCCTGTAGAAGAGAGTCACCCTTGGGCTGTCTCTCCAAATTCTACCATGCTGCTGCCTCCCTCTCTGCTGACTTTATGCTGAGTTGCTACTTTCAAGGTTCTGAAATTCAGTAAATCCTTGATAGTTTGCCCTAATTTGGAGAGAAGGTCAATCGGAAATAATAAGCCCTTAACAGAATATTTTACAAAAATCTCCCAGTTGAAGGATATTAAGTGGAGACAATATGCTTGTTGACAAAGAATCAAGAAAGCCTTTCACAGAACCACCAATAACAATTTACTGAGTTCCCAGGGCTGTGGGTGGTTCAGAGGTGAGCAAGTCTTGCCCCCTGCCCTTGGGGAGTTTAAAATACTCTATAGAAAATACAGCAGGCTTGTATGTGACTGTTATAAAGGCAGAATGTGTGAGAAGCTGATTCATTTGACAAATATTAACCCCTACACTGAGGTCAGAGCTGTGGAAAGCTGGAAAGGGAATCCATATGATCTTCGCCCCCAGGGCACTTAGACTCTATGGAGGATCAGTTTACAGTTACATGATGACCCTTCCAAGCAAAAAACAAACAAACAAAACCCTTGAGGTTTAGGACAATAAGCAGTTCCTAGGAGAAAGTGATCCATGTAAGTAGGAAGGTAGGGACTGTGTCATGGCAAGGATGCCATTGGATCTGGGTCTTGAAAGACTGCTTAGCCTCTGAAAGTTGGCATAGGGATCAAAGCAACGCAAGGACCACATGGAAAATCGAGTTTGTCTTCATGGCAACTTTAGTTCACTGTGAGAGCCTGCGGGAAAGCTTGGTTGAGGATTCTGAGTCTGAGTCTAGGCCTGCTGAGATATTTTACCCTGATGAGTTAGCAGTCTTCCCTTTGGACTCAAGCGGGGGAAATAGAGTCATACATGCCCACGTATGACTTCGCGCACTGTGGAGATAGCAATGCACAAGCAAGGTTCAGAGGTAGGAAAGAGGCTGGGACATCAAAGGGGAGAGGGAGTGGCCCAACGTGGCTGTTGGGGAGAATGTGAAGGGAGGCAGTGGAGGTGACACAAGGAAGGCAAGCATGCCATATCGTGGAGGACACTGAACGCCATGCTTAAAGATTGAATACGTACGATTTTTGAGCCAAAGAGGACAGAACCAAATTTGTGCCGAGTCTGTGGAAGAGGGGAAGTATTCGATGAAGAGAGACCAATCAGGGGGCCACTGCAATAACTCAGCAAGCGATAATAAGAACACATCTAGTAAGGATGATGGTAGTGGGTAGAGGGATTTGATTCCAGCAATATACCTGTGAGAGCATCTCTTCAAGAGAAAGGGAAGGAAGAATCAGAAATGAAACCAATTGGCTAGAATGGTGATGATGCCAGTAACTACGAGAGGGAGGACAGAAGCAGGAGTTTTTTAGGAGAGACGCTAATAGATTTGGTTTCATTCATACTGAGTTTGGGATATTGGTGGCTATAGAAGCAATAGTGAGAAGAAAGCAGAGAAGAGGAGAGTTAGACCACTTGAATACACTTTTGGGGCAAAATTATGTATGCTCAGAAGCTGAAAATCTTTACCTTCATTCAGCAAGTATTTCCCGAGCCCTCACTGTTTGTGGGTCAGATGAAGTATGGCCCTAGAAAGGTAGGATGTTGTTGATAAAATGTTAGTGGCTGAAAAAGTGAGCAGGAAGAGCTTGTAAATACCCACTATGGGTGAACTGATTCCACCAGAAAGGAAACCATCTGAATGTGTTCCAGAGGCTGCGAAAGACAAAACTAAATAGGGAGAGAATAAGAGGAAAAAGACCCCAGGAGGCACAAAGGATTTATAGAATGCAGCAATTCATTAACAAATAGGTAAGAATCAGTTGTGCTTAGCAAATGTATTATTTAAACGCAAATGATGCCGCTAATTGTCCTCACTCTTAAGTAGACTAAAGAGGAGTCATCTAATGCTGAAGAAGGCAAGCAACCAGGGGGACCTGGTTTTGTAATTACTCTGCCACTTACTAGTACTATTCCTTGGGCAAGTTACTTAATAACTGAGTCTCAGTTTCCTTCTCTCCAAAACAAGGAAAATTATATTTACTTCATTGTGTTATTGTGAGGATTAAAATTAACATGCATAAAATGCCTAGAACAATAAATGGCAGCTATTATCTTTTTTTTTTAAATGTGTTAGTCTAACACTTCTTTCCCTGCTTCGAATCAAGTTCTGTCACCAAGTTTCTATATGAGTAAACTATTTGCACATCCTAAGGAATAGTCTCTAGTAACAGAGCTTTGTTGAGCTGATTATAATACGTCCTCTAGAGTGCTAGTCCCTGACCCTGTCCACCTGGCAATAATTCTGTACTACAAATGCATCCTTATGCAGTTTTTGTTAGAGGAGAAGATGGGGACAGTGAGCTGAGGCAGAGCAGAATCATTCTTTGTTTTCACATCAAATAACAATTGTTCATCAAGTCTCACTCTGCTCTACCTCAGAAAGTCAAATCAACCTCCCATAGAAATATTTCTAAGTCCTTATTTTAACCGTTATCTATAATTCCCAACCCTCACCTTCACCAACTAAATGTACTCCATGCCCTCTCCCCATATTCTCAAAATCAGTTCACAGCATCCTAGCATTTATGATGCCCCCTCTTTCTCATGGACCCTCTAAAGGGTCCTATCTCTTGAATCAGGTCCTATGTCCCACTCCCATTCTGCTACCCTGTTCAAGACCCTCGTTATTTTGAACTGATTTCTCGGCTACAGCTTGTTCTCTATTCCAGTCTGCCCTTCACACTACAAAGGAGATCTAATTATGTCATTCTGGTCACTTGCTAACTTCCATTAGCTCTGTACATTGCCCACAGGATAAAATCTATATATTTTAGTTGAGCTTGAGGCCCTTTATATTCCCAACCTAGCTCTGCAGTCTATCTTTTGCTCCAGTTTCCCAAATATGTAATATTATTTACTAATTCAAGTCATTGCACATATTCCCTTCACATGTAACACCTTTCCACAACTTGTTTGATATACAAACTCCTACTCATCCTTTAAAATCCAGTTTAAGGGGCACCTGGGTGGCTCAGCTGGTTAAGCATCCAACTCTTGCTTTTGGATCAGGTCATGATCTCAGGGTGGTGGGATCGAGCCCCACATTGAGCTCCATGCTCAGCCGGGGAGTCTGCTTGAAGGTTCTCTCCCTCCGCCTCTCCCCCCACTTGCTCATGCACACACGCGCTCGCTCGCTCTCTCTCTAAAATAAATAAATAAATCCAGGGGTGCCTGGGTGGCTCAGTCAGTTAAGCATCTGCCTTCAGCTCAGCTCATGATCCTGGGGTCCTGGGATTGAGTCCCGCATCGGGCTCCCTGCAGTTTCCCCTGCTTGTGCTTGCTCTCTCTCTCACTCTCAAATAAATAAAATCTTTAATAAATAAATAAATCTTTAAAATAAAAAAATAGATAAAACCCAGCTTAAATGTAACTATTAATAATAGAGATTGAGGATAGTTCCAGAATACTAGAGTTCCATCCGTACTTAGCCAATCTATAACCTTGAGAGGTTCTTAAGGGAATTACCATGTAAGTTAAGGCTAAGCAAAAGGATGGTTTATAACTTGGCTTTGGCCTAAAACCCTAAGGGAAAGCCCTGGGTTGGCTACCCTGAACAAGACTGTTTTGAACTCAATTATTTCACTTGGACAGCATAACTGACTTTTTTGGTGGGATTTCACTCTAGTTTCTAGCTGCCTTTCTAAGAGTCTGAGAGAAAGGGAAGGGTGGGAGTTCTCTTTTCTAAAGCAGTAAGGTCATGAGCCCTTACTTATCCTTACAAACTTACAGGAGAATAGATATCGGGCTATTTACCCTACTAGAGGTTCATGTTTTATACTTGACACACTAAGACTTCATCCTTTAGAAAACCTAATCCAACAAATATCCCTGAACATGACAAATCTATAGCAGCTCTCCTTCTCCTCAGGATGAAGCAATATGCCAAGAAGGTACCAACAGTAACTTCCCTTGAGATTTCTTCCCTCTCTCCGCTCCCCATTGCCCCATATGTATGAATTGCTCCTTTGTTCATCTGAATTCCTTTAGTAAACTGTTCATCCCTGATATTAAGCACATTTTCTATAATTATTTTTAAATATATATCTTTCCCACTCAACTGTCATTTTTAAGAAGGCAGGAATTGTATTTATCTTGTAGCCCGATATGTCCAGTGCCTAACATAGGGAAACCACTAGCTCATATGGTGCCTTAAAGCAACTTCCTCCAGGAGGATGTGGCCTATGCTTCATGAGCAGACTGTGGACTATATTTTAGTCCCCCTATCCTTACTGTCTGGACACCTGATACAGGCCACAACCTGGACAACTCTATCCAGACCCTATATCAGCATATAAGAGGAACTCTTTAAATCTTTTTGAACATGTGAATAGAGCATAAAGGAATTGCTTTGGAGTGTGAGGAATACAGTGACAATGTAAAGACTGGAAAACTATGAAGCATAAAAATTAATAGAATTTCTGACTATGATCATTAACAATCCATAAATTTTAGAAAGTTCTTAAATATGTGAAAGCAAGAAGGTCTTAAATCTCAAAGAATTTTATAACTGGAAGTGTAACAGCTAGATGTTCCAGATCTTCTAGGACAATCCATATTTCAAATCTCCCATCTTATTGTCCCCATAATGGTAATTGTACTTGTCAGAGCATATGTCCTAATATGGGACTCAGAAAATATGGTCACTAACTAGAAGGTATATTTGATTTATTTTTGCTTGATCTTCTCATTTTACAGATGGACAAGCTGAGATCCACATGGGCTATTCAGGTCACCTTAAGTCACAGAGGAAATTAATTATAAAACCAGGATTTAAAACTAGTCTCCGGACTTCTAATTTATTGTTATTTTTTATTATTTTATTCTATAACTTAACATAGCCCCCCGAAAACTGTTTGTAGCTAAATGGATATCCCACTCCTACTATTGAATCTTTTGCTGGTGTAGGTTACATTTCCCTACCACAACAATCTAGTCCTTCCACCTCCAAATTATAAGGAGTCTCTGATGTCCTATATGGAAGGGTACCTGAGACAAACTAAGCCTATGTTTTTAGGCAAGATGGGGGAGGAGACAGTGAGTGCCTTCATTAAGGCTGATGGTACAGAAGGGACATAATCACTAGGTGATGCTTCTTAATCACTATATTCTAAACTTTATACCTCAAAAACCCCAAGCTTCCTGGTATGAACATCATCCAAGGTGACTTTCCAGGATAAAAGAGGAATGTAAGAACATCTGGTAGGGGATGGCTAAATAATGAAAATGTACAGGGAATACCTAGCAGCCAATCTGAAAGTGCCATTCATAAAGAACTTATCACATAGGGAAAGTGCATATGAGTTACTAAGAAAAAGGACAGAAAGAGTAGGTAAGGTGAGAATAATTAATATGAACATATTATGGATACTGTGGTACCAAAAAAACAGTTAAGTGCTTAAAATCAAGATGAACACACCAATACTACTGACTGAAGGACTCATGCAAGCTAAAAACTTGAAAATGTAGGGAGAGTAGTTTTAGAAAGGAAGGAGTACAGACAGAAGGGAATGTGAAGCTATTTCCAATGGGGTAAAGGGAGAACAGTGGTCAAGTCTTCAATTTATCCATACTTATGTGACTTTGAGCAACTTGTTTAGTTTCTTTGGGGCTTAGTTTCCCTACTTATAAACACAAGAATTGGGATCCATGAACTCCAATCCTCCTTTCCAGCTCTAATTCCTCATGATCCCAATTGAACCACAACTATCCTTCACTAACTTGCAGAGAATGTTATTTGTAATAAAGTGACTAACAATGTGGAGGGTTGTGTATCCCAGATCAACAGAAAATTACAATTTCTAGTGTATATTCTGGTCTAGAGATTGGCAAACTTTTCCTGTGCAGAACCAAATAGTAAATATTTGAGGCACTGTGGGCCATATATGGACTCTACTACATAACTATTCAATTCTGCCACATGAAAGCAGCCATAGGCAATATGTAAACAAAGAAATGTGGCTTTGTTCCAATAAAACTTTATTTACAAAAACAGGTAGCAGACTGGATTTTGTCCAGAGGCCTTAGTTTGTCAACTAGAGTATGGGAAATGGATTATATGTCATTTAATGTAATCATTTTTATTATTAATATTCATATAGGTATATGTTACACATGGTAAGAATGCACTAAGCTTTTGAAAAGAAAACAAGTATGCACACTTGATAATCCACATGGACTGCCACATTATACAACTCTAGGGGCCACTTTTCACAATGACGTTATAGGACGCTCTAGAATTCTATATAGTACAATGTGAGTGGGAGACACATACAACCTCTAGGGCTCTACTGGTGGTACTGATACCTCAGTAACACTAACAGCCTAAAAGTAGAAATTGGTGTGAAGAAAGGAAAGGAAGAATCTGAAAAAAGAGTGCACTGGAATAGAATTCCTACTGCCTTCAGGAGCTCTAAGCCTGACCTCTCTGTCCTATTTCTTCTCCACGCCCCAAACAAAAGGTTCTTACCTCTGGAAAGAGAAAGCATATCAGTCATTTAAACTTGAAGTAAATTTAACAATGAGTTGCCTTTCTCAGAAATGTTTTTATTTGAAGATTTCTTAACTACTGGAGGCAGTCCAAGGAACTATGAGAAGGTACTCCTAAAAGTATATTACCCTAGCTGCTTGCTACTTGCCTCCTCCATACTGTTTATCTGTTGTTTAGATCCCTTCTTCCAGAAAGAGCATTTATTTTGAGGTCTACCTCCACAGCAAATCACAGGTTCCAGTAGAAGTTACCCTAACCATAGCTGATCAACTCAAGGATGGACATATGACACAAGACAGGCTAATCAGAGTTCTTCCCTAGGATCTTTCAAACCAGAATTCAAGGAAGAAGAATTAAGTGCTTTCTCTGGTAGGGCAAATGTAAAATGAGCTCTCTATCACCAGCCATGTGCCCTACCATGTGCATGAAGCATGTCGGAGAGAATAAAGCCAACATGCAGTGAAAAGTTGAGAAAAGAAATCAAGTTTGGGAGACATTCTTATCCAAATTTGTAGTTGTGCTTCAGGCCCTCCCTGCTGCACCCCATCTCTCAGACTGGGGGGATGTCCTCAGTATCTTTCTAATAAAGTCTCTTTTTGCCCAGACTAATTCAAACAGAGTTTTGCTACTTGTAAAGAAAATGGATCTGAAAAATACAGTCCTGTAACTACAAGGGTTTTTTGTTTTTTATTGTTGGTTGGTTTGTTTGTTTTTCTTTTCCCCTCAGATCTGTACTCTTGTCTCAAATCTTTAGGCTTCTTTATCCTCCTTTCCCTGGTATTATCCCAAATCCTGCTGACTGAGGAAAAATTAAATTCTCTGCCACTGTGTATCATGCATCAACCCTACCCCATACTTATGTCTACATGCTAAATAGGGATTTTGTGGTATGGGCACTTTTCTAGTTTGACAAAAAATTCTTTATCTACAGACTTTGGGTATCATCACAAAGATTTCAACCTGCGCCCATTCCCCCAATGGCCCCCAGATATGAAAGACACACAAATAGCAACTAAACACATGACAGGTCACCCACTTCACCAAAGGGCAGGGAAGAAGCATTAATACTTCAAAAGCTTCAGTAATCAAATTCTGTGTTAGCCAACTGTAGAAACACCAAGGTCCCGGAAAGGTCAATCCCACCATTTTGTTATGTTCTCATTGCTTAATTGGTTAATTGTCATTTTAATGAGCAATACATCTACATGGCACAACCTTGAAAGGTTACCAAAGTGCTTATGGTGAAAGTGGATCTCCTCGTACCCCTGCCCCATCCCCTGGCCACCAGTGGTCCTCCCTAATGGCAACAGCCCTTATCAGTTTCTTGAATGTGTCTCCAGAGATATTTGGTGTATTTATAAATACATATATGCACATATACATTTTTGTACAAATGCTAGTATTACAATACATACTATTTTGCTGTTTGCTTTTTTCATATAACCAATATATCTGTTCTCACCACCTGGAATGAGGCATATGTTATCTGAAGAACTGAATCTTCTGGTCACATGCTTGGGAGCAATACATATAGTCACAGATGAACAGAGGTAAACACTTTCTGAGGTCTCTATTAGACATGCTCTATATTTTCCCTTAGCACTGTTATAGGATAAACTGAGGCATATTAAAATTTTTGAAGTTTTTTTTAAGCAAACTTCCATTTGAATTGGGCGGCATCGAACCAGAAGTAATTAGGAGCACTCCACTTACAGGAGCTAAAAGAAACACATTTATGGAGAGGACATGAAAGTAAAAGAAGGAAATCATTGGATTGGCTACAGCTGAAGCGGTTGTTTTATTTGAGAATGCCTAGTTGGCTGTTTGTGATTGGTTGTCCTTGGTTTTGATTTCTTACACCTTGAGGAATTTCAGGCTTATTGTTTTGGTTTGCTTCCTAGGCTGCCAAAACATTAGAGCCATCTCAATCTGATGGCCTCCTTGTTTAATTAATTTAATAGCACCAACAGCAGTTCACCTAAAGGAGGAAGCTCAATACAGTATTGAAATCTGGAGATAAGGTAAATGTCTAGCTTACCAGATCCCAAGTGTGAACCATGATTCTCAAGAGTTTAAAGTTTGAAGCAACAAATTTCTTTATACAAGTGAGCTGTGGATTTCAGTCCCTCATGAAATAGAGTAAGCTATGGCTGCTGGGTTCCAACCCATTTTACTAAATTAAAAAAGAACAATTCAATGATGGGTTATTGAAAAAATATGTTAGAGAGTTTTCTTCTAAATTTTTGCGGTTGACATCATGAGAGAATAATCTCCTTGGTCATAACCCAACCCAGGACCAGATGGAACATTAGTTTATTCTTATATGATCATTCATTTGTAGGTTATTTTAAAGGGATATAACTTTCTGCAGCTCAAGAGACTTATGAGACAGTCTGAATGACCAATTTTAAGTGATTTTTATCCCCTCTTTGGAAAAGACAGTTTGAAATCTTTCTCTTCTATTGGGCAAATCACTCTATAAAGGAGGACAGCTGTGACATTTATCATCATTTAAATAGATTGGAGTTTCAAAGCATGCACTGTCCTACATCTAAATCCATCATAAATTTTGCATAAGTTTCTTTGTCTGCTCTGAGAAGCTAGTCTGACCCTTGGCAGTGCAGTCCCTGGTCTTTCCTTTTACATACCTCCCTTACTTCTGTCTTTCTCTCCCCTTATTTTAACAGTCATTCTTCACCCTAATTGGCCTTACATAAACCATAATAATTGAAGAGTTACCTTATAGCCATGGCCAAGAAAGTGCTAATGGCTGCCTGACTTATGCTGGCTCTATGGAACTTCCTACCCAGTCCATCTCCAAAGAAAATTATGCTCTTTGACCTTCCTTCCCTCTTTGCATCTCCCCTTCTGTCCATGCAACACGATTACCTCCTATTGCATTGGACTGACCAGGGTCCCTCTCTGTAAGGCTTCAGGTAAGCTTGCATTCTCTCCCATGGAAATAAGTTAGATCTAGACCAATCTCTCCCTTTCCTCCCTACCCTTCCTGTATTTGTTATATAACGAAGTCAACTGAAGTCTCCCTCAGCATGGCTCTTATCAGCATCTGAAATAAGGGAAATAACTGAAGTCATTCATGGTGTGTAGATTACTCCTCTGAAGACAACGCCATGAGATTCACAGCTTCTTTGCTCTCCAGCAGTGTTCCACAGTATAATCAGCTCAGGTGCATAAATTGTGTTTACTGCATTGCGTTAGAATCTCTGTGTTAACCTATACTAAGATTATATGTCTCAGGTAGATAGTCTTGTGTTTCTAATTCATCTTGGCATTCATTTAAACATGAACCAGGCTCTCTATTCCATATCATTTTCTTCCAGGCAGAAAGCTCCTACTCAAGAGCACTATACTTTCTGAAGCCTTTGTGCTCAAAGTCAAGCTGTTTCCTTTAGCTCCCTTTTGAATCAAGGAAAGCAATGGTCCTTCCTCTCTGAGCCCCCAGATCTATGCTTTCTGCTTAAGATCAAAAGTATTTATAGGTTCCTAAATTCCTCCATTCAGCTGGTGCTTCTCAGAATCTATCCCCCCAAATTTCTGAATAGGTTTTTCCTTGTTCCCGAGATGCAGCATGCTACATAACACTAGTAAGCTCAGCCTCCAATCTCTGAGTTTCCCTTCATCAACAGGATGACATCTCTCCTCCTTGTAGTCCTTTTGCTAAATGTCCCCTTCATGAGACTAGCTAACAAAGTCCTCTCATCTTAACTGATCTCTCAGAGGTTCACTTTTCTCTAGGTAGCACCAGGGTCTCTCAGACTCCCACTGTTCCTTCTCAATAACCCAGCCAGCATCAGTTGCCCACCTGGATACCACTTAGCTCAGAACTGCACAAGCATGAGCATAGTAAAGTCCAATTATATCTATACACACTCACTCCCCTAGTAGTATCTTTCCCCGGCAACATTTACCATATCAGATTCTACATTTACTTTGCGTTTCAGCTGCTCCAAAGTCCAGGGGAAGCCAAATGACCTTGAAAAAGATTTTTTAATATTTATTTATTTATTTATTTATTTATTTATTTATTTATTTATTTATATTTATTTATTTATTTATTTATTTATTTATTTATTTATTTCAGAGAGAGAGAATGTGTGTGTGTGTGAGAGAGAGACAGAGAGAGAGAGAGCAGGGGCAGGGAAAGAGGGAGAGAGAGAGAGAGACAGAGAGAATCTCAAACAGACTCCCCAATGAGTGTGGGGCTGATGAAGGGCAGATCTCATGACCCTGAGATCATGACCTGAGCTGAAATCAAAAGTCTGATCCTTAACCAACTGAGCCAGCCAGGTGCCCTGACTTTGGAAAAGTATTGATATTTGTTTACCTTCTTGAGTTATTCCCAAGAAGTTCATATAATCTATTTTAAATATCTGATGGACTAGTTCATGATAAAATGCTAATAACTGGAAACAGGCTGGTCAGAACTTTATATTCATACAGACTCTTTACTATCATTCCTATCATTTCCTGTCATTGTTGAACAAGTACGTTTTTGCAGTTTCCTTTGCTAAAGTCTATGTTTCTGATTATATGTTTGAAATAAATATTTCAAAATTTAGAATTTGGGACCTGTTGTGCAATTGAAGACATTAAAAAAATCACTGGACAATCAAGCTGCACCCCCCAATGTAGAGAAGGACTCTACTATACTGATTTCTTCACTATTGCTGCAGCAATCATTTTATTTCTCTGTCCAGAACCTACTCTACCTCTTCGGGGCAATAGATTCTGTGCTCTCAACCACAGGAGGGGGCATGTGAACCAAGGCGAGTCAATAATATTTCCCAATTGCCTGGCCACTGAGATTGGACTAGGATAGACACATGACCCAGGCTGACACCTGCTCCAACATATTTCTGGTTTGAGGGATCAGAAATCATATCTTTCCTTTGTGATGACAGAGTCTGGGAAGGGAGTTCAGGGATGAAAGTGGCCATGTTCCTTGCCATATGGAGAAAACTTGTCTATATTTGGAAAAGACAAGGCCAACATGTGTGAGAAAAACTGAGAAGACACAGAGAGAGAGAATCCTGACAGCATCACAGGCCATGGATCCAGCTGTTCTTGAGGCTGATGCCACCTTTTCTGTGATGTGTTCCATGAGCAATAAATTCTCCTTTACCTTAAATGAGATCATGTGATTTGCAAGCAAAAAAGTTCTTAGTAATGAATTTCCATTAACTTGCCCCAGCTTTTAAGAAGAAATAGAACCCCCATCAGAATAAACAGACTGATCTACACTATGAGAATCCACTCATAACCCTGAGCAAGAGATGACCTTGTCCTTTCCTACTAATCTCCTTTGATCCTCTCTCCTTTCTTCTGCTGGCTCACTTCATCACTTTACCCCATCTGCTATCCCTTCCCTTCCTTTAGGTGTTTTCATCTCTATCCTCAAACAATTTTAGTTTTATCCAGTCTAAAAATACCTTTCTTTGTTGCTGCTTCAGCATACCATGTCCTCTGGTCTGTGTATGCTGCAAGAAAAAAACAACATCGACATCTCAACAAAAAACAAAGGCTTCTTTATTGCTTTATATTGCTCATATAAGTGCACTACAAAGCAGGGTGACTCTCTAGAACAAATATCTTCCAAGTTGACAACTCAGTGTCCCAAATAAAGAATACTCCACAATACTGTAATCGCACAGTATATAGCAACTGCAGTGTGTGCAGCTTCTGTGCTTAGCACCCGCTGGATACAAAAGCATGGAGAACTGCACACCAGCTCCTCAAATGCTTCTGCCTCAATACTGATATATGTTACCACTGGAGACATTTTACTTGTCAAAGCAATGTCCATGGTCATGGCTAAGTTCAAGGATTCTCGTAGGGAAAAGAGATTTGCATACAGGTATTTGATGTTTCCACCACATCTCTCTCCTTTGTTTTACCACTAGAATTCTCAAGAAATTAGATCAAAATCAATGTTAATTTTTTCACAAACAATCCTTAAGTCCTTGAAAATTTGCTTCTGTGCTGATAAGTTGAATTAGTCAGTTTGGATGAAGTAATGATCTCCCACCAAGCCCCCCAAATCCCAGTCACTTACAATAATAAATATTTCTTTCTTTCTTATGTCATGTACAGACTGCAGGTTGGTTGCAGTTCTGGGATCTAGGCTAAAGGAACAGTTCTCATGCTTCTGCTTAGACACGACATTCTTCACATGTGTTCACCTGCCATTAGGTCCACCTGCCATTAGCCAAAGCACATCACACAAAGTCAATGAGGCTGAGATGTACACTCGCATAAGAGGCACATGTCAGTGGTAAGGATCTGCATACAAGGAAGCAGATATGAATTATGAGCAGTCATATAATCTGTCACAGCACTACAGTACTATGCCATCACTACTCTGTTGGCTCTCACCTTTTCTTAATAGGGTCCCTCTTCTTATGTGGTTTTAACTAGAGCATCTGTAAAAATAGCATATAGATTACATTTCTTTTTTTTTTTTAAGATTTTATTTATATATTTGACAAAGATAGAGAACACAACTAGGCAGAGCAGCAGGCAGAGTGAGAGGGAGAAGCAGACTCCCCACTGAGGAAGGAGTCCGATGTGGGCCTCGATCCCAGGACTCTGGGATTATGACCTGAGCCGAAGGCAGACACTTAACCAACTGAGCTACCCAGGTGCTCCAGGATTACATTTCTGATACTATTTATTTCTCCAAAGATTCAATTAAAAATTTTTAATCACCTGATGGCAACTCCCATCACCACATTCCTAGACATGCCTTAAACATAATCCCTCAGCTAAGCACTCTTTGGTACATTCTTATTTCTGTCTGAAGTAGCATTATTCTCCTGGTCCATTCTGTGCCTTATAACCTCAGTGGCAGTCTTAAATCTTACTTATTTTTCACTCCCCCACATCTTCTGAGTCTTCAAGTGCTACCCAATAACTTTTATTAATATTCTGTTCTTTCTCATTACCTAAATCTAGTCTGATCCAGATACTTCTCACCTAGACAATTTCTATACCTTTCTTGATGTTATATCTCATAATCTTGAAATTTCATTCTTAAGTGTAATGCCCTTAAGAATTCTCACATTCACAGAGGGACTTCAAGGATTTTCACTTCAGTATTGATTGGAATAAAAAAAACCTGGAAAACCATGTGCATGCCCATCAACATGAGAACTGATAAATTCTGGTATAGTCATACAGCAGAATAATATACAACAGTAAAATACATAAACTAAAGCTACATATGTTAACATGGATGAGTTTTACAATAAAATACATGCTAAAGTAACAACATCACAAGAATATATTCAACATGATAGCCTTCTGATAAATATTTCAAATCATGCAAATAATATCATTGTTTAGTAAAATAATTTAGTAAAAGTATGTTTTGTTTTTTTCAAGATTTATTTATTAATCTTAGAGAGAGAAAGAGAGAGCAAGAGTGGGTGAGGGGGGGCAGAGGGAGAGAGAATCTCAAGTAGACTCCCTGATGGGTGCAGAGCCTGACACAGGGCCCAATTCCATGACCCTGAGATCATGACCCGAGCCAAAATCAAGAGTCAGATGCTTAACTAACTGAGCCACCCAGGCGCCTCTAGTAAAAGTATGTTTTAAAAGCATGGAATTAATAAATACCAAAATTATCATCATGGTTATTCCACAGGGGACAGGGAATGGGAGTGAGAAGAGGAATGTACCTAGAGAGGGGTATACAGAGGGGTTCAACTCTATTTATCTTTTACTTCTTAAAGTGGACTGTGGATACATAGTGTTGTTTTTTGTTTATTTTTTACTCTTGATGACTTTAATCTGTCAGAAATAGTGATACACTATAAAATACACTTTAAATGTCTACTAACTAATTTCTCTATTCTAGACTCTCCCCATGACAAAATACTCTGCACATTGGTAAAACTAACCTTCCTAACATACCAGTTTGCTTCATCTTCTATTTGCCAGTCTCCAACTATTCTCTAAGGCCTATATGATAAACTCCATGGTCTTTGCATGTCACTCAAAGCTCCCAAGAACCCGGAACCCTCCCTGCCCCTATCTTCCTTTTCCCTTACCTGAAATATCCTTTCCCTTCCTGCCTGTTTACTTATCTTACCCTCAATATCTATTCCACCCATCCTTTGCCCTTCAAACCTGCCTCAGCAGGTGGAATAGATGGTCTTCTCTCTTATCTGGGACTATTCCTCCATATGCATCCATTGGCCTTTTCCCCCCACATCCTCTGGGAACACATTCCATCAACTTCTCCATATTCTTTTAACTCTCCCTGTTTTCTGCATTCCTTTGTCTCCTATGAAACCTCCTTCACCAAGTCTCTCCCAGTCTACTATGGGGGTTGAGCATCTACCACATTGCATTCTCAGTATATTTTTTAGGTACTGTCAAGAACTGTGAAGAGTCAAAGATTTTACCCTACTTGCAAGCTAGCTAGTTAGCATCCCGTAGTTTCATGGATATTGGCAGAAGACATGAGTTGCCTAGTCAAAGACAAAGTGTTTTATTACTCAAAGTAAAAGCAGTAGCCAGAATACCCACTTTTCTTGTGCTAGTTCCCTGAGCCCCAATTCCTACTGGACGATGCAGAAGGTCATGTGACACCAGAACACTCACTGGTGTTACATTATAGGAAAGAAACCCTTAGCTTTGGGAACATGAATCATTCATAATAGTCAGTAAGCATATCTGCCCTTTCCTCTGGAGGAAGACACTATCTATATCTTCCAAGGCTGCTTACTATACAAACTTCCTTGAAAAGACACAGCTGACAAAAAAGGCAATCAGTGTCTACCCAAAAGATAGACAGAAAAATGAGAGACCCACGGAGAACTGTCTTCCAAAAGTTACTAGTTCTATTTTCCCAACTACACTGGAAAATCCTTGAAAGTGGGATTTGGCAAATATTTTCTTAAAGGGCCAAACAATAAATGTTTCAGGCTTGTAGATCACATGGTTTCTGCCATTATAGCTCAAAGGGAGCCAGAGACAATATGTAGAAAAATGGATGTGACTATATTCCAATAAAAGTTTATTTATAAAAACAGGTGCTGGCCTCTGCTTGAGAACAATGGAACACATCTGATTTATGTGCCACAGATTGTTCTGGATGCTGGTGATATTTCAGTAAATAAAACAGATGAAATATCCACTGTATACTGTACTAGAAGAAGACATCAACAAGTAAAAGATGGTTTTTCAGCTATGGGGAAAAATAAGGCAGAAAACCAGAGACACTGAGGGAAATAAAATTTTACATAAGGGGTTAGGGAAGGCATCCATTGCTAGACAAACAATATTGCTATATAAACAATTCTCAACAACAGAGAAAGTGACCTACAGAAAAGACCTGAAGGAAGTGCTAATATCAAGGAGAAGAGCATTCCAGGCAAAGGAAACACACATTAGGCTGACAGCACTCCTGGGAGGTTTTAGAAGCTGGAGGGAGGCAGGGGAGGTGAAGCAGAGTGAAGAAGGGGGAGAGTGGTAAGAGACAAGCTCGCCAGTTAGCTGGAGGATTGCACGCAGGAATAATCTGTACCGACTTGACTTTTTAGAGGTAAATCTGCTGCTATGGGAATAATCTGAAATAATCTGCTCAAGTGGAATGGAAATAGGATGACGATTCAGGGTGCTTTCAAAATCACCCAGGCAGTGACAATTGCTCAGACTAGAATGATGGCTGCTAAATTCTGGAGAAACTGTGAAAATAAAGCCAATAGGACTTGCTGGTGGCTTGGAGGTGGTCTGTGAGAGAAACAATGGAGTCGGGCTGCAGCAAAGTTTTTGGCCCGAGCTACAGAAAGAAAGGGGTTGTTGCCACAGACTGAAATGGGAACCCGAACAGAGACGCAGGTTTTGGGGCAGATCTGGAGCTGGGCTTCAGAATGTTAAGTAGATACTTAATAATATGTTAATGATAATAAGCTACCCACTTAACAGACTTGCCTAAAGGCAGCCCTGCAGCTCAGCAGTGTATCAGAAAACTGCAATTGCTTCATTGCTTTATAGCCAGGATCCTCCCCTCCCCTCTACAGAGTCAGGCCTGGCAGCCTCTACAGATGGATCAGCTGGAACATTAATTCAGATCGCTCCTCTGGCCAAATAGACACAGAATGATGACAAGGGTCCTTTGTCCAGACTTCATCTGATGAAGGACAAATCCAGTAAATGAGGAAGAGGCTGTCTGCCTATCAAAATGTATATTCATTAAACTCTTTATCAACTGTCAGCCTGGAAGGCAGAATGACGGATTTTTAACAAGATAATTTGAGGAACATTCCCTAAACATATTGAACTAAATTGTCCCTCCTGTATCTGGGCTAGTGCCAGGAGTTACTGTCCACATCTTGAATTCTCCCCGAGGTCACTTCACAGGGTCAACTGAGGAGTCCCCTTACACTGCTTAACAATCAGTGCACAAAGCTTACTTTGAAAAGAAGGCAGGGGGTGCTGGCTCTAAAAGGGAAAGCATCCCAACACACAGCTCAGCTCTTTCCAGCCCAGTCTTTCACATTCAGGCAACAGCCCCCTAGGCAAAAACTCAGAGTAGAAGGCAATTTCACTTGGCTCATGCTTGATTTTAGGTAAGTATTTCTTTCCTTTTTTTTTTTTTATGTTATGTTAGTCACCATATAGTACATCATTAGTTTTTGATGTAGTGTTCCATGATTCATTGTTTGCATATAACACCCAGTGCTCCATTCAATATGTGTCCTCCTTAATACCCATCACCAGGCTCACCCATCCCCCCACGCCCCTCACCCCTATAACCCTCAGTTTGTTTCTCAGAGTCCATAGTCTCATGGTTCATCTCCCCCTCCGATAAGTATTTCTAAGCAAAAGCAAAGCCCAACTTCATATGTACAAACAAAAGAATCCACACATCTAATTTCACCTTGTCATGCAATGTAATTCATTCTTATGCATCTCTTCAGTGTTTCTCACACACAGGGGAAACAGCACTAACTTTGAGGAGAATGTTCCTACATGCAGAATTCTGTCCTTTCTCTGGCCTCAATGTTGGAGGGGGTCAGGCAGGCTAGCTACCAAAGTGAGGCTGAATTTCAGGCAAAAGATTGGATGCCTCTTTGAAATATTTGAGGAGAGAGGCTGTATTCACCTGGAGGGAAAAAATAAAAGCTCCTTGACATAGAAAGAAGACGTTGCCCAGGATTTGACAGAAGTGTAATGGGTCTCAACCCAGGGGAGAACTAAGTTGACAGTTTTAGCATTGGAGACAGAAATGGAATGGACAGAAGAGAAAAGAAAGTTCAGGAAGTATTGAAGGAACAAAGGTACACTTGTTCTTGAGAAGGGAAGCCAGCAGAGCTTCGCCATAAAATGTCTGCATAGAATACGGGTGATGGCCCCAAGAGGTGGTATGCACACCTTGGAAACATTAAGATGCAAATCAGGGAAGTGTACATATCCATTGGGATAAATTATGAAGCAAGTAACAATTCCTGAATAAAACTGATAATAAGGATCCATTATCTCAAATAGTAAGAAATCCAGGGTTAGAAGGATTCAAAAGTTGGTGTGGCAGCTTAATAATGTCAACAAAAAAACTTCAGTTTAATGCTGATTTTCTGCTCTACATAACTGTTCATGCATTGGCAGTTTCTCTCATTATCACAAATTAGATCAAACAACTCTTGCGTCCTATTCTCACAAAACAGCATCTAAAAAATCAGGAAGTGGGTTGGAACATAAAAGGGGTGGCTCTTTTAGTGGTGGTGGTGGTCCAGTGGGGATAATACCAATTCCCAGAAGACTTCTTATATCCCATTGACCAAATCTGAGTCATCTATCAGAGGAAATAGGGTAGTTCTATTTTGCTTAAATTAATCAAAATCTCATCCCCTGGGGTTGAGTACAGTGCTGCAAGAATAAAATTGAGGCTATATTTATAAGGAAGGCAAGATATCCATTGGGTAGAAAACCTTGAGTTGCCATAGTTAGCTTCTTGCATTTCCCACATTCTATCTTAAAAAATACTTCCAGGAAGTAAAGACTTCTGCAGGAGGAAAGTTTGAGAAACTGAGATTCAGATTCAGTCTAAGAGAAAAAAGAAAAAAACAGTGAAATAAAAACTTCTCTTTCTGGTAAAATGGTCTAAGTAATTGAGATGCAACACCCCAAGAGAAATAACAATTAAAAAATGGACAAAATATTAAAACCATCTCTTTGAAACTACGAAGAGCTAACAAAACAATGAACAGTTGTGAGGCCACAATCAAGAAGCAAATGGAAATGGATAAAGACAAAGCAAGCACTTAAGCCCATTGTATCTGCCAATTCTGAAAGAAGTAGCTGAAAGGCTCAGAAGCCCTTAAAAACCTCAAGGGGCATAGCACTTGGGAGTTCAGAACCTTCTTTGAGAAACGGGAGAAAACTACCGGGCTTTGCATTGTTAACAGAAAGGGTCAGGCACTAGGAATGAGGGGTAAGTCAGAAACAGACCTGGCCTCGCCAGGTCTTCAGCTTCAAATCACCTCATTTCTGGAAACTTCTGCAAGAAGATCTGAAATAGCTGGTATCTCTTCTGTCTGGCAGAAGCAAACAATATTCTCTGGAAGAAGATAACATGACTTCAGGGCTTTAATTACTCATTTTCTCATATTTTTAATTTGAAAAGATTTATACACATTGTCATGCCTTTTCACCTACTGGCACATAATCAAATCATCCTGACACATGAGGAGATAAGACAATAGGACTGAAAAGCAAGAACAACGGGAAACAAAACCAACCCAATGGGATGCAGAGGGTGAAGATACCACATATACAATTTAACTATGTTTATTGGCTTCAAGGTAAAAAAGAAAATATCACAAAATTTTAGAGAAAACAGAAATTAAAAAAAGAGTCAAAGGTAAACTCTAATATAAAAAATAATTGAAAGTAGAAAAATTAATGAATGGGTTTAATAGCAAATTTGATACAGCTGATTAGAGAATTAATGTACCAGATGTTAAGTCAGAAGAAAATATCCTGAATGATGGAGAAAGAAGAGGAAGGGACATATAGAAAAGATGATGCAAAATAAAGGAAACTGAGAGAAAGCATTAACTAAGTGAAATTAAAATCCTAGAAGGAGGGGCACCTGGGTGGCTCAGTCATTAAACGGCTGCCTTGGCCTCAGGTCATGATCCCAGGGTCCTGGGATACAGCCCCACATGGGCTCCCAGCACAGCGGGGAGTCTGCTTCTCCCTCTCTCCCTGCCTGCCACTCTGCCTACTTGTGCTCTCTCTCTTTGTCAAGTAAGTAAATAAAATCTTTTTAAAAAAATCCTAGAAGGAAAGGAAAAGAGAGAAGAGGCAAAGTAATATTTGAAGCAATATGGCTGAGAATTATGCAAAACTAATTAGAAATATTAAACTATAGAAGCCATGAGCACCATCAACAGTAAGCAGAATAAATAAAAAGAAAATTACACCTACGCACAGTATAAAAAAACCGCTAAAAATTAAGATAAATTCCTAAGAGCAGCTAGAGAAACAACAAAATACTTTCAAAAGCTAACAATAAGGGCGCCTGGGTGGCTCAGTTGGTTAAGCGACTGCCTTCAGCTCAGGTCATGATCCCGGAGTCCTGGGATCGAGTCCCACATCGGGCTCCCGGCTCAGCGGGGAGCCTGCTTCTCCTTCAGACCCTCTCCCCTCTCATGCTGTTTCTCTCTCTCTTTCTCTCAAATAAATAAATAAATAAAATCTTTTAAAAAAAAAAGAAAAAAAAAGCTAACAATAATGGCTGACTTCTCAACAGAAATAAAAAGGAGCTTATTATACCTTCAAATTTCTGAAAAATGTAATTGCCAAGCAAGATTTACATAGCAAATGAAAGGAAAATAAAAACATTTTCAGAGAAGTAAAAACCAAGAGCATTTTCAACATTACACTTGAGCTAAAAGGAAATACTAAAAGAAAGAAAGGAACAAAAAAGTGTTAAATACGTCGCAAATTTTTTTATTGGCTAAACATACGAATAATGCTTCTAGGCTTTTAAAACTGTAGAGAATTAAAATACATGAAGCCCTAATACGCAAGTTGAGAGGGAAAGCAAAAGGTTTTTAGGCTCTTGCATTTTGCGGGAAGAGGAAGGAGTTCTAATTCACATTAGACATTGATAAATTGAAAAAACATGTTGTAATCTGTAGGCTACCAATGAAGAAACTGTTACCAAAAAAGTATGTATCACCTTATTCACAGATGAAGTAAAATGCATTAATAAAAAAGAATCAATCCAAAAGAGGGAGCATTTCTTTGTCATTCACCATATAAACAAAATAAAGGAGAGAAAGCATCTGATCACCTCAAAAGATGTAGCAGAAAGTATGTGGTAACTTGCAGTATCCATTTGTGATGGAAAATCAACCAAATTATAAAAGAATTTTATTGAGGTATAACAGATGTACAAATACTGAAAGTATTTGATTTGGTAAGTTTTGACATGTACATTCCCCTGTGAAACTATCACTACAGTTAGACTAAGCACATCCAGCACCTCCCCAAATCTCCTGGTGCCCTTTTGTAATTGTTCTTTCTGCCCCCTCCTATAACCACTCCAGGTCCACTGAATCACTCTACTGCTCTTGGTTGTTATAGTTTTGTTTGCATTTTTTAGAATTTCATGTAAATTGAGTCATACGGTCTGTGCTCTTTTTTGTCTGGCTCCTTTCATTCAGCCTTATTATTTTGAGATTCATCTCTGTTATTTTAGGTATCCATGGTCCATTCCTTTTTATTGCTGAGTAGTATTCTAATGTATGGATATACTACAATCCATTTATACATTCACCTGTTTTTTGTGGGGTTTTTTTAAGATTTTATTTATTTATTTGACAGAGAGAGACACAGCGAGAGAGGGAACACAAGCAGGGGGAGTGGGAGAGGGAGAAGCAGGCTTCCTGCTGAGCAGGGAGCCCGATGCGGGGCCCAATCACAGGACCCTGGGATCACGACCTGAGCTGAAGGCAGACACTTAACGGCTGAGCCACCCAGGCGCCCCTACGTTCACCTGTTGGTGGACATTTACACTGTTTCCAGTTTGGGGCTATCACAAATAAAGCTGTCATGAACATTTGTGTACAAGTCTTTGTAAGAATATATGCTTTCACTTCTCTTGGATATATACCTGTGAGTGGAATGGCTAGTTCCTATGGTTGGTAATGTTTAACTTCTTAAGAAATTGCCAAACTGCTTTTCTAAAGTAGTTCTACTGTTTTATATTCCCACCGGCAAAGTGTAAGAATTCCATTTCATCCACACCTTTCCCAACACTTGGTTATTTTCAGCCTTTTTTATTTTAGCCTTTCTAGTAAGTATGTGGGTAAAATTTCCCTAATAATTAAGGACGTTGAGAACCTTTTTAAGTGCTTATTTGACATCCATTTCTCTTTGGTAAAATATCTTTAAATCTTTGTACATTATTAAATTTGATTTTAAACATTACTGCATTTTGAGAGTTTAAATATAAATATAAATACAAACTGGAGACAATTCATTTATCAGATGCATGATGTGCAAATATTTTATGCCAGTCTTTGCTTGTCTTTTAATTCTCTTAATGCAATTTAACAAACAAAACTTTTAATTTTGATGAAGTTTACTGGGTTTTTTTTCCTTTTAAGGATTATGTCTTTGGTGTCGTATCTCAGAAATCTTTGCCTAATCCAAGATCACAAAGATGTTCTCATGTTTTCTCCTAGAACTTACAAGTTTCAGATTTTACACTTAAATCTGTGATTTAATTGTTGAATTAATTAATTCATAATTATTGTTGAATAATTAATTAATTGTTGAATATATTGCAAGCTATGGAGTAAGGTTACATTTTTGCATATGGATATCCATTGTTCCAGCATCAACAGTTGAAAATACTACTCTTTCTCCAATGAATTGCCTTTATATAAACCTTTGTCAAAAATAAGTTGTCCAGGGGTGCTTGGGTGGCTCAGCCATTAAGCAACTGCCTTCGGCTCAGGTCACGATCCCAGGGTCCTGGGATGGAGTCTCACAAGGGGTTCCTTGCTCAGTGGGGACGCTGCTTCTCCCTCTCCCACCCCCCCTGCTTGTGTTCCTTCTCTCACTGTGTCTCTCTCTGTCAAATAAATAAATAAAATCTTTAAAAAAAAATAAGTTGTCCAATACCACATTTAAGACCCCTCCCTTGGTGCACTGGGATATAGGAAATTATAAACAGCAAAATCCCATTGTAGATAAGTTGATTATAACCTAACTGCTGTATAGTTTGACTCCACTACACTACATGGTCCCAAAGAATGTTACAGTGTCATTAGAGAGATGAGAAGAATGATTAGCATTCAGATATTTTAAAGATGCCTATTAGTTTTCTCTGTAGCTTTGGCTTTTCCTCTATTGACAACTTGCAATGAAAATAAAATATTTGGGTAGCATAGCCAGGAAGGCTTTCAGTTTAATGCCTTAGATCTGGACATTTAAGAACATCTACAAAGGGGCGCCTGGGTGGCACAGTCGTTAAGCGTCTGCCTTCGGCTCAGGTCATGATCCCAGGGTCCTGGGATCGAGCCCCGCATCGGGCTCCCCGCTCCGCGGGAAGCCTGCTTCTCCCTCTCCCACTCCCCCTGCTTGTGTTCCCTCTCTCGCTGTCTCTCTCTCTGTCAAATAAATAAATAAAATCTTTAAAAAAAAAAAAAAAAAAAGAACATCTACAAGGACGACCATTAATGAAAAGCAAATTATATCTGTTGTTTGTGTCCGTGTGAATATTCAGTGAATGGTGTGCTTTACGTGGCTGTTACAGGAATGAATATACTGGCTTGGGAATTTTTGTGTGTGCATATTTATATGTGGGTAAAATGCCATTGTTTATTTTGAGTTATCCAGTTAAGAGTTTTTAATGTCTTCAAATGTACATTTTTTTTTGTTTTGAAAAATAAGTACTCACAGCCAAAAAAAAAGTTGTCCATATATGTATGGGTTTATTTCTGGATTCAGTATTATTTTTCATTGATCTTTTTATCTCTCTTGATGCCAATACCACACTGTTTTTATTATTGCAGTTTTAAAATAAATCTTGAAATCAGGAAGTACTAGACCCTCAAGTTTATTCTTCATTTTCAGAGTTGTTCTGGCCACTCCAAGTCCTTTGTACTTCTGTGTTCAATTTGGAATCAACTTGTCAATTTCTACGAAAAATCCAGTCAAGCACAAAGTAATATGTAGTGGCTATTTAATATACTTAATGAAAGTTACTATACACGTATGGGTAAAAAAAACCTATTATCTCATTGGGACGAAATCACTGGGCTCATTCCCTCTGTGTCTCACATACATCTACCTTATTCAGCACAAAATTCAAATGTATACTTTATCAAGTTTACAAATTACTAGATTATAATAAGAAGTGAACATCACCCATGTGCTAGGGACTATGCCAACCAACCCTTTATGTATGTTATTTCATTTAACACTCACAACCGCAAGCAAGGAAGGTACTATGATGCCTCTCTATTTAGCAGATAAAGACATCGAGGCTCAGAAAGGTTAAGTAATTCGTCCAGGGTCACATACCCTTGATTTGACTCCAAATCGGGTTTATTGGCCATGTGGCTACACTGCCTCTGGGACCCTAGAGATCCATTTAGATAATTAAATGCATGCCTTATCTGCTCTTTACTAGCCTATAAACCCCACAGAGACAGAAATACCGGTGCTCATACAGCACCTTGAACACAATTATATGGTAGCCATCTAATACATTTTTTTGAAAGAGTGAGTGAATGAACAAATAAATGAATAGGTGAGGAAAAAAAGAAAAAAAAGAGTTTGAATTGAGTTGAGGCATACAGAATTCAGACACATTTGTCTGTAAGGCTTCTTGTAATGTTTTTTAATGGTTTACAAAAAGATAAAATCTGGACCGCCACCAAAGTCAAAGAAGTCAAAGAAGCTGTTCCTATGGAAATGAAATCCGACAGTTCCAGTTGTGGTGAGAGTAAAGTCTGGTAAGCCTTGCAACCCAGTTTCGACCGCCCAACAGGTATTGTAGAAAAAGCATCTGCACAAGAAGACTCAATGACCTAGGAAATACTTTTTGCAAGTTAGAGATCTGGATTCCTTAACTAATCACACCATTTTAGAATTCTGAATGCTAAAGAGATCTTACAAATCATTGATTCTGCCTCTCCATTTCAACACAAAGAAATGGAGCTCCAGAGAGCCTGATGGCCCTATCGAATGTCACACGGTTTGCTGTTAACAGAAATCCAAATACTCTAATTCCCAGCCCAGTACTCTTCTCCAACACAGAGTCTCTATGTGTATTCAGTCATAGATGATCTCACACTTTTTATGATCCGTAGACTAAAGAGGGGTTTCTGCCGACAGGATTAATGTCTTCACAGTCCCCCAGAGAAAAGAATGGCAAAGGCCTATCAGAGGAAAGAGAGGCAAATAAACGGGAGTCTGGGAGGTTTCAAGAACAAGCTGAAAACACAAACGGTTCCCTCTTGTTAGCCTGCCTGACAGTTTCAATGACAGTAAAATCTCCATGGTATTTATAAGAGAAGCCAGAAATTCTCTTCAGCCTGGGTTGACTCTAATTTGGAATATTTTCCTATGGCAACCCACTGCCATTTGGCCAAATTACTTCACTGTTTTTGACCAACCCACTTTGCCCAACTAGTTTCCTCTACCCCAAGGATACCATGCAGTGATAATATCTACAACTAGGTACCAGTATTTGGTACTCATACTCATGATCTTTAATTTTCCCTATGACCTTGGAAATTAGGGGTGGCAATCATTCTTGTTTAATAGATGAAGTAACAGAAGCTCAGAGTGCATAAGGCATCCTAGGTAACACTATTAAGAAGACACAGAACCAGGGCGCCTGGGTGGCTCAGATGGTTGGGCGTCTGCCTTCGGCTCAGGTCACGATCCCAGGGTCCTGGGATCGAGTCCCGCATCGGGCTCCCTGCTCCTTGGGAGCCTGCTTCTCCCTCTGCCTCTCTCTCTCTCTCTCTGTCTCTCATGAATAAATAAATAAAATCTTAAAAAAAAAAAAAAAGAAGAAGAAGACACAGAACCAGAAATCAAACCCAGGTCCTGGGGATGCCAACATTTTTCCTTTCCCACACAGTGCAGAAAGACTGATCCAGCTGAATGATGCATTCCCAGCCAGCACATACTATTGACCAAACTGATCAGTAAGTGTTCTGGTTTGTTGGACAGAAAGAGTGTCCTTCATGGGTTTCCAGAATAATCAATGGTTAGAAGAATCACTCACTGACAAACAGAGGAGGGATATAAAAGCAGGATGAAAGAGTCAGAAAAAATAATAATTAAAAATAGGTAATTTGTGGCAGACACAACTCCACACACTTTACAAAGTATATTCTTGCTTAATTCTTACAACAACACTAGGAAGGGTTTCTCTTAAGGATGAGGAATGGGAGGCTTTTAGACTTAGATGGCCTACTCAAAATCACACAGCTAGGACAACAGTGAAAGTCTTCTTTCAGAGCCCAATTTCTTAACCCTGGAAGGTTAAAAAAAATCACCTGAAAGGGAAAGAAAGAGAAACAAAACACCAGGGAACTGGAAGTGTCAAGGGACAGGGTGAACACCACATTAAAATATGCAACTTTTGAGGCACCTGTCAGTGGCTCAGTCGGTTAAGCATCTGACTCTGGATTTTGGCTCAAGTCCTGATCTCAGGGTTGTGAGAACAAGCCTCGGGTTGGGCTCTGTGCTGGGCCTGGAGCCTGCTTAAGATTCTCTTTCTCTCCCTCTGTCCCTTCCCTCTTGCTCTCTCTCTCTCTAAAATAAAATATGCAACTTTTACTTAACAAAAATAATTGTTCTTAAACACCAGCCTCAAAGATCTCTAAAGTACCTTCTTTTTTTTTTTTTTTTTAAGATTTTTTTATTTGAGAGAGAGAGCGAGAGAGAGAGCACGAGAGCAGGGAGGGTCCAAGGGAGAAGCAGACTCCCTGCTGAGCAGGGAGCCCGATGTGGGACTCGATCCCAGGACTCCAGGATCATGACCCGAGCCGAAGGCAGTCGCTTAACCAACTGAGCCACCTAAAGTACCTTCTTATAATTCTATAAAGCTAAAGTTGAATTTCTTCTTCCTGTGTAAGACTTAATATAAGTCTCCAGATATAAATAAGAAATTATGTTGTCTCTGTGCAATATACTTTGTTTAGTGTGAAATTGAATAGTGCAATTGTGTTTACTATTAATGATTAGAAAACCAATTGTTGTGTGATTCACCATAAATGATAATGGCACATGAAAAATGAATGACCACTATTCAGTCTCTAGAGCTAAATCAGATCAAGAACAAGGGTAAGATACCAGTGATGATGAATCTCATTTCTGATCTGCATAAAAACACTGGGTGCTTGCAACTCCCCCCTTGAGTGCAGGGGTGACCTAAAGCCTTTGTTCAAACAAAGCAGCCTTGTGGGTTACTAAGTACACTTAGCTAAGACTGTGAGTGCCCTACTCTTTATCTTGGTCTCTCTTCTCAAATTAAACAACTCATCAGGAAGAATCTAGGTGCTCAGGAGGCACATGGGCTCTGAAGAGACAGATCAAATTTGATTCCTGCCCCATCACTTACTAGCTGTTTGTGACCTTAGATGACACATTAGGAACATCTGGTCGTGCCCCAGTATCCATTCTTACCTTTTCGTACAGTAACAGAATTTTTAGTTGGGCACAATGCCACTCAGAATACAGACTACGTTCCTGACCCTTCCTTGTAGCTAATTCTCTTATGTGTCCCATATTGTCTAATTCTGTCCAGTTTGAGAGTCCTATGAGCAATTTCTGAGAACTTTCCTGAAAAGAAGGCTAATATACTCTCTGCCCTTGTTATTCATTCTTTCCTCAATCCTATTACCTAAAACATGGATCTCACCCTGGAAAATGAAGTTGAAGGTATTACCCAATGGATGAAAAATGGAGAACTGGTAGGGGTCTCAGCCTCTGCAGACTTGAGACAGAGCCACAACACGGCATCCAAATCCAGGACAACATCTCTGCACATTTACATGATAGAGAAATGCACTTCTGACTTAACTGTTATTTTTAACATTTTCTCATATTTGCATTCAAATCTAATCTGAACTAATACAGACAAGTTGTATAAAATGAGACTAATAATAGTATACATGTAGCTCAGAGGTTTATTGTGAGGATTAAATGACAAAATGCATGTAAATACAAAGCCTGGATAATAAGAATTAAAATTTGTCATTATTATTAATGATAGTATTTCTTGCCTAATGAGGACAATTTTCTTGTCTTAGGCCTTACACAGGAATTATGATATTTGAGGCACTTCCTCAGACTAAGACATCATAAGAAAAAATATAAATGGTCTTATAGAATCAAGGTGGTCCTCATACCTAAGGCCATTTCTTTGTCTATACTAAGAGATCATTTTATATAAGGAATAAATGATTATGGTCTAGACAGCCCAGAAGATAAACTACCAGATTTTTTTCTTTCTTTTTTTTTTTTTTTTAAGATTTTATTTATTTATTTGAGAGAGAGAGAATGAGAGAGAACACATGAGAGGGGATAGGGTCAGAGGGCAAAGCAGACTCCCCGCCGAGCAGGGAGCCCGATGCGGGACTCGATCCAAGGACTCCAGGATCATGACCTGAGCCGAAGGCAGCCACTTAACCAACTGAGCCACCCAGGCACCCAGATTTTTTTCTTTCTAATTTCTCTTTTCCAGTACTCATTATCAGTCATTAAGTGCTCTTGTCAATTACAACATTCCCACACTGCGCTGTCCAGTTTTCAAGAATTCAGTCTATTTTAAACCAATTATGTTTTAGGTTTATCACTTCCTAGCACCTTAAACTCATCATTATTTCCAAATCATAACATAAAATGGGATTATTTCTGGGAGGGTTCTGAATATGTGTGTTGATTTTCTTGCCTTTGTTACTAAATAATTTGAACATAACTTTGCTCTCCACTCATCACAGAGGTAAAATATAAGTACAAAATGAGTACTGGAGACCATGGGAGAGAGAAAATCCTGTGCCAAGGAAGAATTGCATGTGCCAAGGAAGTTTCCATTGAAGAGATGAAGCCTAAAAGAAGAGCAAGATTAAGATTTACAAAAAAGAAGAAAGGGCTTTCTAGAGAAGGGTCAAAAGTACAGGACAGGGCAAGGGAGTAAGCCCTTCCAGGTGAAGCAGAGAATTCATGTGGCAAAGCAGGTGAGGGTATCAAAAAGGCACACTGAGATTAGGACATGAGGAGCCCCAAATACCAAATAAAGGAATTTGGGCCAATGGGGCTGAGCAGAAACGTGAATATACAAAATGATGGTTTAGCTCGTGGTAATGAGCTGGATGGATTAGAAGTGGAAGAGATGAAGAGAACAATCTAGGAGAACACTTGAGATATAATTCACATAATATACAATTCATGCATTTAAAGTCTAGAAGTCAGTGATTTTTAGCATATTCACAGGTTGTGCATCCCTCATCATGATCTAATTTTAGAACATTTTTGCTCCCCCCTAAAAACAATCTTGTATCCATTAGCAGTCAATCCTTATTCCTTCCCTTTCCTCCCCAGCCCTTAAGTAGATTAATAAACTAATCTACTAAATGTCTATATAGATTTGCAGGCTCTGGACATTTTGTATAAATGGAATGATACAGTATGTGGCTTTTTGTGACTAGCTTCTTTCACTGATCATAACATTTTCAAAGGTCATCCCTATTGCAGCATGCATGGGTCAATACTTCATTTATTTTTATTTACAAATAATATTTCATTATATGGATATATCACATTTAATTTATTCATTCATTAATTTTAAGATGAACATTTAGGTTGATTCCATTTCAAGCTATTATAAATAATTCTGCTATAAACATTCTTGCAAGAACTTTTTGTGTAGACATATGTGTTTATGTCTCTTGGGTATATACATAAGAGTGGAACTGCTGAGTCATATGGTAACTCTACGTTTAACATTTTGAGGAACCGCCAAATTTTGTCCAAACTAGCTGTCCTCACTTACATTCCAAATAGCACTGTATGAAGGTCTGAATTTCTCCAAATCCTTGCCAATACCTATTATACCTATATACTAGTAGGTATGAGGTGATAACTCATTATATTTCCCTGATGATTAATAATATTTATTATGAGTTGTAAGAGCTATTGAGTTATTTATTTTTATATGTATTTATATATTCTGGAAGCAAGTCAGATATATGACCCAATATATAATATACAAATATTACTCTTATTCTGTGGGTTGCCTTTTTACCTCCTGATGGTGTCCTTTGAAGCACAACACTTTAAATTTTGGTTCAGCTCAGGCGCCTGGGTGGCTCAGTTGGTTGAGCGACTGCCTTCGGCTCAGGTCATGATCCTGGAGTCCCGGGATCGAGTCCCGCATCGGGCTCCCTGCTCCTGGGGAGTCTGCTTCTCCCTCTGACCCTCCTCCCTCTCATTCTCTCTGTCTCAAATAAATAAATAAAATCTTTAAAAAAAAAATTTTGGTTCAGCTCAATTTATCTATTTTTTCTTTTGTCATTTTTGCTTTAGGTGTCCATCCCAGGCAACTATGCCTACCTATGTTTTCTTCTACAAGATTTATAGTTTTAGTTCTTACGTTCAGGTCTATGATCCATTTTGCACTGACTTTTGTTATATACACGGTATGAGGTATGGATACAACTTCATTCTTTTGCATGTGGATATACAGTTGTGTGAGCACCATTTGTTAAAATAGCAGATTTTTTTCCATATAATCCAGGCATGTAATAAGGTTCTGGACAAGGGTGATGTCCTAAGAACCACTAGGAAAGCATTATAAAAAATATGGATTAGTAGCCAGGCTATGAAGAGGCAAGACAGGGGTATGGCTGGCTAACCAGGAGAACAATGTTACTGCCATTGACATGAATAGGAAAGTCAGGAGAGGGAAGTTTTTAGAATAAGATAAGCTCCACTTCGGACATGTGAGTTTGCATTGCCCAGATAAAAATATATAGAACATCTGAGAAGATGCAAAATGGTAATGTAATGCCAGAAATATTCTTCATGATGATGTTAATTAAGTACTTTTCCCAGAAAAAAAAATTTAGAGATGAAACAATACCAAGGTGAACAATTTCATTTAGACAGGAAGAAGAGGTAGAATAAAAAATATTTTAAGTAATTTATTAAATAATTCATTCATTCATTCTTTCAACTAATACTTACAGAGCCCTAATCATGTGTCAGGAGCTACAGCAAGCACCTGGAGCTGGAGGAGGTCACAATCAGCATGGTCTGCCTTCATGAAACTTTCTATCCAGAGCAGAGAATGAGACAATTAAATAAACGATTGTAATATAATTACAAATGTATGATAAAGAAAATATAGGGTTTAACAGAAAGTATTTACCTCAGTCCAAGTGTGTCAGGGAAGGTACTAGATGATTCATTCTCCAGCCTGAAACCTGAGCAAAAAAAAAAAAAAAAAGCCAAAGAGTAAGGGGAAGCATCCAGGTAGAGGAGAGCATGTGCAGAGAAGAGAATGTTGTTCATTTGACGAAGTACTGAAAGATGTCTGGTAAGGCCAGAGTACTGAGCCATAGGAGAGCAGGCATGGTAGAAAAATAAGCAGCTAAATCCCCAAAGGAATGGCCACATTCCTCACACCTCCTAAGCTTGCTCCCTCCATACTGTCTGATCTTTGGGTCTTTCTCATTTATCATTCACCCAAACCTATGCCTAGCTTCAACCTCAGGTTCTGCCTCTTTCAACACCCCAGATGCTTACTCTTAACATGTCCCTCTGCTTGGGTTCCTGTCCTCATCGACTCCATTTGTTCCCCCACTAATACTGAAGACTAATGTGGGAGCCATTGCTAGAGTTTTATTAACTTCTCCCATTCCTTGGGCTGGCCAGCTCCCCACAGTAGCTTAGCGGCTGGGATGCTTTGTAACCACGCCCTGAGGCTTCCTCCGCTGCTCCTCAAACACTGGTCCCACGGCACTACTAACCTCTTTGTCTCCCCTTGTCTTCCGCTAGATAGAGTTTTAGAGGTCAAAGAGGTGTAGGGCAAAGAACTTGGGTTTTGAAAATAGAAAACTGAATCCAATACCAGCTCTGCCACCCACTAGCTATCTGGCCACAGGTAACTAACCTAATGTCTTTGAGTCTTAGTCTACTCATAAACTGGGGTAGTGCCTACCACGGCGTGAGCAATGCAAATGAAAGAGATCTGCAAAACACCTGGCTTGTGGTAGGTACTCAATGAATGCTGGTTTGCTTTCATTCCTGTCCTCTGCTAAGTGTAGAGCAAAGAGTTTGCCTTCTATGCCTCATATTCCTGCCTAGCCTTTCTTTGCAAGAGATCCCTCCCCCGAGATTCGGCTCTCTAAATTGTGCACCCTTTATCTCTCGTCCTTCATTGTGTTTTGTCCTTTAATCACACACACCTCTCCAGTCTTGAAAACATCTCTACCTGATGCTTTGCTCCTCTCTCTCCCTGTCTCTGCTGTTTCTCTCCTTTCTGTCTCTCTCTCTCCCCCAACCTGCCCCTTTCACATTGCTCAGCTTCTCAAATGAATTTTCCATATCCACTGCCTCTGCTTCCTCACCATACTCTCACCTTTTCATTGCCTACCATTGGGGGTTTGTCCCCATCTCTGTTCTGAAACCTCTCTGGGAAGTCATAAGAACTTGCTTATTGCTAAAACAAATGGCTTTTCTGCTTGGTATTTGTGTGTATATTTATAACATATAATAATATAAGTTAATAATATGTATTATAGTAAATAAGTTAATAATATATATTAATATACTATAAATGTTTTATGTATAAAGTTATACATAGTACATATACAGTTATATACATGTGTATATATATTTATAGTATATATATTTAATAGTTATGTACATAATGTTATATACAGTTATATATGTAATGTTATATATGCCTAATATGTATTACATTACATTATATATTACATTACATGTATTTTCTATATATATTATATTATGTACATTATACTTTATTATATCTATCTGTTTATATTTAAGATCTGCTTTGACAGTCAGGTTACCAGACTGGGGAGGTCAGAAGTGCTGACATTTGAATCTGTGGTAACAGATGCAGCAAGCAGACAGTGAGATCAGAAAAGATTGTAAATCCAAAATCAGAAACAGGAAGAGAGAGGTTCTAACCTGTGGTCGGCATCAGAAAGAATCATGAGATTTGTTCAGGAGAGCAAGGGATTGAAGCAGAAAAAGTCATAACCTAGAAATCTGAAGACTGGGTTCTAAGCTAAACTCTGTCCTGTACTACATATTTGATCTTGGACAAGTCATCTAGTGTTTAAGCATCAGTCTCTTTTTTTTTTTTTTTTTTTTTTTTACCATTTTTTAAATTTCTCCAAGCCAGAATGTCTCCATCTGAAAAATGGATAAAATAACAGAATCTTTCTCATTGTAATGTTTTAAGAACTAAATAGGGGCGCCTGGGTGGCTCAGTCGTTAAGCGTCTGCCTTCGGCTCAGGTCATGATCCCAGCGTCCTGGGATCGAGCCCCACGTCGGGCTCCCTGCTCAGCGGGAAGCCTGTTTCTCCCTCTTCCACTCCCCCTGCTTGTGTTCCCTCTCTCGTTGTGTCTCTCTCTGTCAAATAAATAAATAAAATCTTTAAAAAAAAAAAAAGAACTAAATAAGATAACCCATTAAATGAGATAACCCTGAGATATAAAGACCCTAGCATACAGTAAGCATTCAATACATTCATTGTTGATCCTTTTGTTACTCTTATCATCATTTCTATCCTGCAGGGATTCAGTGCAGATCCATCAGTGGGGATAACACGTGTAAGCCCGGGGCATGGCTACACAGGTTCTCAGACCCTAAGCTTTGCTACCCAACCTGTTCTATTACTCTTGTCTCCACTCATTTGATTTCTCAGGAAACATCAGTCTGAAGTCAAATAAAAAGCTGCTGACAGCCCTTAGACACTGATGTCACCAGCAGTGAACTGTCTGAAAAGGCAAGATGGCGATCCTTCAGGGAGATGAAAGTTGACAAGGACATTGAGTGCCACAAGGGCTACCTTGGCTGAGACACCAGTAACATGTGCCCCTAACTGCCCAGTTAAGATTAACTTCAGTGTGGTCATGGTTGAGCCTGCCAATTTCAACTAAAAATATATGCGTGCGCACACACACACACACACACACAGAAAAGAATGGGAATAAATACATCCCAAATTTGACAGTGATTACATCTGGCCCGAGGGACAACTTTTACTTTATTCTCTTTACTGTTCTGATTTCCAAATTTTCTGCAATGTACAGGTATTGCTAGTATGCTCGGGAAAAAAGCTATAATTAAAGGCTGAGTTCCCTTTACCTGGATTTTGGTGACATAAAGAAAAGGGACATAAGACCATATTGTTCAGGGGAAAGAAGGAGCAGGGAATTTGAAGCTATGTCCAAAGCTTTTCAGGGGTGCCTGGGTGACTCGTTGAGTGTTCCACTCTTGGTTTTGGCTTAGGTCATGATCTCAGTGTCGTGGGATCAAGCCCCACATCTCGCACCATGCTCAGCAAGGAGCCTGCGTGAGATTTTCTCTCTCCCTCTCTTTGCCTCTCCCCCAACTCACATTCTCTTTCTCTCTCTCAAATAAATCTTAAAAAAAAAAAAAAAGTAGTTTTTCATTCTTGCATCCCTTCTTTCTGTTTCCACAGTCACTCCCCTCCCTATTCTGGATCTGTATCACTAGATTATTGTAACATGGTCTTACAATTTATTTCCTCACTTCCAAGCTCTACTTGAGGCTGTGCCTCCCACGCAGCAAGAACACATCCTGCTGCAAGCATCATGTTTGCCAGTTAACTTCCTGTTCAGTCACTTAAAATGATGTCCTGTCACATTGGATATCACTCAACAGTTGTCCACTGTTCAGTATCTTTTCTTAACTATTCCTTTGCTATATTTTCTTTTGCACTCCTTTTTCTCACTAAAACTTAGTGAGCCCTCTGCGTTTCAGCTAAACCAACGGTTCTCAAAGTGTGGTCCTCAGGCCAGGAGCATCAGCATCACTTGGGAACTTGAAACGCCATTCTCTGGCCCCATCCTAGACCACAGAATCAGAAACTGTTTTATCCAGCTGTCCAGGTATTTGTGATACATGTTAACGTTTGAGAGCAAATTTTAAGCACTGAGCTAAACTGACTTGCTGACTCTCTTCAAACCATGCTTGTTCATTCACAGCTGGTTTCCTTTATACATAGTATGGGGCTTTGTAAAGAATCAACTTGGGTGTTGGGGTGCCTGGGTGGCTCAGTCGGTTAGGCATCAGACTCTTGATTTTGGCTCAGGTCGCAATCTCAGGGTTGTGAGATCAAGCCCCGTGTCAGACTCCATGCTAGGTGTGGAGCCTGCTTAAGATTCTCTCTCTCCCTCTCCCTCTGCTCCTCTGCCCACCTAAAAAAAAAAAAAAAAAAAAAAGAATCAACTTGGGTAGGATAAACTATGTTTCCCAGAATTTCCTTACCTGTGGGTGTCTGGTTAGGCTGGGTCACCTCAGATTTCAGTGCAAGACTTGGAGACTGGAAGCAAGGCTGCAGCAATTGTGTAGCTCACACATATTGTCACTCACCTGCAGAATCATTTCATGGGTGTGGGGCAGCAGCTAGGTCTGCAACCACTCTACCTCCCCGTGAACCCTCCTTCACCTTCTCTAATTCATGGGCCAGATGGGCATTTCGCTTGATGATGAAGGGCCCCAGCTTCTCCTGTGGACACTCACACCACCTAAATGAGAAGTGAAGTCAGTGAAAACCACCAGTTCAGTTTGTGGATTCCAACTTGTCTCTGTTCTATCTCAGACCTGGCTTCTTCTCCCCACCACATGTCCTATGGATTCCCAAGTCCTGCATCAAATACAGAGACAACAGCTTCACAGCACGAGCCATAGATGAGGCAGATGTCTCCTCCCCCGCAGGAAAGGTGAGGGCAGAGGCACAGGGAAGAGGATTCCTGCTATCCCCCCATAGGCTTCACTGAGGCCCCAGCTTCTCCTCTACACTATTCCACACTCAGGGAAACAGTTCAAACCTGAACTCCAGGAAGTTTTCCAGATAAATCCTATTCCAATTCTATTCTCCCTTTCCTAATTCTGAAAGGTATGTTGCTGTCCTTTGTAGTCTGACAGTAATCATTCTCAGGCTGTTTCACATATGCTGGTCATGCCACCACATCTAGACTTTGAGCAGTTTGGGCCAGCAATCCTGTGTTCTTTTGTCCTGCTCTGCAACGCACCCCGCCCCCCCACCCAATACATAGTAAAGCAAATTCTATTTAAAATGTTTAGTGATATCACTTTCTCTCCCTACACTTCATATTCTTCCTGGACCTTGTTTATCACTCCCAATGCTTCATATCTAGGCTGATGGTATTCAAATATGCATCTCCTATCTTGACCTCTTTCCTGAACCTCAAGACTTATATCCAATGGCTTACTGAACATCTACTTAAGGAGAGCCCTAAGGCACTTCATTTTCTTCCAACAAGCTCAAAAAACTGAACTTGTCATTCAGCCAATCCCAATGTTTTTGTGTCTTCAATCTAAGAGAACTGCATGCACCTCCACTCACCCTGGTGGCCAAACTCAAGCTAAGACCTGGGTGTTATCCCAGATGTCTCACTCTTTCTCCATAAAGCCAATCCTGTTACTGTATCATTGAGATGCTTCCTCCTTGATCCTGTCCACCTCTTTCCTTGTATCAGGTACAATGTTCATAATGGTTAAAAAAGTGGACTGCAGAAACAGGCTCAGGTAGACCTGAATTTCAGTTCTACTGATTACTCCTTACTAAAACTCAGTTTCCTCATCTGTAAAATGGGAAAATAATAGTACCTATATCAAATGATTGTTGTATTAACACAGGCAACTTTTATGAAGTCATATATAAACCCTGTCTCATGACAAATACTCAGTAAATATTAGCTATTTTGATTCCTCCTTCTGGTATTACTCTAAGCCAGGTAACTATCTCTTTCCTTGATTATATCACAGATTTCTAACTGGCTTTCTTGCTGCTAGACTTTCTTTTCTCTCTCTCTCAATTATAGACATAGAATTTTATAAAAATGTCATAAGCAATTTCTAAAATACCATTAATTATTTCTCCAAATGCCACATATATTTTAGAATGGCATTTTAAGTATATTAATGTTTTGGATGGGATAAACTTGATTAACAAATTTATATGGTCTGAGTGCCAAGAACTAGTGGGGTTGGCATGAGTCGCCAATTCCCCCTTTGGGTATTTTAAGGCAGAAGGGTACCAAAGCATACAGACTTCCAGAAATGTCCCTGAAGATCACTAAAATTCCATAAGGTGGACATGCAATACTCCTACTGAATTATAACAAATCTGTTTTTCTGGGGCAGGGTATGGGTATCCGTGACTTTTCTACTTTTCTCTATCACTCAGATTGAAATGTCCTAGGATTACAGTAAGAATATTTGCCCTATCCTTGTGGAAAGGTATGTCTACCCATAGCAGTAAGTGGCTCTGACTGAGACAGACAGACTTAACAGCTGCACAGCAGATGGACCTCAGTCATGTTTTAGGTGACTGCTTCAACTGAGTATCATAAAATTGGATAAAATTCTGCCAATTTCCCCTTGCAATTATAGAAGTGTAGAATGAGGAAGTAAAAAAATTTAGTATTCATTATAGTGAACATCCTTAATAAAGTCTGCGCTTTCTATTTCTGAAAAGCTGCATGTTTTCTTATGGAACCAAAGTACTTTATTTGTACCTCTAATGACCTCTGGCATCTATTAGAGTGATTTATATACATTGCTTACCCTCCCCACTAAACTGTGAGTGACTTGAAGGCAATTCTATGTCTGGTCCATCTTTGTATTCCAGCACTTGCACACTCTCTTGCCTACAGTATGTGCTCAATGAATACTGAATTAACAAACAACCAGATGAATAAATATGCCATTGAAATTTTCATAATTAAATCATACTTTATAATGAAGTGGAACAAGTCGCTATTTAAAGGTACTCTGTGGAAAATTGTTATGTATAATGCCAAATCTCCTCATTGTTTATCGTGTATTTCATTTATCAAGTTTACTTAATTTAATACAATTCAAAAGTGCACAGATTGAGCATTTGTTACCTTCCATTGACTGATAAGGTGCTGAGATACAAAGAAGAATGAGATATGGTCCCTGTAGCAAATTTCATTTTTTGTTCTTTTTATAACGTGATTTACTGCCACTCTTCCCACAGAGTGGCAGAGTCCATGTCCCCCCCATGAGTATGAGTGGGATTTTGACTGTCCCATCTCACAGAGATGCTATGTGACCTCTGAGTCCAGGTCACATAAAGGATTCAGCTTCTGTCTGTTCTCTCAGTCAGAACTGTCCCTAGCTTGGAAGCCAGCCACCAGGCCATGAGGAAGCCCAAACTAGTGCTAAAAAAGAGACAACAAGCCCAAAATGGAGTCATTTGTGCTAAACCCCACATTAGCAAACCAAGACTTAATACCTAACTGCAGTTGCAACCCTTCCCAGGAATATAACCTTTATCCAGGCAACCTGGAATTATCTGATCAGCAAAATGAGGTGACTTGCCCAAGAGACCCTTTCCATTCCCCTTAGGAGGGCAACTTGCCTGGAACATTGCTAATCACATCCTTTCTTTTGCCCCCTTTAAAAACCTTTCCTTTTCCACAGCTTGGTGGAGCTCCTTTCTGTTCTCTAGATGGGATGCTGACTGATTCAAGAATTGCTGAATAAAGCTAGTTAGATCTTCAAATGTACTCAGCTGAAATTTTGTTATTTAAGATGTCCACATGGAGAGCAGAGAGGCCACATTGGAGAGGTCCATATGAAGAGGAACTGAGGCCCTCCAGTAAACACAAAGAATCAACCAGCAGACATTTGAATGCACAAGTCTTTATATCGAGTTTCTCATCCTTGGCATCACTGACATTTTGGGGAGGATAATTCTTTGGGGAGGGGAGGGTCCTGTGCATTGTAGGATGTTGAACAGCATTTGGCCTCTATCACCAGATGCCAGTAGCACCCTTCCCCCAAGTTGTGTCAATCAAAAATAATTCTAGACATTGCCAAATGCCCCCTATGGAGAAAGCAAAACCATCCCCAGTTGAGTACCACTGCTTTAGATGATTCTAGCACCTAGCCTTTGAGCTGCCCCTGCTAACTTCAGGTAAAAAATAAATGAAGTATCCCTGCTGAGCCCTGCCTAAATTGGAGATTTATGAGTGGAGCAGATATTGTTATTCTTATAACCTACTAAGTTTTGGGATGGTTTGCTGCAAAACATTAGATAATAATAAGAGCCCCTGAACTCAAGGGACTGTTTTTCCCTTCTGGGGTAGAAAGCAACTACAAAATCAAATAATCACCATTCTAGGCACTTATAAAATCTGCTAGAAAGTTCTGCTTGTGAGGCACACCTTGAATAGATTATGTGAGAGAGGCTGTGTCTACAAAGGGGCAGCACTCCAGTATTGAAATCCTAGTTTGTGGTCATACTGAGCTATTAGAGTATCTATGTTAACCTAATTTCAGTATATATAATTATATTATTTTCCTAATTTGCTCATGTACTTTCAACTGGAAGTGGTGAACACCGGATTCTTAAATAAGTCCACAACATTAAGGTCACCTACAGTAATATATAGCTTGTTTTCCTGTAAGCTACATTAGATGACTCAGTCCCAGAGTATATGGAACAATTGTGAAATAATATTCTGAACAGAGCTGTGGCAGAGTCATGTTTGGTCTGCATGGCACTTGTAATATATCCTCAGATATCAAGGAAAAAGTCTGGATACAAAGTGTGGATATGCAGTGGCTCCATATAGTATATATATGCTAAATTTACATTTTTAAAAAGAATTTAAAATTAAGATAAGACATGATAATATGTATACCTGGAATTTATGGTTTTACATAATCACAACAAGTACTCTGAGCTGTGTCTCACTTTCATAATGGCAATGGTTAACTGCTGAATTCTTGCTCTTGGGCCCTGTGCAGTTGATGCTGTGGTATTAATCCTCAGCACAGCCAAGCTGCAGCAGCTCAAAGAGGTTAAGTGACTTGTCCAAAGAGCCTATGGGATTTGAAGCCTTTTTCTCTGACCACTAAGCCTGTTTTCTTTCCACAAAACCTGTTCTGTTTATCTTTGTGTCCTCACTCATCAACACAGTGTGTAGTACACAGACAGACATTGAAATGAGTTTGTAGTTGTTGATTAAAAATAGCTTTAAATCACAAATATAACAGCTTGGCATGGGAAAGAGAGAATACAGTATACTGGATTGATCATTATGATGGTTAATCCATGTTTGTTGATTGCCATGCAACAGAGGCATTACCAAGTAAGTGATTATTCTAGATGTCAAGCCAACTGAATCAGTTTGACTTTTCAATATGACTCACTGCCTAGCAATTAGCCATCAAATGGCAAAACTCATCTTCTGTGTAAATATAGGCTTAAAAGGGCCTGCTAGAGGGATGTCTGAGTGGCTCAGTTGGCTAAGCATCCGATTCTTGATTTTGGCTCAGGTCATGATCTTAGGGTCATGAGATGGAGCCCCGTGATGGGCTCTGCGCTCAGTGTGGAGTCTGCTTGAGATTCTCTCTCCTATTCCCTCTGTCTCTCCTCCCCCTACTCCCTCTCTCAAATAAATAAACTAATCTTTTTTTTTTTTAAGGTCCTGCTATATAGCAAGTCTTTATTTCCCTGTTCTATGGAGGGAATGTTGCTTAAGGAAGGGAAAGGAGCCAGCATAAGCTCTTTCTCATAAGGAAAGTGATAAACTGGTTGAGAGAGGCTGAATCTGATGAATCTATATAAAAATATCCTCAATGTATAAGGCTAACTGATAGAAAAAGTCCCAATTTGATTATGGATTGTTATTAATATAGAGTGATGCCCACAAATGGTGAACGAACAAATGAATGAATGACTGAATAAGTGACATATAAATAAATAATAAAAGTAGTAGCCCAAACTAGTCACAGGCATTGTCAACTGACATCCAATGATATAACTGCAAGGTAAACTTGTCAAGAGAATATGTATACATAGACCAATTGCAAACAATGGCTATTTATATTTCAAATTGGTTGATGATAACTGGTTATTTGAGTTAAACTTTTTTCCTCTCAACTGCTTCCTGCTTCACGTGGATTGCTATAAACTTTAGATTCATACTGTGTGTATATGCATGTGTGAGAAAGAGAAGGAAGGATGGGGCTGGGGGACGGGGGAGACGCTAGCCAGAAGCTGCAAATAAACCTCTTTCCTGCAACAGCGAAAGGTAAGGAGGAAAGACAGGTTCAATAGTTTTCAACTGGGGGTGTTTGGAAATGTTTGGGGGGGTTGGAGTTGCCACAGTGACAGGAAACACCAATGGCATTTAATGGAGAAGATCCAGGAAAGGAAAACATCCTTCAACATACAGGACAGCAGAAGGACTTCCAAAAGGAAAAACCTTCTGGCCCCAAACAATAATATACGTGAGAAAGAAGAGCCAATTCCCTTTTGGAACTTCACAAGCCAGTTGTTCAGTATCAGCAGCTAGGAGACCCAAACTCTAGCTATTATTACATAGAGGAAACATGCCAGGATTTGGCTGAAAAAATTTTCCTAGCCAAAGCAAAGAAAATCCTCATGCTGCTTTCAACAATAACCTCCAAACCCTCCTCAACTTTAGGAATAGCACCTCAGACTTGCTTTAGGCACTAGAAATTTCAAAGATGGGAGCCAAGGAATAAACAAATGTTAAGATTCTGTTTAACCCAAGAACTATCCCTGCTTATAAGCTTGGTTGAATATGCAGTAGATTAATAAAGGGAACCAGGTGGGTTGCAGGGTGAAAACCTCACTTAAAAGTGCTATAAAATACCTCCTTCCTCTTACCCTCAGTCTTGGGGGAGATTGTGGTTCTTGTGCATTTCTGGAAGACAATGTTGTTCACTACGCAGGTGGGCTGAGGGTTTTAGCAGATGGTGACAGGATGGCTGTAAAAGAGAAAAGAGCTCTTGCAGATGGTATACTTACTCTTTTCTGCATTTTTCTTTTTGGAGGGGGCAGGGAGGGAGGTAGTTTCAACATGGTGCAACAAAGCTGCAAACTCCCAATGTATTTATTCCCATACGTTTTCTGAAGTCGCCACGTTATTATCTTTCATCACATATCACGGAGGAGAAATCAAGCAAGAAATGGAGAGAGGACAACAGGAAAAATCCTTTTACATGGACAGCTATAAATTCACCATCCTCTGGAATTACCCTTCATGGACCTGAAGCCTGTGAATATAGTAAATTTCCCCTGTATTTTCCTTCTCCAGGTGAAATAAGCTAATTACTATAGGTTTTTTCTCATAGGTTATGTTTTTTTTTTTTCAATCTGGTGCAATTATTTTTGGTGCCTGACTTCCAGCTATATACGTTTCTACTCCTCCTGTGATTCTGAGAACTACAAGTTGGTCACAATATTTTGATAATGGCTTGCAAGATAGGAGCTGCCTCTGCTGTTGATCTCCTGTTAGTTGACAACACCATCTCCCTTGGCAGTCTCATCCAAGGGAGAGAAGGTAGTTAATGAAGCCACTCATACGTGGGCAGCTTCTGCCACAGTGTGGGCATAGCTTTCCCACCATAATGAGCAGCCACAGCCATTAATTGGGCCGCAGATCTCAGAGTTTTCCAAGCCTACTTCAGCTCCTGTCGTTATTACAAAGATGGCAAGTGGCAAGTGTTTTGCAAAGTGCTGGATCCCACAAATGTGATCCTGGTAAGTTCATCCCCCAGGGATGGCTATCTGCTTCCTCTTCCTATGCTGCTTTTGGGGGAGTGTCCTCAGACCATTTCTTCTGCCCACATTTTGGTATCAGGAAGGGGAATAAATGATAAAGGCCCTTGAGTGAGATTACCTTTTAATTATTACTGCGATGATTTGTTCATATATTCATCTCTCCATCCATTTAGTAAATATATACTGAGCACTTTCTGTGGGACAATCTTGGGAGAGTTCCCAGATCAAAGGCAAAGAGATCAGATTATGGCCCTAAAGGAGCTCTAGGGGAGGAGGACTCACAAGGAAATCAAGAATTACAATTCAATGTAATTGGTATGTTATTTTTTAAATGTATAGGATCCTGTGGAGACACTATTTCAGCCTGGAAGGTCAGGATCAGAAAAGCTCATTGAATACATCACTCTGAAACAGAGTCCTGAAGAATGATTAGGTGTGACTCTGTCCGGGAGCCAAAGATAGGAAGAGCACACCACAGAGAAGATGGAACCCATGCAAAGGCACAGGACCATGAGAGAGCATTCCAAAAGCACCAGGTAGGTAGAAAAACTGTGACACAGGATGAAGGTGGGGTATGGCAGGCAGGAAGCTGGACACTGAACGGCCAGAAAGACCATAGGACTTAGTTCGAAGCTAATTAAGAACCAGCATAGCAAACTCCCACCCAAGTACAAGTCACTTGGCAGCCTTAGTTTAGGGGACTTGGGTTCAGGACGGGGAACTACAGTGCAACAAACAGACTTTACCCGCCTCACAATTTACCCACAGCAGCTCTCCCTGCATTACAATGTCACACAGTATGGAGAGCTACTGCCTTGTAGACAGTGGGCTTAGTTTCAATGAAAGGTCTCATTTCCTCAAGCAACCAAAGACAAGGGCCAGGAATGTAAGTGGCTCCTTAAATATGTTGCTTTGGCCACCCAGAGTCCAGTTCCCTTTTTTTTTTTTTTAATATTTTATTTATTTATTTGAGAGAGAGAGAATGAGAGACAGAGAGCATGAGAGGGAGGAGGGTCAGAGGGAGAAGCAGACTCCCCGCCAAGCAGGGAGCCTGATGCAGGACTGGATCCCGGGACCCCAGGATCATGACCTGAGCTGAAGGCAGTCGCTTAACCAACTGAGCCACCCAGGCGCCCCCAGTTCCCTTTTTTAAATGGTACTCTCACCCCCTATTTTCTTTGGAGAACCACCCTATGCCCACTTATAGTCCCTGGGTTGTTTCACTCCTGAAGCAGTGAAGTCTGCTACTCAGCTTGGTGCTTCAGCATCCCAAATTGCCCCAGTCACAGTGACTGGCTCTGAGATGGGCACACATCCCAACGGGTCCAACTGGGTGGAACCCTGGGCCTTTACTTAAGAGCCACCAGAAACACTTGTTCTCTCACGTCCACTGGATGCAAACATGGAAACAAGGAAGGGCTAGAGTTATTGCCAGCTATCTTGCTACTGTGGAGAACCTGAGAAGGAAGTCAACACAATAGAAAACAGAGCCAGGAAATGGAGAAAAACTATGTCTCCCTGACATGTTTTGAGCCTGTTGGATCAAGTCACAACTGAATCCTGGGCTGCCTAAAAATGTATGTCCAAAAAATATTTCCATTTTATCAAAGCCAGTCTGAGTTATATTTCCTGCCATTTGATATTGAAAAAAAAAAAATCCGTACTGATATAATGCTAAAATTCTTTTTCAAAAATCATTATCTTTAAAAATGTAGTGTCTTAGGGGATAGAATATACTGAACATTGAACGGGCAAAGAGTAATGGAACAGGATCCATTAAAACCTGTTTTCCAGGTCTGACTTTGACACTTAATAGTTATAGAGTTTTGGACAAATTACTTCATCTTTTTGAGCTTCAAATTCTCTACATCTAAAAATACAGATAATAATTCCACTCCCCTCCCCATATCACAACCTTGCAGTGAAAATCAAATGAAATTATGAACTGATTTGTCAAATCTGAAGTGCTAAATGAATGAAATGGCTACTAAAATATTCATATGTTTTAGGAAGCCCTTAAAGAGGTTAGTGTCACATTAAGAATCAGTCTTATTTTCCCCGGTTGTCTAAAATAGGTCTAAGGATGTTGATATCCAACCTGCTATAAAGCATCAGTTTCTGAAAATTGAAATGGAAATCAGCATTATCTCAGGTCAGGAGCCAGCTAAGCTTAAAAATGTGCGGTGCCCATGGTAACATGGTACATGCTAATTGGCATTATGTTGGCCGCAATTTATGCAAAGAAAGAAAAATGCAAGAAAACTAGTCTAGTATCTACTTAGATCCCAAAGAGGTCCGAAAAATCAGCTAATTAAACAAAATGAAACAAAAACCAATCTAATTGACTTTGCCTTCTAGGTCGTTAATCACATTTTTAATTTTTTTTTTAACCTGGTTGTTGTGGCAACCTACCCCACAGTGACAAAGTTTAGCTGAATCCTAAATATATGCTATGCCATCAAGGACTTCAAAAAACCCCTACTCATTCACCCATTCTCTTTATCAACAACCTGCCCATGTAGCTGGCCACCTAGTGCCATCATTTCTTCTACTGGGGATGTCACAGATTTCCCAACTGCTTAGCAAGACATTTAAGTCACCTTCCAGTCTTCCTGTACCCTGCCACCAGCCCTAGCCATTTTCTTTCCCTCCCTCTTCCGGATCCCAGTGAGAAGGTCAGTATCTTAGCCATGCTGTAATTCCTAAACACAACAGGGAACAGTCAAACTGTTCTTTGGAATATACATTTTCATACCTCATTTAATTTCTTCTGATTGCAATGTCCATTCCACTAGTTTACTCTATCTTCTTTTGCTGACTACTAAACCCTATTCTTTTTTTTTTAATAACAGAGATCTTAAAAATTGAAATATTTACTGGGCTCTGAGAAATAACAGTATGACTGAATAAAACTGGGTAGTATAAGAAAAATCATATTGTTGTCCCAGTCTATCTTTTATTTTCCACCTGATAGAACCACGTGACAAAGAAATATTTCTCTATCATTAAAAAAAGATCAGATTAAGATCAATAGATGGTAAGAGGTGATTAATGCTATCTGCCTGTTGAGGACACGATAAGGAGTGGTAGGGACTATGGATCACTGAAGATCACACATTCTTTCTCAAGGGGCCAAAGAACTCTCAGAGCTAGACTAGTATTACTTTATATGTATATATGCTTAATGTTGCCATATCTTTCCATTTTCAAGATAAAACATAAATCTTTATTTTCATGTGAAATCTTTTGAGAAGGCTGAATCAACGTGTTTTGTTGGCTAGATCCAGAGCAAGGGCACAAACGTGTAAATCTCAGCCCTAGGACGTGTTCAAACATTGCATCCTCTGTAATACCTTCTCTTACTCCCCTGACCCAGTGGAGTGTTCCCTAACTCCTCATCCATGGACTGATCGACAGACTGCAACCAGCTACCATCCTGAAGCATCAGTGACAAGGTGGACTTTATGTGGAGCATAATCACACATGGGCAGGGCAAGGAGAGAGTGGAACACACGCTCATGTGCCCTGTGCCCTGTCCCCTTAGCCCACCTGATTTCAGCTCTGACGGGAAGTGTGATGCATGTTGCCAGCATTCCATGTCCAAAGCACCCCATGACATCTATTTTCTGCCTCGTTGCTTTCATGCAGAAAGCAGCTCCGTCTGCAAGGGCATAGCCCCACACATGGGGCAAGATCATTTTGGTGACAGTTTTTAGTCACGCAGCTGTAAGGCAAACACCTACCCACTCTTACGCAGGAAGGTATGTACCAAAATGCAGATGCTGCACACCTGGTCTTAAGCAGTCATTTTAACAACAGCACAGGGTTTTAATTCTGAAAATGGTGTATCTCTGGAGTATTTATTTTTAATATTCATTGATTTTGTGTTTCTTTTGGTGGGAGCCCTGGACTGGGGTGAGGAAACAAGTGAAATGGAGACAATCCCCCTACGAAGGATGATAAGATCCCACAGTTGGGCAACAGGCCAAGAATTCAGACCAGCGATGCCAGAGCCCCAGTGAGAAGTTGTGGACCCTGGACTTGAAAAGCTAAAATATGTAATATCCACTTTCGAGATTTCCTTCTCTGCATTGAATTTTTCTTATGTCATCCTCATCTCTTAGTCAAGATTATTTTAGATGACAGCCTTTTGCTATTAGATAGGAGTGAGCTATCACAGCATGAAGAGGAGGTGACAGGGAGATGACTGGGGATGGGGCCAGAACATAAGGTAGATGTGAGCACAACACAGCCACACTCAATATGGCATTTGTTATGAGTTTAAATGTGCCACCCAAAAAGATGGTGAAGTCCTAACCCCCAGTATATGTGACGTTATTTGGACATAGGGTCTCTGCAGATGATCAAATTAAAAGGAGACCTTAGGGTGGACCTTAATACAATGTGACTGGGGTCCTTATAAAAAGGGGATATTTGGACACAGAGACATGCATAGAGGGGAAAATGGCCTGAAGATACAGGGAGAACACCATATAGAAGCCAAGGAATGCCTGAGGCTACCAGAACCTAGGAGAGAAGCCTAGAACAGATTCTCCTTCACAGCCCTCAGAAGGAACCAACCTGGCCAACACCTTGATTGTGGACTTCTAGCCTCCAGAACTGTGAGACAATACATTTCTGCTGTGTAAGCCCCCTAGCTATGGTACTTTGTTATGCAGCCCCAGGAAACTAATACAGTATTTTTCCAGTGAACCTCAGAGATAACTGCACATAAGATTGGACTCTTGCAGTTACACAGGAAGGATTCTCACATTGTCATTTAGATATTAAAGGAAAGGGCAGAAAACTTAGGAACACTCACAGAGATGAATCTCTCCCTATGGCTTTCAAAGTGGAGCACTTCAGCTCTCTTATTGTATCACAGGAATGACCAGCAGGAATTAAACTCTTTCATGGCATATAATACAATGTAATACAACACAAACTCCTTTTTGGTTAATTTCACCTTCTCTTTGGTTCCCAGCAGGCCAGTGGCATTTAATATTAAATAAATATCCTAAGAATTACACCTACTTTGAGGCTTTTCTATATTTGCGGTTTCCAAAAATGCCCAGTCCCTCTGATTCCAAAAGTGACCAAGTGTGCTTGCCCTCAGAAGATCTAGGTCAAGGAAAATAATTTCCTAACAATCTTGGAAGAGTGTCGTTAAGAAAAGGATAAGGTTGTTCAGGGTATTCAGTGGTCTAGAGATAATATTAAGCACATTTTCTGAAGCTTGCTTTTTTCACTTGGCAATATATCACAAACTTTTCTCTGTGTCAATAAATATTCCTCTACAACATGATTTTTAATATCTCAGGGATCCCATCATCAGGAAGTACATTCCATAATTCATTTAACTAATCTTCTATTCCTGAGACAAGTCAATGAAAAATCAAGATAGTGAGTTGAGCCCAGAGGTGTGCATGCCCTAAGGACCAGCTCTACGACCATCTATTTCATATTCCTCTATAAATCTCTATATGGTGCTTTCTTTGTCCAAGAGAGTGCCTCGTGGAATCTCATTTGCCATTCTGTGGGTATTTCTAGGGCACTGAAAAAAAAAATGTCACCAAGCTCCTGAATAGATCACCCATCCATTCACTCAGAAAATGAATATTTATTTTATGCTTAACATGTGTCAGGCACTATTCTGGTGCCTGATGACAGAGCAATGAGCAAGACAGATATGGTTCTTGCTTTCTTGGAGTTAAAATCCGAGTACACAAATAAATAAGTTCAAACAGTTGCTACGAAAAAAAAGTAATATGGGTGATGTAAAAGGAGCTGACAGGAAGAGGATAATTTAGGTAGAGAGAGAGGAAGTAGCATATTAACTGAGAATTGAAAGAAGAAAAGAGCTGTGATGTCAAGAGCCAGGGAAATGAGTTCCAGGTAGAGGGAACAGCTAGAGTAAAGACATGATGTGGGGAAAAGTCTGACATGTTCAAGAAATAAAAGTTGGCCAGTGTGGCTGTTCAGAGTGCCAGAGTAGGTGATAGAGAGGAGTTCAAGAAGTAGACAAATGCTGGCTCTAGTAGATCCTTGCCAGAGTTTACTCCCAGTACAGTGAGCAGCTAGTTTGGAAGGTTTTAATTCAGGGACTGTTATATGTCAGCTCTGCTTTAAGAAGACCCCTCTGGCTATGGTTGGAAGCACAGATTATAAAGAAACATAAAAAGAAGCAGAGAGAGACCAGTGAGCAGACTACTGAGTTGTTGGTAGCTTAGACTAAGTCGATGGCTGTAGAAATAGAAAAATGTGAATTGGTTATATTTTGATAATAGAATAGGCAGGGCATGCTGACAGAATGAGTATGGATGGATGAGCTAAAGTAAAAATTCAAGGATGACAACATTTTATCATAAAAATTTTCAGACTTACAGAAATGTCAGATGAATTGAATAATAAACACCACATACTCACCATGTAGACTGACCATTAACATTTTACTTGTATACTTCATCGCATAAACTATCCATCTATCTCCTTCACAATCCATGAATCAATCCATGTTATTTCTCTTATGATCTTAGGGTAAAAGAAAGTCAGAACATCAGAACACTTCAACTCCCACCCCCTACTACCATATGTATATTATTAACTAGAATCATATGTGGCTTTGGTTCTTTTATTTTTACAGGAAAATTTGCATATGATGAAATGCAAAAATCTAAAATATACCATTTAATTAGTTTTGAGAAATACATACCCTTATATAACCCTAATTCAGGGTTTTTAATCCTTGGCACCATTCTCAACCTTAGACAATTTTTTGTTATAGAGGCTGTCCTGAGCATTGTTGGATGTTTAGCAACATCCCTGTCCTCTAACCAATAAAATAAAAAACATCCCAATACTTTGCAAAAAATAACCTCTGGCGGGGAGATTGTGGCCAACTGATAACCATTGCCTTGATTCTTATCAATATATAGTGCAATACAATCATCCAAAAAATTCCCCCATATATTTTCCCAGAAAATCCACACCCCTTTCTCCAGAGGTAAACTATATTCTAATTTTTTGCCACACAGAATAGTTTTGCGTGTTCTAGAACCTTATATAAGTGAAATCATACTATATGTGCTCTTTTGTGGAAGGCTTTTTTCAATAAGCATGCTTTGAGGTTCATCCATGTTGCTGTTTATATCAAGTTTGTCCTTTTTGGTGTTAAGCAGTACTCCATTATGACTGTACCAAATTTGTTTACTCAGTCAGTTGTAGCTGGACAACTAGGTGGTTCCAGTTTTATATATTATAAATAACTGTGATATTAAATTTCTCATATAACTATTTTTGCAGATATATTCTTGTTTCTCTTGGGTAGGAACACAATTACTGAACCATAGGATAGGTTTATGTTGTTAAGAAACTGCCAGCCTTTCCTAGAAAGCAATTATACCTCTTTACACTCCCATCCACAATGTGTGAGACTTCCAATTGTTCCATAGCCTTGCCAATACTTGGTGCTGTCAGTGATTTTAATTTTAGCCATTCTGGTGGGTATCTAGCATATCTCATTGTGGTTTTAATTTTTATTTCCATGTTAACTCTAATGTTGAGTGTTTTTTCATGTGTTTATTGGCTATTCATACAATTTTCTTAGTGAAATATCTATTTAAATGCCTTTTTAAAATTGAGTTATGGTTTTATTATTAACAAGATTTCTTTATATGTATTGGATATTGGTCCTTTGATGTATGTTTTATTCATATTTTATGTAGGATAATTAAATTAATATAAATTTTATAAATAGTATCTTTTGATAAACAGTGATTCTGATAAAATCAAATCTACCAATTTTTTTGGTTATTATTTTCCGTGTCCTAAGAAACTTTTAGCCACTCTCAAAGTCTCAAAGGTATTCTTCTGTGTTTTCTCCTAGAATCTTTATTGTTTTAGCCTTTACATTAAGGTGTAGGGTTTATTTCAAGCTATTTTTTTTCTAAAGATTTTATTTATTTATTTGACAGAGAGAGACACCATGAGAGAGGGAACAAAAGCAGGGGGAGTGGGAGAGGGAGAAGCAGGCTTCCCGCGGAGCAGGGAGCCCAATGCGGGGCTCAATCCCAGGACCCTGCGATCATGACCTGAGCTGAAGGCGGTCGCTTAATGACTGAGCCACCCAGGCACC